>NC_031769.1:39752178-40119730 GCF_001522545.3 Parus major | reverse complement strand
AAAAAAAAAAAAAAAGAGAAAAAAATTAATTTAATATCCCCCCCCCAAAAGCTCTTATACCTGCATAATATAAAGATTGATGCAGTGTAAAGAAACAACTAAATACAATTTTTATATAAGGAATAACATGGTGATTACATTATTACCTGAGAAATATTCAGTACCATGTAATTACCAGTTAGTGGAAAAGTGCAGGTTTGGTTTACATATACCATGTCGTCACTTTGCTTAATAATAATAATAATAATGTAAATGAGAATCAGGACTATACTTTTTTATATCCAGAGTAAATATTTAAAGATGAAATTGTTGCTACCCCATTTATGTTATGATCAGCATATGAATATTTACACTTACAAGAGCGGAAATAATAAATCTTTGAGAACAATGTTTCCTTACTATTTAAGGCATTTTGTAAAGATGGAAGCAGATGGATAGTAACAGAATTATACAGTGAGGGGAGCCAAAGAATGGAGACCATAGTTAGAATACACACCAGAGAACTGAATTCCTTTAGCATATCAAGAAGATGACTAGAGTGGCAGTCTGATAGCACTGCATATGTACCTTTGTGGGGAGAATAAACTAGGGAGAAAGGACGTCTTTACCCTTCCTGAGAAAGTTGTGACAGATGAATTCAAAAGAGAAATTAGTGAGGAACATTTAACTGCAAGGAAGATGATCCACTGGCAAACATTAGATAGAAGAGAGGTGGTCCTTTCTTTCTAACTGATGTCTTCAAATCATTTCTGAAAGTCTTATTTTAGTAAGACACAAGCATTATCTCAATATTAGGTAACGGGTAGTATTTCAACTGCCTATGATATAAAAGATGTGAGGCAAAATGATCTGCAGGTCTCAAATACTCTAAAGCTACAAGATAGTTTTGATTAGTATGAGGTTTCCTATGTTTTTCATCCTTCCATGGAAACACATTCCCTATTTTTTTTTTTAAAATTTATTTTGCTAATTTAATTCCAGGCATTCTAAGACCCTGATACAGCTGCAACCTGTGATTTCCTTCTCCCCTGTAACAGATTTAGGTATCTTATCTCCCTAGCTTTTCAGTCAGTAAGAGATTGTTTCAAGATGTTTGTGCTTTTTGGTTGGAATCCATTTTTTGTTGGAAAAAAGCTATTCCCTTTGCCACTCACAGCCTCAGAAGACATTTATTTTGACAAGTTCTCCTCATTGCTCACAAATTATATCTTTTCCCAACATGTCTTGCCTGTATATTCTTCAGCTGTCTGCTTGAACAACAGGAGGTTGTTTACTTTCTCAGACAAATGTAAAAAGTCTACAGAAACCACTCTTTTCCTCTCGAGATGTGGTTCATTCTACACCTTGCAGCATCACCCATTATGCCAAGGTGAGCTGCCAGAGTATTTCTGCACTACAGTATCTAAATTTACAGTGCTCTCCATAGAGAAACCTCTTTGGGTCAGAATAAATAACTTCATTACACCTACATTATCCTGAAACCCTCTGAAAGATGCACAATGTCCTTTAAATAAGGAAAAAACTAAGAAATTAAAGGCTCATCTCTCTTGTTTTACTTCAGTGGAAACTGGAGCATAACCATTTCTACTGAAATCCATGCAAAGCTTCTATAAATAGAATAATGATCCTGTGATTGCTCAAAATCTCACTTCCTAGTCCTTGTTGCTCCCTTTTCAGTTGCCGAGTTGAGTATTATTTCCAGAGACTAAATTTAAGACATGTAAAATGCGGGTAAGGTGGAGATAAGTTTAGTAACAAAGATAGGCAGGCAAAGAAAAGCAACCCATTAGAAGCTTTTCCAGAAGAATAAGGTAGCGAAAAGATGAAGATGAAGCCCAAACTCCCAACAGCAGAGTGTTTAAATGCCTCACTACAGATGCCCCCAAGCTAGGTCACAAAGGGATGGAAGCCTCTCCCTGATGTGTACCTTTGCTCTGAGGTGACAGCTAATTGAGAATCTCTTGACTTTGGACATTTGCTGGGAACAGCACCATAACATTCTTTTATGACCATTTGTGTTGTACAGATTTTCTCGTGTTACTGGAAAAGAATAGTGTGAACACACAGTCATCTCCACCTAGACCTAGGCTGATTTATGCTACTGTCTTCACAGTCTCAGGTTAAGTATTATACTGCTGCCCGCCAGCAGTGCAATACTTGACTGTCTGACTGTCAGCATTTCCATCATAAATTTCTGTTTTCAGAAGCTTATGACTTCGTTGTAAAATGTCGCTTGGGGGAGGAATCTTGCAAGGTCGTTTAAGTTACAAGACAGCAAACAAAATAAAAAAGTTAGAGGTTTCTAACTCTTTCTTTGCACTTCATCATTTAAAAGGACCTATAAAATTCTTGTTCTGCTGTTCTGCTGTTCAGCTGAGTGTGACAAACCTGTGTATGGTGTTATTAATACTACTATCTCTTTAGGGAAGATACTTAAATAATACTTGAATGGTATTTTATTGTGGGATTATAAAAAACAATTTTTATTTCATTGATTCAGTGTTACCAGTTAAGTCCCTCCTCAAGGTATATACCAATATTTCCTTGTTCCCTTTTCCAAAGCCCAAGGAGCTCTTTAATTAAACTCATGGTACCTCAGGCTTGGATTATGCAAATTGCTAAGCCAAATTATCTGATGGCTCCCAACTTTCCAGCTTCCTCCCTTATCACCTTCCAGAGCTGCATATTCATTTTCATCTTATGGAGTCCCATTGATATTTGTCTAGGGATCGTGACCCACCTGTCCTTCCCTGGAGTTTGCTTCTCCCTGAAAGTGATGCTTCACGCCTGTCAATTTTCTTAGGGATACACAAAGTCCACCAAAATTTTTCCAGGTTGCAACAGCAGATGAAAATATGAGGGTCTCAGAGACACATCCCCACACAGAACTCCTCACCACCTGCAGTGTTGCTCTGAGACCTTTCCAGGGAGGCCTTTCAAAGGAAATGTATCACCACAGGCATTGGAATATTTTACAGATAACACAAAAAGGCTTTGGAGCATATATGGGAATTTCTGTTTCACCTGAGATATTCAATTATCCTGGGATATCCTGAGATATGCAATTTCCTAGGTAAGATGCACAATGTGACAAATCATTCTTCTGACTGAAAGTAGGAATGATCCCTATAATATCTAAGCTTCTACTACCATCCCAGATGCTGGACTTATTCAAGTTAAATTATAGCACCTTTTAAAATCAGCTTCAATTAAACCCTTGAATAAGGAAGAACAAAGCACTTTACCTCTTCAAAAAATCCCTAAACTGACTAAATGTTATTTATCCCCTGGTGCTGCTGACTTCTATGTCTCCAATGTAGCAACATCACTGATCCTCAGAAATCTGTCTCTAAATATTCCACCTTTTATTTAGCAAAACAGCACCACTGCTTTGTCACCACTGTGATTTTGTCATTCCTTTATCTTCTCCCACCTTAACATCTGAAACTCATTCTTTGTGGGCCTGTGGATAGCCAGGTCTTCCAGAACATAGAGTTATCTCTTTATAAGTGGCAACACTTCAGGATGAAGATAAATATTTCCTTCCATGCTCTCAATACCTTTCCCTATCCAGTAATTCCAGCCTCCCTCAAAGACCTTACTATCTCTGATCTGCTTTTTACTCATACCATCAACAATACCACTAATGTTGTTTGCCAAACACATAAAATATCAACTTTAAAATTATATCTTTCAATAAGTCTTCAAATTCCAGTTTCTGTGGATTTTTTCCTTTTTTTTTTTTTTGTATTGTTTTGTTCTGTTTCATATTGCTGGTTTGTTGTTTTGGGGTTTTTTTTTAAGGATGAAAGACTATGATTTTGTTCTAGGCTCTGAAGAATACACTTACACTTTAAAAATGAAAGATCAGCTGCTGAAATTACTAGATGACTCCCAGGAACAGATACTTAAGAAAAACATCCACAAATTTAAGTGCTGTGATGACAAGGGCATCACGGTGTCATTCCCTCTTTTAACAGGCAGTCTTATAACAGACTGAACTCAAAGCTTCACATCCAAAGAAGTGCCTCCTTTTTTCCAACATCCTACTTCTAGTAAGTAATTTCTGCCCCCTCCTATTTCTTCTCATTTCTCTCTCTGCTCTAGGCTAGGCTGTGTCTAGTCTCAGCTTCTGCTTGACAGTGTCAGCAGAAGCACCCCTGCCAAAAGACCACAGCAGTGCAAGCCCTGTGGAATGCCAGCTCCCACGGAGAGTCTGAAGGCAGGTAATATAGCCTTGAAGTAAAAAGCATGGGCCAGGGGTCAGGCAGAAGCAGATGTGCAGAGGTTATAGCATGGATTAGCTTTTATGAAGCCACAGTCAAAGTCTAAAGTTTCCCTTCTCTGGCCCCTTGCTCATAACTCTCCTCCCCAAAATCTCCCCTGGGGTGTACCCAGGCACTGTTGGCTCTGGCCACAGTGAAATGGAAAAGATTCAGGAAAATCTGTTCAGTTGCTTTTGAACGGTGCAAAAGAGAGGAAATTGTTTCATGGCTTAACTTTCACTGAGATCTAGTTTTGTATGCACATAGTTTAAGGGAGGTTGTTAATGTCACCAGATGTAACTAAGATCATTTTGATCCAGGAACATTTGAAGTTCTCCAGGTTATAAATGATTAAGTAGCCACCTGCAGTACTATAATACTGCTAATCATACCCACTTAGAAGAAAAATCTGACAATAGCTGCCTACCTTTAGACTTCTGATTGCTTTCTGAATGAATATACTTATTTTGAGACTGACTATTTCTATGATTGGGCAGACTCAGAAAGTGTTTTTTAATCATCATAAAATGTAATTAATAGCTTTGAAACATCACATTTCAAAATGGTTGTATGCTGCATCATTTCAGCATATGCAAATGTAACTTTTTCCCTGGTGATTCTGTGGCTCTGCTTAGAACTATGTTAAGCATCATGGCACATTCCACAGGCAGGCAAGATATACTGTGATCAAAGTTCCCAGGTCAGAATAGCCAGGATCTTCATCTGGGGTGCTGATTTGAACTCCTAAAATCTTATTTGGACTGAAATACAATTTCTATCCCCTGCCTATACTGCACTGTACCCTACACTGTACCCACTCAACATGTGCTCATGCCATAGGTACACTAGAATACCTAGTGACTTGATGCAAAGTTGACTACGAGCAAAGCTAAAGAAATTAACAACCTTTGTTTGGTTTGACATATAGGAAGAATAAAACAGAAAGCATTTCTTTAAAAGACAAAAGTCAGTTGGTCATGTAAAATTAAATTATTGTATTGATAATTCAGCAAAGACAGGAGTCCTCATTCAACTATGACTCTAAATTCCTGGATGATTTAGTCTCACTCAAATTAGTGGGAGATCTGCTGTAGACTTTGATGGAGTGAAGGTCTTACCCTACTGTTGCTTGCATGGTGAATTACACAACCTACAAGTTAGATCATTAAAGGGTTCCTGAAATAAGTACCATAATTAAATACATTTTCACAAAGTAAGTCAATTTTCAAAAATGCGAGTTTATCCATGACTTAGACTAATCTATATTTAGTGAGCTAGAAAAATTCATGTTATTATCTGCAAGAATGCACAAGGATCAGTATGCCATCTTTCACCATAAATGTTTTGCCTTTTCCCATTTGAATTCAGACCATATTATCTTAACATTTTTTGTGCATGTTGACCTTTCACATCAAGGGCAGCAGTAACACTGCAATGTCATTTTTCTTGAAAGCTAACTTTTTATCACACTGTAACTCATTTCACTCAGTGGTATTATGACTCCAACAGAAGTGCCATGATATACCAAGATATGATGGATTTCAGAGAAATTTGCAAGATGAAGAAGTCATTTTGCCTCCTCTACAAAGCACAGTGTTATGAATATTCTGTAGAAACAATGATCTGAGATTTTTTTCCCCTTTTTCTTCTGAAGCAGAAGACTGATTTGCAGCAGAATTGCAAATTTCTCTCCTTATTTGTTTTTTCAGTACCTTTCTATATATAGCACTCTATTTCTTGGCTTTTGAAAAAAAAACTGTTTGATTGGAGAATGTTTCAAGCTGAAGAGAATCTATGTAAATATTCCCTGAGAGTAAACATGGAGCCTTGTCTATCTGTACTAACAATGAAGTACATAGTAATAATATGTTGCCCATTCTGTCTAAAATGTCTGACTACTCCATGAGGGTTTGTTCTATGCAAATATTTCTTCTTAAGCTCTTTTCTTAGCTGCAGTTCAAGGAAGCTGCAGCTTTCAAGAAAGACACGTTTCCTCAGTTACAGTTCCTACCCTTTGCTCTTCTAGCTGCTAAATTTACTTTCTCCTGTTGCAAAATCTTTGACAAATATTTAAACAGTTTCATAGAATGATTTGGGTTGAAAGGGACCTTAAAGACTATCTAGTCTCTCTCCAGATTTCTTAAAGGACTTTTCAGGTACTGAAAGACTGCAATAAGTTCACCCTGGGACCTCCTAAGCACAGGCCTTGGTTTCTTTACCAAGTATGTGCTTTTTGCTGTAGGACATTTATTATTACCTGAGATTGATCCTGAAAGGATAGCTCACTATTCCTACCCATTTTTATTTATAGGTATATACATATATATATATATACATGTATGAACCAGTTTTTAGAGCAATGAAATGAGCATCCTTCCTCACTGGCATTTCCTGGTAGAAAGAACGGATACAATGGGATCAAGGCGCTGCTCTGCATCTTCCACAGCTGTGAGACTTCAGAGCTACAGAACAGACAGCATTTGCAAAGGACCAAAGGTGAAAAAATGTGCATGAATCAAAGTAAGAGCAAAGGTTTCACCTGGCAAAGCCGACTCCTCTGCTGACTCCATTCGCATCTCTTAATATTCTGGTGGAAATGACATGTCCAAAGGGTTTCAGCATATTCTCCAGTTCCTGCTCATCCATGGACACAGGTAAATTTGAGATGTATAGATTTGTGGGATCTTGCTCTTGTTGCTACGACAAAATAAGAGAAATATCCTCAGTTAGGCTTAACATAATAGAATAGCTTGTGGCTCCTACAATAAGGGACAGTTAAAATAGGATCAAGCCAAGAATTCATAGCTGCACTGGAAGAAAAGCTGGGTAATCTTTTCATGACAGCAACGTATTTGCCAGATTTCTGCAAACTCTCATGCATGTGCATAATTCTGTGCATGATTGCTCTTATTGAACTCAGTGGCACTACTAATTTATAGAAAATGACTCTCATGCACAAGTATTCTTGTATTTGTGTCCTAATTTAGCAAAGAGATTGTGAAAAAAATCGTGATTTCCACAAATGTGCTAATGTTAACATAAATAAAGAACAAAAATTCAATATCTATTTTAGGCAGATGTGCTTTCCAGCCTGAACACTTCTCATTCAGCCTGCTCATTGTGAAAAAGGTTGCTTGAAAACACAGAACACTTTTCATAGTATCTTTTTCCTTTTCTTTCCCCTTCTTCTTTCATTATAATGAGCAGTAAGATCTAACTGGGCCAGGGGCAGGAGTTCTGCAGTTCAACCGATGGTCCTAGTCAGATAGGTCACATGTTTGTTCTGAGACTAAATCAAAAAAATCTTATAAAACAAAGCCTGTAGCATGAATAATTGAAAAAACAAATTTGAAAGCAGCTCTCTTGTTCTATTTCAGATCTTTAGGCTAAACTTTCCATTTTGGTAACTACCCCAACTCCTATTCTTGCTTGCTGAATTACTGCAAAAGAACATGAAAGAGACATAGATGCCATATGTAAAATAAGTGTATTAAAGCAGTAAAAAACCTCTTGTCTACAGACAACCAGGTCTTGATTACATTAAATCAATTTAGTTATGCCCTTGCAGATTTACATGGCTCTGTCCATTTTGATTGATACAAGGTTTACATAATATCTGATTACCTGCCAGTATAAGCCTGACTGGGATCAGGCATTACTACATAATTTCAGCTAATGTTAAATAACCAAAAATATAAGATGCAATCATTATACTGTGCAGTAATCCACAGTATATCTTCTCTGAGAATGTTCTCTGAGACAGAGTTTTTAATTCTTTTTATTCCACATTTTAATGGGCAGAATTAATTTGTACTTGTTCAACACTGAGTTGACAACAGCAATACCCTTTTTTTGCTGAGTTGTCCTAAAATCAGATTAATAACCTTGCAGCAGCGCTGCAACCTTGCACTGTTATGAAATTACACACAGTCCTGCAGCCATCTGCCCTGGTTTAACTAAACTAGTTTCAAATTACACTCCATTAAAATCAGTGAGAATGTGCCTTGTCAAACACAATCATGCATTCTGTTTTGAGAAGATGTATGAAGACAGGATAAAACCAAGATGTCTGCTCTATCACTGCCTTGTACATTCAAGGCTTCAATACTGGAAAGAGAAATTGCTTCAAGCTATGATACACACACACACCGTCTTTGCAGGGACAAGAATGACTAAGGCAAATCTAATGTAGCTAAATACCAGAATCAGAAGCTGAAGGAAGTTTTTAGCTTTTCTTACCCCAGGCTCAAGGGCAATTTCAGCCTTTTTGGATGAGACAAAAAAAATGAATACCCCAAAAGGTCCAAAATTAGGAGGCATGTAAGGCTGTTGTACTGTTTAATGTGGATTCTGATCTCAGGGCTATGGATGCTTGTCTTTGGACATACTGGCAAATGACCACTGCATTGTAGCTTTGCATCTCCACACTCACTACCCCATGACACAACACATTACCATGCATGACGAATTCTTCACTGTTTTACAAAACATAAATAAAAGACTGAAGTAGGCATGTTTTCAACCTGCTGTCCATAAAAGTATACCCAGTTATTTCTATGTCTTACAGTAAGGGGCAGAAGAGAGGAGAGGAACACCACACACATGAATACTGAACTTATTGCAGATTCAACTGTTTGAAGTTACAAACTTCAAATCTAGAAAAACCTTCTTTCCCTTTTCAGTTATCTTTCCCTGCAGTCATCTTCCTTCCTCTCACATCAATTTACATTTATACACATCCAAAAGCTAGTTCCTCTCCAGTAACCAAAAGATGCTAGTGAGGGGTCAGAACTGCTACAGTACTGACAATGGAAGGGAAATCATGCAAACAGTCCTGGAGGGAAGGTAGACAAGAAAAGAAAAGGAATATGAGCTTCAAATCACACTTTTAGCTTTGGGAAAAGTAAGGAGACAAGAATGCAAGCCATTTTCTTTGTCTCTTTTTTTTTTTTTTTTTTTTTTTTTTTTTACATTTTTCATTTTTTCTGTATGCAAACTATTTCAGTTTTATTGATTGGTAGTTCCCCCTTTTTCACCCTCCACACCCTGAAGCCACACAAAAAAAATGAAAGATGTAGGAATTTGGAAGCACTTTCATTGTTACTAAGTACTTTGAAAGGGTGAGCAATAGAGGTAGATAAAGCAGAGCCATTCAAGAAGCATATCAAAGCAGAAAGTTTTGCAATTCCAATTGGCACAGTTCTTCAGAAATAATTCCATTTTTATGCAAACCTCTACCTATTGATTGGCTAAGGGCTTTGATTAATCCACCAATCAATGCTCAAGGACCAACGTCTCTCGCTAATATTTAGAAAAAAATATGCTGATGAAATCCCTGTAGCCAAAGACCAGACTAATGTGGAAAGGTGGAGTTATGCATCAGTAACTTCACAACAGTCTCTGCTTTCACTGAAGCAACTCAGTCCCGCAGCACATTAAAATGAGAACTCTCCCTTTGACTACTCAGTTTTCAAGCTGGGGCAAACAAATAAAATAAATAAGAACCATTGCCAATGTGTCTCACTTCTAAACCAGAAACACATAAGCCTTTTAACTGTGCTAGAGATTAAATGTCCTTGTTTTAAATATCTGTGGAAAATTAGCTACACTCTGAGGATGAATGAAAGACTAGCAGACCATAGCCACTCTTTCACAGGGATCTGCCAAGCCTATCTTTTATCAATGTGATAAATAAATGTTGCAAGCAGGGAAAGACAGATGAGGCCACTCATGCTACCTCCACAACACAACAGTGTTTTCTAAGAAAGGAAAAAATTCACATTATTTTTCCTTACTATACAAATATAACATTTAGAGAAATACCCCTTTCCCTTACAGTGAAATATCACCCCACAGAAGCCAGAGCTGACTGAAACAAGATGAAATGCCTTCACAGCCATGCAGCTGGGAGCTGAGCAGGCTTTACAGGGGTGGTGTGGAACTCAGCTGCCCTATCTCTGTGCAGCCAGACCCCACTGCGACCCACCCTCACGAGTCCCTGTTTCTCAGGCTTGGTCCCACTCCAAGCCTCTGGCACTGAGGCTCCCTGTGATCTTTTTCAGTTGTGCAGAGATCTCTGATGTTCAGCATGGAGGTGCTGACACATGCCTCTCATTTTGCCCAAGCCTTTTCTTCCTAGATTCCACAAGTTCCCGTGTGAGATATTCTCTTCCCCATCTCAGTGCGGCTGCTGAGCTTTTCACTGTCAAAGGTAAGCATCCTGCTGTTCAAAATATGCCTATTTATTGACAAGATAAGCCTAACCAGAACCATAAGTCCGAGCACCCCATGAACTACTTGCCTTTCATAATCCTAAGAGCTGACAGCTCAGTTTCTGCCTTCAGTGAAGGAACAGCTCCCAGGATTTCAGGACTGATGGTGATGTTAGTGTCTGGATCAGGCTTCCTGTGGTTCATTTAATTCTCTCTAAGACTTTTCATTAGACATTAAAAAAATGTTGCTTCCCATCTTGGGCCACAAAAATCCTATTTATTATTGCCTCCAGTCCCAAAATGCACTGACTGACCAGTCATCAGTGAGAGAAGTGGAATTTTTTTGTTTGATACTGAAAGTCACTTCAGAACTGCATCTTCCTCCTGTGCTCCTAATAGCCTGGGCAGGAACCTAAAGGGTGAATGGCAGAAAGTTGCATGCTCACCACAAACAACTCCAATAGCACTGTGACTTGGATGCCCTGCAGCTGGAGACCTGGAGCCAGCGTGGTGGGGCCACCAGCCAAGCAGAGCCTGGCCTTTGCTAGTGATTTCATAGAATCCTAGAATCACTAAGGTTGGAAGAGGCCTCCAAGATCAAGTCCAGCCATTAACCTAACACTGCCAGATCCACCACTAAACCATGTCTCTGAGCACCATATCTATGTGTCTCTTACAAACTTCCAGGGACCTCTCTGGACCTCTCTTTCTACCTCAGGAGTGACACACCTGTAGATACAGTCTTCCCAAAGCACTCCTGTCCCTTGGATCCAATCCCCCACGAGTGAGAGGGCCTCCCCAGGGGGACCAGGGTCAGCCACTGCAGCTGACCACTGGCCTGGAGGCTCACAGGAGCAGGGGGCTGCTGGGAGCAGTGGAAGGCTCTCTGCAGTGTGGAAGCAAAGCTCCTCTGCCTTTCCCAGGCCCCGTGCCAAACATGGGCAAAATAATGGGTAAAACACCAGGCCAAGTTGCTGCTTCATGAAGAGAGTGGTGAAGGCAACCATGCAGCCTGCTGTGTGTGCCAGCTGCAGAAGAACCATGCTCAAGACATGCAAACTTGCAAGCACAGTCTCAAGGCACGATCAAAAGATCCTGTCTATCCTCACAGATGTTCATTTTAGCCATGATCTCCCACTTGACAGCCCAAGGATTTTCCATGTACAGTTTGCACTTGCACTGCAGCCTCAAAGAAGCAGGGATAAACTTATCCAGTCAGTCCCAATCCTATGAAATCCTGGCACAGTCTCACACCTTAGGCTAAGCGCATTCTGGGATCCCGGTATGTGCCAGTCTCTGTGGGTACACTGAGTGCCAGAGAACGAGCCAGCAAAAACAACAAAAAAGAAATTAAGTCAATTTAAGCTCCTCTCCAGAGAAGTGCATGGCTTTTTGCAACTCCCTTTGCTCCCACTGCAGCCTATTTTACCATCATTGTATGAGCATAATACCTCAGCTCCTCTGGCCCTTGCATTCCAGGGGCCATAGCTGCATGCGTATGTTGCCGTTGTGCCATTCTGGCTGGGGATGTGTATGATAGACACTCTTGAGGTGGTCAAAACCACTCCTAGGAAGGCTTAAATTTGTGAAGATTTAAAATTATGTTAATTACAATTTGAAAAGAAAAAAAAAAAAAATTACAATTTTAAAATTGAAAGGTTTAAAATTGTGAATACACCAAACTAACAGTAGGTCAAGCCCATGTTTTCAATTAGCCCTGACCAACTCCAGTGGTCAGCAGAGCAGGTGTCCTGCTGCAAGGCTATGGAGGTCAGCACTGGGGAAACAGCCAGAAATTTTGTCACTGCCTTTTAGGAAGAACTGGGCCAGTCACTCATCCCCCGAGGTCTTAGCCAAGGAGCAAAGTAAGTTTATAATGCAGAGGATTTGAAATGCACTACACCAACAGCATTTAAAACAGAAAACAAACAAACAAACAAACTAACAAAAAAAAAACCCACAAAAAAATAACTCCCAAAATCACCAACAAACCCTAGCAGAGGGTGTGCTGCAACTCCAAGTTTGCTGTTTGCTTTGCTGGGCCCTCCCAGACACTTTTGAAAGGAAAGACAGCGTTCAGATGGGATTTTCCCTCCCATCTTGACATAATCTTTGGAAGCAAAGCGTGAAAAGCTGAAAGAACAATTCCTGCTTGTTTGAGCTGAGGCTGAGCCTCTTTACACAGTACGTTTAGTAATGCATTCTTTAAAGACACGTGTAGGGAGGGGCAGACAGCTTTTGGCGATGTTATTTTTTGTTCCAAAAAGGAACTCCAGCCTCTTTTAATCTGTGCTCTCAGTAGGACTGGAAACTGAGTGTGTTTGGTTTATCTGGAAACCTTATGTACCAATTCCTTTTATTGAACTTACTTTATTTCTCAGAGCAGCTTGCTCTAGGAAACTAAGCACTGATTATGAGTTCAAATTATTTCTTTATCCATCTTCCAAACTTATTCTGGGAATTTAACTTTGTATATGGATCAACGTGAGATTCTGAACTCCTCTTTTAAAAGATATAATCAATACTTATACTAATAGATTATATGCTTTTTTTTGTCTTTAATAAATTGAGAATTCATAATATTAATTTTGACACCGGTCAGTATTACAGCTCACCTTTAGAAAAACAGTTCTGTCTTTTTAGACAGGCTAAAAACACCCTCAATCAGTATTTTTCCCAAATTAGTTCATCTCTGCCTTATGGCCACTGCCCAGATCTTCAGCCTGTGGATTGAACTCCTTGTCTTCTTTAAAGATCTGGGTTGAACTTCTGTCTCCCCTCAAGATAAAAATGGTAATTTTTAAAGAAAGAGCCATTTATGTGGAGCCATGTATATGAAACCAGATCATGTGTATGGAAACATTTTTGTGCCATTTCATACATTTTCCAGTGTTTGCTTACTGTTTTGAAAACTGCAGTTGTATGGTAGCATCAGTCTCATCTACAGTTTATTACATTATTTCTAAACTGGATTATTTATAGCCACTATGCTTAAAAGAAATTTAGAGGAAGCATGTAATACTTTCTCTCAGTAGATTCACATTCAATAGCTCTTCTTGTTGTTCTGTTTTGTAATATTTATGTTTTGAGTTCTGCAGATCATGAGAACTTTTCAGGACATCTAAAACAGATTTTCATTTAAAAGCTGATTTTATGAGCATTTGGTTGGAGTCACAAAACAAAATTCTGAATGAAAAGACTTTCCCCCCAGTTTTCTATTGTTACTCCATTTATTCCTGCTGCTTTTCCTCATTAATGTGGCATATTTTTTCACATGTGCAAAAGATGCCTGGTTTCAGACAGAGTAAGACACTGAATTTATAATCCTGGTGTGTAACTTCAGCTCTAATACCTAATGTCTTCAAGGAACATTTAGAGAGGTTATCTCTTTACTGACCTATCCAGGCATGGCAGGATGCTCCTAACTTACTTAATCACTGTTAGATAGGATGAATATAGGCTAGTAATGTGAAAGTTGGAAGAAAGTCACCCCAGACTCCACCACCTCCTGGTATCAGAGAAGGGACAGCAGGAACTCCTTTTCCTTTTTCTCAGAGAGGATGGGAGGGAAAGGCATAATATAGTGGTTGGGGATGGAGATCTTGCCCGTGTATGTTCATGTGGTGCCTTTCCAATCACTGAAGATACACTGATATGAATTGACAGTAGTCCACTTTCAAAGATTTTTTTACATTACGTATTTTTTTATATAAAGAACAAACTAACCAACTCTCATGAAACCTTTGCTATAACAATGGTCCAGACGATGCAGCCTTCCAGATTTGTCAATGGTATATTTTGAGCCATCATTGCAGTAACACGAGGTGAACAAAATGAATGAAGTGCAGCTGCCAGGGTTCCCTTTGACTTTTTCCTTGCTTATTTGCTTTCCTTTGTGTGGGCACATTTTTAACAATGTAGACAGCTAAATCAATGGCCAGTTAACTATTGATCCCAGGCTAGTTTCACTCTCTTGTTGAGCATCGCATCAAAAGACTTACAGTGCTGTATAGAAAGCCTAAACTTCACATGGATTTTATTAGTGCACAATGTATTAATAATATAACAGATACAGTTGAAAGAAACTGCTAAAAGTAATGCAGGCCTCCTTATCAAGAGTATTTCCAAAGTCCTTTCATAGAATCTTGGAATTGTTTAAGTTGGAAAAGAGCTTTATGATCACTGAGCCCATCCCTTAACCCAGCAATGCCAAGCCCATCATTAAACCATGTCACACATCACACAAACCTGCCACTTTTAAATCCCTCCAGAGATGGTGACTCCACCGCTTCCCTGAGCAGCCTGTTCCAGTGCCTGACAATCCTTATGGTGAACATTTTTTTCCTCATCAATCTGAACCTCCCGTGGTACAACTTGAGGACGTTTTCTCTTGTCCTACCACTTGTTTCCTGGGAGACCGACCCCCACCTGGCTACAACCTCCTTTCAGGCAGCTGTAGAGAATGATAAGGTCTCTGCTGAGCCTCCTTTTCTCCAGACTGAATAACCCCTGCTCCTTCAGTTGATCCTCACAGGACTTCTGTTCCAGAACCTTCACCAGCTCCATTGCCCTTCTCTGGACCCACTCCAGCCCCTCAATGTCTTTCTTGAAGTGAGGGACCCAAAACTGAGCACAGGATTTGAGGTGTGGCCTCACCAGTGCCGAGCACAGGGGGACAATCACTGCCCTGCTCCTGCTGGCCACTTTATTGCTGATAAAAGCCAGGATGCCATTGGCCTTCTTGGCCACCTGAGCACACACTGGCTCATGTTCAGCTGGATGTCAAGCAGCACCCCCAGGTCCTTTTCCACCAGGAAGATTTCCAGCTGCCCTTCCCGAGGCCTGCATTGTTCAAGGGGGTTGTTGTGACCCAAGTGTAGGACCAGGAACTTCACCTTGTTGAACCTCATACAGTTGGCCTTTTCCCATTATTCCAACCTGTTCAGATCCCTCTCTAGAGTCTCACTACCCTCCAATGCTCCTGCCCAATTTAAGATCATCTGCAAACTGACTGAGGGTGTAGTTAATCCCCTCATCCAGATCATTGATAAAGATATTAAACAGGACTGGCCCCAACACTGATCCCTGGGGATCACCACTTGTGACCAGCTGCCAACTGGATGCAGCTCCATCCACCACCTTTCCCTAGTCCCGGCCATCTAGACAGCTTCTAGTGATGAAAACACATGCATCCAAACCACAAGCTGCCAGGTTCTCCCAGAGACTGCTGTGAGAAATGGTGTCAAAGGCTTCAGTAAATTCTAGGTAAACATCATCCACAGTCTTTCCTCACCCACTAAGTGTGTCACCTTGTCATAGCAGGAGACCAGGTTGGTCAAGAAGGACCTGCCTTTCACAAACCCATCCTGACTGGGCCTGATGCCCTGGTTGTCCTGTATGTGCTGTGTGATTGTGCTCAAGATGATCTGCTCCATAACCTTCTGTGGCACCAAGGTCAGGCTGACAGACCTGTAGCTCCCCAGATACTCCTGTCCCTATGGATAGGTGTCACATTTGCTAACTTCCAGTCAACCACAACCCTCCTGCTGGGAAATGATTGAAAGTGGCTTGATGAGCACTATGTGAGCTCCCTCATTTTCCTTGAGTGGGTACTGTCTGGCCCCATGAACTGGTATAACAGAGCACTAACCATTTCCCCTGGGAATATATGGGCTCCATTCTGATCCCATCCCATCTTTCAAGCTCACCTGAACAACTGTTGGTCTTATTATTAAGAACTGAGAAAAAGAAGGCATTAAATACATCAGCCTTTTCCTCATTCTTTGTCACTGTTTCCCTCTACATCCAATAATGTATGGAAATTTTCCTTAGCTCTCCTTTTACTGCTGATGTATATATAGAAGCAATTTTTTATTTTCTTTCATGGCAGTAGCCAGATTACTGTCTAGTTGGGTTGTCAATCCCAACATGTTTTTTGGTGAAGAAGCCCTAATTATCACATGACCATTCTCAGGTGCTTTTGAGGTTTCTAACACATCAATAACCCCTGTGTTCTTGCTCCTGCATGGATCTCCATCCCCTGTCTCCACTGAGACAGCAGATCTCACTAGCACACTGTCCCTCAAACACTGGCATGATGCCGCCAGGCTTATCTCTACTGAGCCTGGCTTTATCCCTTTTCCACTTTAAATTTTTTTGCATTAGGCACTGTTGGAAGCATGAGCTATCTCCTTAACCAAGACTGTCTAAACACAGATGGTTTCACAGGGAAAATACTGAAGAACAGAGAATATTTGGTTATTCAAAGCAGCTTATTTTGTCTTAGGTACCTTCAAAAGAATCTTTTTGTTGTTTGATGGTCTTCCAAAGGCTCCAATATACAAAGATTTAACATCCTGAGATGTTAAATCTCACACCCTGACAGATCAGCTTCATAGTAGTCACATTGCCTTTTTAGACTTAGTGTTGACTACATGTTTCATAAATTATCTTTCTTGTGTGCCCAGCCTTACTTGATTACACTATGATGGTCCAAAATTTATTAACATTGTGGTGTTTCCGAAGAGTTGCAAGAGATTTGGCCCCAGAATAATAATGCAACCACTACATAGCATTAATTAAGCCAAATCCATCTAACATTATAAATACAGCTAAAACTAAACCTGCAACATCGTTTTTCCTATAAACTTGATTGTCACTAAGTCATGTCAAAAGTCTCTTAACAATGAGTTCACTTTCGGAAAAGACAAAGAAGTTCTGCCCACAAACACAGAAAACACTCAGAAGTACTCTTCTGAAAAAAAGCATTCTCACAATGATTTTCAAAAGTATTTTATTGTTATATGCATAATGAAATTTAAGAATTTCTGAACTTTTTATAATGACCCAAGAAAAGAACTGCCATTTGAAATTCTTTTCTGGAATCATCTAATCAGAAAAGAGAGATGTGACTTGGGCACCCAGCATTACCGTGCCATCACTGAAGCAGTCTTTGCAGTCACTTCTTAAACAAGGCATGGGCTAAATTTGCTTTACCAAATTTTGTCCAAAAATTGCAAACAAGCAAATTTCTAAACCTCCTGACCTATGAAGAGAAAAAACAAAAGAAAAAAAAAACAAAATAGGAAGATATTTGTCAAAAATATCAGGTCCACAGTACAGTATTATTTATAACTACTGTTTTAATTAAAACCATGAACTTTAAAAGAGTTCACAGTTTACATATGCTCAGGATTTCTTCTCTCTGTGCAAACTATCAGAGTGCTGTGTCTGCTGTGTAAGCTGGACTCAGCTTTCTTTTAATTAAGTTTGTTCATGGACAGCACAGCATTTGCTAAAGCTAAATATTGCTGGAACTGAATTGTTATTGGTCTGTCCAGCACATAGCTGCTGCAGAACCTTCCATCATGCAATTCACCTGCCAGTGGTGATTTGATTTGCCCTTTGTCTTCTGTGGGAAATATGGGCTTGAGTCACCATGGTTGCTTCTGTCAAATCCTGTAAGATACATGGTAGCTCCTTTCAGCTCCACGGAATACAGTCGTAACCAGAACTATCAAAGACTGATATAAAAACCTCTTATTTGTACTTTTGCTATCATAAGGTGAGATTTTTTTAAAACTCCTTGCTTCTTTTCACTTTGTTTTAGTGAACTGATTTGATATTTTTAGATTGGTTTGATATTCTTATTGCTGTTAAGCAAGAATCAATTAATTACCTCAGATGATCTGCTGGCTGTCTATAGCAATTTCTGAAAGTGCTACATTGATGCCTACCCAGGAAACTGAAATCAGAAACTCACTTATAACCTCTGGAAGCAAAAGGCTAATTTACCAGATGAGCTGCAATCTAAGATGAATACCTTATCTATTTATTTTGATTTGTCATCGAAGGTGTTGTGGTGAACTTATGACAGTTTCCTATTGCCCATTGGACAAAATTGCCTCAAGTATGTTTGTTTCCCTTATGCCATACTGGGCTAGTGACATGCTGATTGATGTATATTTTGCAGGATTCTCTTACTGATATTTAGACAATAGTCAAGTCCTTTTTCCCTGCAGAGAGTTAACGAATCTTGCAATTTAACTCTGCTATTAGCTTTCTCCCAGAACAAGGTTTTACATGATACTGTCCAACAGAAAGGATGTGTTTGTGATGTGCAACAGAGAGCAAAGAGGTCACAGAAGAGATTGCTTGCTTTGCAAGTGGACATAGCATGAAATCAGGTCACAGTATAAACTTTCCATTATCAATAAGGGAGAAAAGAAAACTAATTCGACCTAAATTTCCATATGCACTAAATCAATAACATTAAATTAACAGCTTAATTTAAAGTGCTCTTAAAAAAAAAAAACCAACTTAAAAGTATGCACTGAAACATCCCATTTTAATAGATTCTTGTGATTATTATTTGTAATTTTGAAAAACATGATACAGCAAATAACAAGTATTTAGTAGCACTGCTTACTTAAGTTCTTCAAAAAATACCTTCAGTGCCAGTGACACTAATTGGTTGAAATGCTTTTTTTATGTATGTAAAATGCTCAGTGAAAAAAAAATTTCATTGTAATAATATACATAAAAGAAATTCAGCTAATTTATATATTTATATATATATTTATATATGTTTATTTTATATATATTATATATGATATAATATATATTTATATATATTATATATAATATATTATTATGTAAAATCATACTTCCAAACACATGACATAAACACCAAGCATTTCAAGATGAAACTCTTGTTACATTGAGGCAATATAACTCTTACAAGAATTCTACAGTTCTTCTTTGCATAAGCTGAAATATCAAGATTTATGATAAGTGATGCTCAAAAGCTGCATTTGTGCACACAGCAATGCAGATTCTAGAGTAAATGGCTTAAATGATTACAGCATTTCTAGATTGTGTTTTTTAATCTACATTTGTCAAGATGGCAGCTCTCAAGAGTGGTGAGTCCTGGAGCTGACTGGGCTGTTCTACTTCCTTACTTCAAAGTTCAAAGCAGAATGTCTGTGCTCACGGTAATATTAGACCAAAAGGATGGCAAATGGCAGTGGAAACAAATGGTTTTCTCCCTCATGTGTCTCAGGATACAATACCACTTGTTCAGTGCAGAGGTCAGAGTGCAATGTCATTGCAGAGGACAAAGCTGGGTTCCACCAACTATAGATAAAAGGCATTTATATCAACCTGTGCATTAGCCCCTCCTGTGTAACTTGTGGAGACTGTAGCAGGTGTTAGAGCAGAGGTTGGATGCTCCTTCCTCGGCAAAGGAAGCAATGGGACTTCTTAAACAACAGGAGCATGGCAAAGGTGAGGACTTTGCTGTCTGATCTTCCAGTGGCTATAGGATGGCATAATGGGGCAGCAGAGCAACAAGTTACAGATGTGTTTGTGCACACATAACCTGTACTTGGCCACAGTGGCTTTAGGACTTACTGTCTACTATTTTTAGCAGCTGTTCTTTCCAAATACAGAGTATTTGCTCTGTCATGGCCTGATACTTCTCTAACTGAATGCAACAGAAAAATTCTCTTTGGTTTAGTTGGCAGCATCAGGATCTGTGCTCGGAAAATATTTTCAGAACTGCATTCAGTTTAATAAAGCTGAATAAATAATAATTATAAAAAATAAATTCACTGCAATTACTCCAGTGAATGCATTTCTTCTGATGATCATCATGCATTTATTGTTTTCGTTTAATATTTCATTTCAAAGCTGCCAGAAATACAAAGACAAAATAGATTTGCACACGGGGTTAAATTAGTATCAATGTTGCATCCACCTGTAGATCAGCAGGAACTCCTGTTTCTCTTGAGAAGCTTCTCTAGATTTGGGGCTAAGTCTGAGGAATCTAAGGAAACTCAGATTTCTTTGTTTAAAATTTAAAGACTTAATATTTTACTGTCTACACTTGGACTAGAAAAAGACCATAGCTATTAACAGTAGTAAATTATCAGCACTGGGACAGCATTAAAAGCTTTAAGAGGACTTTTTGGGACAGTAAAAGGCTTTTTAATATTTGACCTACTGACCCAAAGGCGAATTCAAGCAGTGCACAGGTCCCATGTGATTGCCTGTGAAGAAAACGGAAGGCTTTCTTTTGTCATGTTTTGTGTTACTTCCTATAAACCATAAATGAAGTCAGAATTTTCTAGTCTGGGAATTCCTGTTGGGATAAAGGTTGCGGCCTACTTAGCCAGAGTCCATACAAACTGCTGGAGAAGAGTTATTCATCTTGATGCACATGCCAGAAATAGAAACCTACTAGTCCTTGAGGATGCATCAATTTTCAGGGAGTCTGGATACTTTAAACTACTACAGAAACCTAAGGAAAAAAAAACAACTCGACATAGACACTGCTTAAGGAAACCGAAATCCATCATAAAACACCGCCTTGACAGCTTTATTTTGAGAAATCTGTATTTAACACAGACAAAAATACCATTTCCATTTAAGATCAGGCTCAGCTCACAAAATATACAGTGCAGAAATACTTGTACTATATCTAAATGCATCAGATATAAAAAGGCAACCAAGTCATGTTTCAAATGCGACAAGGGATGGTTATCACTCAGAAGCACGACAGACGCAACACTACCACATTTTCCCTATTTGTGGAATTTCCAAAGCTGAGTCAGCATGTCCCAGCAGAGGGTTAGCAAGAGGGCCTTGAAACAATCCGTTTCCACCCCCACAGATGAAAATGAGGAAATATTATGAGTAAGGGAGGAAAATGAAACTTGCATTTATTTAAAGCATAACATACTAAAATAGAACAAAAAGGCAGGGTTGGATTGCTGTGATTAACACTGCTAAATCCCATTGCATAACATAGTCCTGAACTGCTGAGCTGTCTACTCTTTCCTCAGCACCCATTAGAGCAAGTTTTGCTCTGTGTGATGAGATTGCCCTGGTAAATGATGTTGAGATTAGGAGCCAACATCAGCAAAGAAACATGCAATGGTTAACAATAGGATTAAAATCCTGCCTCTTTGCCAAATTGAGCAGGCATGGATGGTCCCATGGTATCCAGGCAGGCGTCTCAGCAGTGCTGGCACTGTCCATCTAGATTTTTCCTGCCAGGGAAGTCCACTGCTCCACAGCTGCAGTCAGTGTCAAAAAGCAGAGCCCAGGCAGCAGGAAGCTGAAGGGGGACTGGGTTGTGTGTGACTGCTTCCCTCCCTGCTCTGCCCTCAGCTGATCTGGGGCTGTGACCAGCTCCAGGGCAGCTGGAGAGGTTACAACTAATGAACAGGGAAAGCACAGCAATGGCATGAAACAAATCAATAACCCATGGTGGCCAGCGAAGAGGGGCCAGGCATCTGCAGTTCCTCATAGTATGCCTGGGAGAATAAGATGAGCTAAGTGTCAAAGCTTACCTTCCCTGGTACAGAAACCAAGTACCACTGGGTAAGGAAGCATTATTTAAGGGTATATTATTCTTTGTGTAGGCAGAAAATAGGGATCTGAGTGGTTTAGTGCAATACCTAGAGGTTTGGGGAAAGTCAGGAGAGAGTAGTAAGCACTCCATTATCTCTCCTATACTGGAGGAGAAAGATAGAGAGAGCAGTATGAGAAACATGGTTCTCCTCTTGCCATTTGACGGAAGTAGAGAGGAAAAGGGATGTTATTGTACTTTTCCATCCACAAAGAACATAGTGCAAGATGGAGGTGGGGAGAAGCAGTGAACCAAAAGTAGTCTATGAACTCTCTTACATCCAAAAAAACCAAGGTAAGCACAAGTTCTTAATGAGTTTTCCTGCAAACCTTTCATTAGTTCCTTCCACATTTCATATCAGCTAGAAGAATGTTGTTTTCTCAGCAATGAACACTGACTCAAGTTTTCCAAGCCAATGAATGTTTCCAGTTGCATATTCACAGAGAAAAAGACAAAGTCAACAGTTATCTGCAGAAGGAAGCGGAAAACCACTCTGAAATTAGAATAGGTATAGCAAGGTCGACAACGTGGCTAGTTCTATCCACCTATGAAAGGTCAAGACAGAATTATGAAGCAAATTTTGTTGAGCCTTGAGGAACCATAACCTGGTCCTACTGTGAAGAGAAAAAAGAATTTCCCTCTGTTCAAGAGACTGGAGTGAAAGGGCACATGTGCTGTTCTTGTGGCAGAAACGGAGTTTTGAGAAAGCCATTAAGCAAAGTTATTGGCAACCAACATGAAATAGCAGATTCATTTGTCAGCTGGTGAGATGCATCAGGGCTGGGGTGGCTGGACAGGGGCTGTGCAGCACAGGGCTGTCAGGGTGGGAAGGAAAAGCTCAGAGGTGCTTCTGCACGAAGCTCATGAAGTTCATTGCCTTAGTAACCCAGAGACCAGGGGGAAAATTGTACAAGGATGGCACAAGATGATACAAGAGAACAGTACAGCTGAAACTGAAAGATATTGCAAGTCAAATTAAAATAAAGCACAGTACTTTAGCCTGAGTACACATGACCAGTCCCTGGAAGAAGGAGAAATGGATGAAAGAAATGGTCCAAGCCCTGTAACTCCATCCTTCCTTTTGTTTCCAGAAATCTGGACTTGGCTGGGTGTGACTGCTCACATCTCAATGACTTGCTATGTTGTACTAAACTGGCCTGTGAGAAAATGCACTAGCATTCCAATATTAAGCTCTCTGAGGTTCATGCCTATCTGTTCTTATGACTATTCAGTATTTTGGCTGTGGGTAAGGTGTATATGTATATGTGTGAGCCTGTGTGTGTGTGTATATAAGTGGGAATCATAGAATGGACTGGGTTGGAAGGGATCTTAGGGGCCTTGTAGTTCCAGCCCCCCTGCCTGTTGGGTAGGGATGCCTCCCACTAGATCAGGTTCCTCAGAGGTCCATCCAGCCTCCCCTTGAACACTTCCAGGGATGGAGTATCCACAACTTCTCTGGGAAGCCTGTTCCTATGCCTTGCCACCCTCATGGTGAAAAAATTTCTTCTTAATATCTAATCTAAATATGCTCTCTCTCTCACATTTAAGCCATTTCCCTTTGTCCTGTCATTACATGCTCTTGTAAACAGCCTCTCTCCATCAATGATGGAATAATGTGTTTGAGTACGTAAGTATAGTGCTATATTATATACATAAAACCAAAATATACACATAAAAATGCATTCCACTTTACATATGCTTTCGATTTTGAAGATCTGGTTAAACAGATGCCTATGTGTAAAAACATATAAGACTACATCCAGACTTCCAAAAAAAGGATGCACATTTGCAGTTATGCATCATGTGTGCAAGTGACTGTGTATGAAAAGTTGATATCCCCATACATAGTCACTTAATGTGATTAGCTGGTGGTCTGCTTGTATGTGACTAAATATATCTGCATGTAATCATATCTTACATTTACTTGTATATGTGTATAAGCTGTTCATATAAAAAGTGATAGCTGCATCAATCCAACAAATGAAGGATGCTATTATTCTCTTTCCCACTTATAAATCATAAGCAACTCTAAGATTTTCTGCAGTAATAAAACTGTGAGACAAGATGTACAGGCATTCCTTGAGTCCCAGACTGGAAAGGAATTACAGTTGGGCATTTTGTTTGTAGTGGGATTTCTGGAAATTAAAGACAAAGGGGAAACTGCTGCAGGGTATAGAGGGAGTGGTGTGGTCTCCTCCGAGGATGCTGAAAGCTGGACCTGGTTCTTTTGTGGGTCCTTCAATTATCTGAGTCATCAGGACAAGGGGGAATGGGTTCAAACTAAAATATGGGAGGTTTAGATTAGATAGCAGGAAGGAATTCTTTACTGTGAGGGTGGTGAGATACTGGAACAGGTTGCCCAGAGAAGTTCTGGATGTCCCATTCCTGACAGAGTTCAAGGCCAGGTTGGGGTCCTGAGGGGGAGTTCTGAGCAATTGGGTCTAGTGGGAGGTGTCCCTGCACATAGGTTGGAAACAGGTTTCTTAAGATCCCTTCCAACTCAAACCATTCTATGATTCTATTATTTTATTCCAGATTCAGAATAATTTTTTTTTATAATGAAAAAGACAGCATTAAAGAAGAAAACTTGAACTATCTAACACTTTAGGCTTCTGGATTGCCTCTCTCAGGTGCTGTATTCATAACTTGTTTTCAGAACTGTTTTAGTGAAAAGCTGAAGGCTTAAAAGGGGAATATCTTAAACTCTCAGCTCTCTAATACTACACAACTAGTGCAAAGAAGTAGAATGAGAGAGAGACATTTTATCATGTAAATTAGGAGTGCTTTATCTGAGGTGCACTTTTTGTGCCAGTGCTTATCCTTGCTGATAGTGATATCATCAGTTGAAGACATAAATAAAAAACAAAACAACCTCAACCATTTTTTGTGGAGGTAAAATGCAGTTGTTTCTAAAGGAGGTAAGATGGAAAAGATACCTGTGAAATTCCAGAGTCTGTTTGTGAGGTTCCCATCATGACTGTAGCAATTCCTGGTGGCACATGGTAAAACAATACTGCTGTGGATGTGTGAGCTTTCTTTACTAGCTGTGTAAACACTTGAAACCTAAGGGACCAAACCTGATACTATGCAGTCCTGAGAAACCTGTGTTCAGCTCAACTTTGTCGACAGATTAAGCTAATGTTACATGTATTCTGTGAACCATTTAAAAAGAAAAAAAAACCCAAATCACAAAAACCCCCCACATCTATGTGCTAAATATGGAGTTGGTCAGAAAACCCCAAATGTACCAAAAAACCCCTCAAAAATGCTCAGGTTCTCCAAGAGGAAAATAAATATCCAGTGGATCCCACTGAGTAATGTTTCAGTCTGATGTTGACTCAGTTGTGGACCTGCAGATCGGTGACTGCCCCAGACAGATTGCACATCCAGCAGCCTCAGGATGGGATCTGACACTCAGAGGTTTCCCAGCCTTTCCGCGCCAGGGAGCGGATGAGGCTGGCTCTACTGGGAAAAGCGTCAACAACCTCTGCAGCTTGTTTGTTTTTTATGGGAAATAGTTTCAAGTTACATGACCCTATTTTTAAAGATCAATCAACTTAACCTGCTAGGCTGCCTTTCACAGGTTCTTGAGAAATTACATGGTTTCCAATGATCAAGCAATTCCCTGAGAGAGTGAATAGGTAAGGAGTAGAGCTATTTGCATTTACTCTTCTATTAATTTTAAGACCTTAAATAACAATATTTAAGGAGTTCAAAATAGTCAAGTATGAGACAAAAATATTTAGAGGCAGTCAACCAAATCACAGGTCATGCACTGAAACAAGAAGAAAAAACAAAATACACAACCAGCTTCTGCCACTTGTGACACACCTAGAAAATTGTGTTGTACTGTCCCAGTGTCGCTAATCCCCACGTAAGTAACAAATTTCCCCACTTTTCAATTCTGCTAAACCTGCTATCCATTCTATAAGCTCCAAAATTAACGAGAAGAAATACTATTCAGAGACAAAGCCCACTTGAAGCCAAGGCCCTGAGTACTCTGGGACAATTAAAGTGCAGCCTGGGTATATTAATCACAGTCTTCTGGCCCATTTCCAAATTGGGCAATTACAATCTGCCTACCTCAAATTCTCCCCAGTTTCAAATGCAGGAGTTATTTGTGATTTCCTTCCTATAAAAAGTATTTAGCACAGTCAGTAAAGACTGGTTTCATTCAAGTGATGAGTGAATAACCCACATTGACTACAGAAAAATGTGTAAAAGCACTTTAGAATCCTTCAGGAAGGACACTTATTACATGGTCATTTTACAATCCTTTTACTATTCTAAGAGGAAGTACTCCTATCTAGATATTTCTTCACAGGCCTCTTAGTAACCAAGTAGTTCAGAGTATAGGGTTGTTTTTCTAAAATTAAATTATGGTAGATTATTTTTTTTGTTAATTGAAGATGATAGATTTGAAATGCAAGCACCGTATCACAAAGACAGTTTGGGAACACATACACAACTTCTACTTCGAAAACTATTCAGACAATTTCTGAGCCAAAAAAGATTAATGATTTATTATGGGGCTCATTAATCAAAAATTGCGTGTGCATGTTTTTTAAAGGACCAATTCCACTGTTCAAGTCAATTAGGTCCTCTAAAGCTATTACATTGGGAAGGAGCCACAATATTACCAAGACTTCCTGCAATATTGTTGAGACTTCCCCAAGTGTATTTAGAGTATAAAATAAATGCTATTATTCAGGAGATACTGAATTGCTAAGCTTCTTAAATTTGTACAATTGGGAACTTGAAGTACATTAAAATGCTGAAACTCATTAAGAGCCCTTTTCACAGCTGCAAAATCGTTGGCATTCACAGCACTGAGCAGAACAATAAAACACTCCCCACACCTTTGAACAGGGCAACTTCCGTTCCTCCAGCTCTGCTTTAATGAATCACTGAGGCAGAACTGGTATCTAACCTCTCCGTCAAACCTCTTCCATTGAAAGTAAGAAACAAAAAGCCACAATAACCCTAATATTCTGCACAGAAAAGGAAAATGTACAAGCATACTGTACTAACCCTCCCCCAGCACAAAAAAACCCCCAGCTATCACTGTGTCTTTGTCAGAATGTAATTCAATTTTCTCCATCAACAATAAACAAACCATCTTCAGAGGCAGAAACCAATTCATGTCCTTCTCTCAAACCACCCATCAAACCATACCCAGTAGACTTTGTTTGCTTGGGTGTCACTATTCTGAACTCAAAGCACAGGACTGAGCATTAGGGAGAGTGTTTTCACTAACACTAGCTGGGTAAGGTCACTCTGTATGCCAAAATGTCCTCCTGCCCTCATCACTGAAGGGAGAGATTTTATGCCTCCAAAGTGGTACCAGAACAAACCACCCAAGTCCTCAGGAAATTTGTGCACACCCCATTTCTGACATGTTCTCCAGCAGATGCATGGTGTTGGTCCTGATGATTAGAAGACAGCACCTTTCTGAGAATCAGCAAAATTCCATCTTCCTCCCACTGCATCAAGGTAACCAGTGCCCAACCCCTCCCAGCCAGCAGCCAGCCACTTTGCACATCAAGTGATTGCAAACAGCACTTAAAACCAAACCCTCCCTGTGATCTGGGAACGGTATGTGCTGCCTTCTCCTCAGCCAGGAGGGTCACAACTGCACCTCTCATATCTACAGGTCTCACCAACCCCAGGGCAAAGAAACCCAAGTCTTATCAACACTAGTGTGCATCAGTCTGATTTCTTCAGCTGACGGATTTGTTTCTAACTAAATTCCATTGGGCCACCTACTGTGCTTCCTTTGGTATTTGAAAAACAGAGGGAAAAAAAGCCAGCAATCAACCAAAAATTAAGTGTGAGTAAGAACTATGGGAACAGTGACTACTCTAGACATTTCACAAGATTCATCATAATCCTGGTGCTGGACAAAACTGAAAGAAACAGTCTTGGGACTATTATTTAGCTCATTAAATTATTTCTGCAAACTCTATCTGTTTATTTCAAACTATTCCCCAAAGCAACAAATGGATTGTCTCCCTGAGAGGGGGAAATTGTTCCCTTTTCTCCTCTAAACATTTTTGAAAGGAATGGAGGAAAGTACAATGCCAAACTGGTGAAAAGATTATCTGTTTCAGAAGTGGGTTGAAAGATTCAACAAGAGATATTCACAATAAAGATCACAGAATTAATTACAGAAAAAGAGGGGGTGGGGTTCTGTGTGGGAGTTCCTGTCTACATCAAACAAACTCAAAGAAAGCAACATTATGAGGGAAGATTACAGTATGACAAAAACAAGGCGTGTGGTTAAAGCAAAAGATGCTTTGATAGTGTACAAGCTGAGATGGTTTTGTTACCGGCAACAAAAAAATGTAGCTTTCAAAGCTTAGCTGAAGAGTACTTCCCCAGCCATACAGCTCTTGACAAAACACACCACAACTGGCACGTGCTTCTGGCTCCATATGTTCAGCTGGGGATACCTAATGCATGCTAACTGAGGAGAGCAAGAAAACTTGTGTACCCCCTGCATATCCCCTCCAGGATCACATTCCTCAACTGCTTCCTGGCTACAGAGACCTGGGACCAGGCACTGCTGGTGCGTGGCCATCAGTGGGCAAAGGAGGTGTCTGCCTCCATGTCACATGCTGCAAGAGACACAGCAGTGGCAAATCCCTATTTTTTCCTGTAAACTAACCCACTAAGAAAAGGGCTGTACCAGTTTCATCTGGCCAGTTGATTGGAGAACTGACTGATACTTGCATGGAGACAATAAATAGAGGGAAAGGAGAACTCTAAACTTTTTGAAACATAACTGATAGCCAGTTTTTCCATTTGAACAGAAAAACAGCAGTCAGCAGAAAAAGAATCCATCTTACTCTTTCTATTGGATCATTTCTTTACAATAAAATGGAAGGGGTTACTGTGGAATCCATTCCCCTTGCTGAGTCAAACAGAACTCAAGCTTCCATCTTGCAATCACACTACAAAAGTTGTCTTATTCTGAAAACTCAGGGCTTTCCTTGTCCTATAATTTAGAGTAATTGAACTTTGCCATCTTGTATTTTGCAAACTTAAAATAGAATGCCAACATTCTATCACAGTCTTATCAACTACCTTAATTTATCTAGTCTAAGCTTTTGTTCTTTTGGATAATAACACAACTATGCTTACATCCGAGAAGTACAATTAAGTGTCTCTCCTTCTGCAGTGTGATCAAGTACACCTTAACAGTTATGGTAATTTTATTAGTTGTAGAGTATGGGCCAATATTTTTTACACAGTAAGTTCCCATCTGGAGAAAAGATCTTGGCTAGAATTATTTTAAAACTACAAATGAAAACTTTCTATTTTGCATCCCAAATCATTGCACTCAAATAGCACTGGGAATCTGGAACTGAAAGTAGATACATGGTTGTGCTTAAAGCTACTTGCTAATAGTGACTGAACTGCACACAAAGGCAGAGATAAGAGCTCAACTTTCTGCATGCCCAAACATCATGGAGGTTTGGATGTGCATTACACACCTGGCTTTGTATATCCTGCTCTGGCTCTGGGAAAAAGACTTACTTGATTTTAAACTGAGTGCCTTTAAGCATGAAATATTTCCTATTTTTCAAGCTAACTTTTGAGAGCAGTTTGAATTATTTGTTTTCCTCATTAATTGTGATTTGACCCTTTACATGGGAAGTTCTTTCCAGAAAAAAAATAAAATCTGAATAGTTTCCAGGCATTGTCCACACTGCACATTGTGGAAAGAAGAGCATTTACTAAAGTTTTAGGCTTACAAATGAAATATTAATATGTGCAGTATTTAGAGTATCTGGCTTTGGGAGTAGGAGCTTCATCACATAGAAATTCCCTCCCACATATGTGAGAGATATTTAAGAGATGTTTTAGCTTTAGCTGCTGTCATAAAGGATCTCAGCTGCAGTAATCCAAGACTGCCCTGCTGCAGCACCTCACCCTGGTGCCAAGATTCACATCTAGGCAAAGACTGTGTGGATTGCAGACCCTGGCCTGAGAACTATGTCTGATTTTGAAAGCTTTTTCTATGCACTGCCTATGATTGCCTTTTTAGAGAAGGAAATGAGAGGAAGAAGCCATTCTAAATGACTAGACTAAATTTAACTTTGGTATTTAAGGTCAGACCAAGAATTTTTGGTTAAGAGTTTGGGTTGTGTTTGCTTTTAGTCCTAAGTGAGTTCCAGCTTGATCCTAGAATCTGCCCATGGCAGCTGAAAATGGTACCATCCCTTCAGATCTCATCCTCATGCAGATCTCAGTACTATCCCCTGCAATCCCCTGTGGTTTTGAGCATCTGGTGTTTCCTTGCCAGATGACATTAAGAGGATGAGTGTAAGGCTCAGAGTGGGGTGAATAAACAGCTCATTTTCATGAGCAACACCTAATGTGAAGATATGGTCTGAAAAGACATGGAACAGCAGAACCTGTATTTCTAAAACAAGCAGTAAGCAGAAAAAACCCCAAAATCATCAAACCAGGAAAAAAAAACAACCAGAAAACAACCAAAATCAAATCAGTAACAAAAATCCTCACCAAAGAAGCAAAATAAACAAACAAAAAGGATTTCTCTCAACTGTTTCACGTATATAAGTCAATGATGTCATAATCAGCCAAGCATTTTGCTGATCTAACTTACACTAGCTATTAGAAAACCTCTAGCTGCAACAGAACCAAAATGAAGTTATCAGGGCTTATCTTTTGCTCTAAATAACCTATGCATATGTAAATCTGGAAAGTGGAAAACTTCCTACATTTTTGATACAAAGTAGGTAAGCTTTGGTCCAAATTCACTGAGGCAGTCAGTCAACTACCCAAGTAACAAACAATTAAAAAAACCCAGAAAGTAAATATTAATTTGGCAAAGCAGGTTCAACACTAAATTATGCTGAATTAGATGGATTATGCACATACTAAAGCAAAATACTTGTATGTAAATCCCAAGATGAAAGGCTATACAAACAATAAAAGAGTGCAGATCACTAAACTCATAAGGTAAAAGAATACCTAAATGTAAGGAGGATTCTTAACCAACATAAGCATGTACCAAATGTTCTTTGGAATTACTTTTGAAAATGGTTTTGAAAAACCTAAACCTCTGTGTTTAGGTTTGTGTTTTGACTCTTTTATGCTTGTGCCCACTCCATTACAAATAAATGTTAATTGATTTTTTTTATTATTGTTTAACATCTCAAGCTTGTAGCTATACTAGGACTACTAAACTTCCATGTTCAGATGGTTTTAAACAAATTCTTTAGTTTCCCAGCATAAAGAGGACCAAAATAAGTTGATATCTTCTCATGGAAACACATTCAAATCTAGGAACAGATTTCTATACCTAGCAAGCTGAACAGAGTTGAAATTTAAGCATAGCTCAAAACCCCTGAGAATTACTCCAAGAGCACTTTCTTTCTGAAAATACCTAAATAGTTAATAGAGCTAAAAGTAAATGATGCTTAAAATATGGACCTTATTTCATTAACTTTATGAGAATGATAAAATATAGTGATGGGCTTTTCTAATGGCTTCCACAGTTCAGCCATCATCTCTTAATGGGTAGGACCTCAGGCTTTATGGTAAGCATAAAAAAGCAGCATTTGCCATCCTGGGTGAGGTTGCTGGCCCACCTCACCTGGAGATTGTATCCTTTTACATCAGTTTTGTCACCACAATGCAAGACTAAGGGCAGCTTTTACTAATAGTAGAGTTTATTCATATATAGATATGGGAAGGTGAAAATACAAGTTATCACTGCTTTACGCAGTACATAGAAAGTGGCCTAAATTAAGATACATTTCAGATCTAAAGTTTCTTCAGGACTTGTTTTTAACTGCTGTTAAAATAAAAGACTGGATTAGAAAGTTGCAATTATGACATTGGGTCCTGCCTGGCCTTTCTATTGCCTGTCATTGCAGTGGCAATGGTTTAGGAAATCCACCGTCCCTGTCTTTGGGGGCCCCAGGACAACACCACAGTTTCTGCCCCATGGAGAAACGACAAGATGTTTTCAGCAAAGCACATCGTTTAAGTTGACATCATCCTTCCAGAACATGTCAAATACAGCCACTAAAACTGCAACCTACATATGGTTTAGATTAAAACTAACAAACAAACAAACCAGCCCTTAAATTATGAGGCCTTCCAGAAGCAAGAAGCCAAAAGTACAGTAATTGCTTTATAGAGCACTGCAGGGACTGCCAGCAGAGCACACTTGGAGAAGAGAGCGTTCCCCACTTCCTGTGAGTGGGATGGTGTAACACCCTCTCCCAGAGCAAAAGTGCTGCTGGGATGCTTTCATCCCTGCTGCGCCCTGGCTGGCACAGGCCCCCCTAGGGCACCTGCACTGACAAAGGAGTGAAAAACCTAACACAAAGCACAGAAAAATCCCTCCTTGTAGCTCTGTGCAACATGCTTTGGACCTCTGCCTCAAGGAGAAAAGAGCTCCAGGATGGTTTGGTATTAATGACAAAAATGAAGAAATTAAATTTGTGCAGCTTCCTACATTTAGTGAAGGAAATTATGCATTTCCCACAAAGCCTAATGCCAGCTCCACAGGGATTATATTACTATTTATTGTTTTGTTTGCTCAAATAAAACACCTGTTGAGGTCAGCTATTCAAAGAATTTTTAATATACAAGCCTTACACTATGGAGAGTAAGAAATGTTTATAGAGGCACTCCTGGTAAGATTGTTGGCTTTTTTTCCCCCCAGGTAGGTGCATAATGATTTAATAACAGAAACAGCATGCCCACAAACCTCTGAACCTCAGATTTAAATAAAAACTAATATATCTGAAATCTGGATATCAGTCTCCACAGCTCCTTCAGCTTTCCCTGTTATGGAAGTAGGCGTAACCCTAGGATACGGCATCCTTCTTTTATAAAGTCCCATCTTAAAGTGCCAGGAGTCAAGGAATTAAAAACAAAAGCAGCATAAATTGCTGTCAATCATTAAAGTCTTTGATCTGCTCATTTCTTCAGAAGGCATTATGCCTCCTAAATGGAGGGATCAATCACCCTACACCAGACCTGCTGCTAGGCACTCCTGCGCTGCGCTGCCAGCACGGAGGGCAGCCCATCACAGCGCATTCCAACTCCCCTTCCAGGCAAACCAAAAGGCAAAAGCACACGAGCAGGAAAACAAAACAACACAACACAAACCCCTTTGTGCAGCTACACAACATGACTGCCTCCCCTTTTGGCATATTTTTAGGCTTTCTGTAAACAGCAGCTCACTTTGGTCTGTCTTTGCCGATATGTTCTCAGTGTGTGTACCACCATCACCATGCCTCACTAGCAAACAGGATTATTGAGGATGTTTTTAAAATCAAGGAGAAAATGTTTGTATTTTCATTCATGCATGGCTAAATGAAATTATATGTTGGCCTGCCTTGTCTTCTCCTTTCTTACAGGAAACAGGCTGCATAAATAAAGGGAGAGAAATGTATTCACTTCTTCCTCAAATGCCAAACCTCCCCAAATGAAGCACACGTACCTCGCAAGGAAGACTGAGCAGTTAAAAGGAAAGAAAAAAAAAAAAATCCAAAAAGTGAACTTTATCTATGCAGAGAAATACATATATTGACTTAGAAAGCCATGGTTCAACCCAGACTTTGAGGATGGATCCTGCAAGAAGACTCAAAGGGAATGCAACCTCAATGCTCTGTACCAATGCAGGAGATGCAATGAGCTCCAAACGAATTCAGCAGGATTAGGCCCTTGATTGCCATCCTGGCTGCTGATAGAATTGCACAGATTTGGTGGGAAAAAACGGGATTTTAATAATAGCAAGTGGTAGCAATCAACTAGTGGCCAAGAGAGAGTATGAGCAGAATACCTATTTAATATGGGTATGCTTGGCCTGTGGCAAGAGTTACACAGGTTTTCATCCTAATTCAAACATGTTTGTCACTTAAAGGTCTCTATTCTTCACATTTGTCCTAGGCCTTAATTCTGTTGCCCTTCCTCAGTTTGAGAACTCTTTTCCATAAACATTCCTTTTAATTTCAGATTATCAGGCAATAATTCAGGCAATCACAAGCACAATCTGGTCTTTATAAACAGGGAGTTGAAGAAAAAGCAAACACCAAAGAGATAAAAGCAGCATTGTATTTTTAATTATCAAAGTATTTTACTTCTTTTAAAGGAACAGATTCACTGGTCTTTTCCAGCTGCCTTATATCATCACATAGATGCAAAGCATTGTAAATCTAGTTCAGGTGAATGGTTACAGTGAATTAGCAGCTGCTTTACATCACTGGAGCAGCATAAAGTGACAAGCATTTCAGTCTAACCCCTAATCTTACAAAGCACTTTACAAAACAAGAGAAAAGGTTTTTCTCTCTATCAGTGATTGCTGCTTAACTGAGAGCAGAGATCCATATAGTTAAGAGGAATAAAAGGTACCAGAGAAAATCTCTGCAAACAACTTTGAGGCAGAATTTGTACACTTTACTATCCTTTGGCTAGCAAGAACATTTAAGTCTCCTCAGTGTAAATGGTGGGAGAAAACTGTTTGAAACAGTATGCCTCATTTTCAAACCTGATTTTATGTTGCAATATAATGCTTCAACACAAGTTAGAAGGGCAGATTCACTGTTTCTTGTGGCTCGGAGCACAGAGAAATCAATGCTCCAAGATAAAGACAGATAAGCACTTTGGGCGGATATGAAATAGGAAGAAAAAAAATCACTCTCAACCCCCCCGTTTACCTAATGCAAAGTAAGTGGAAGTGTGGTATCTTCCAAAAGGTGACTGCAACGCTTCTTTCACTTTCTTTCAGCCTCATGTCTGTTCAAGGCTTCCTCTGTTTATGAGCTACATTGCAGCCTGATCAGCTGAGCAATTAACTATGCCCTACATTGTTCTTTTTTCACCTAACTATTGCTTAATTTCTCAAGTGGATGGAGAAATTGCTCCTATTTGGCTAAGCTCTTAACAACCACAACTACTAATTTTCCATATTTTTTTCAGGCAACCTGCAGTTCAGAGCAAGCATTTTTTTTCCACCTGGATGCCACAGAGAATGGGGGAATAGTGCCATGGGAATGCCATCCCCCATCAACATGTGCTCCACTGCACACATGCAAGCACACACATGTGCATTTTTACTTTCAAGTGCCTCATTTTACTGTGCCATGTTTGGAAAGTGACTAGAAAAACAAAAGTAGACTTCATTCCCATCTCCTATCAATAAACACTGGCTGTTTTATCCAAGTTCCTAGGGACATAAGGGAAACACAGGATCATAGAATAACCTCAGTTGGAAGGGACTCACAAGAACCATGAAATCCAGCTCCTGACTCTGCACAGGACAACCCCAAAAACACACACTACATTGTCCAAACACCTGAACTCTGTTAGGCTTGGTGCCATGACCAAACATGCTGGTTTGTGTTCATAATTTTTTTAACCAGATATCCAAATAGAAATTTGGTTTAAATAAACCAAATAGAAATTAGGTTTCCAAAAACAAGCTACAGTTCTGCACGTCTTTTGTCATAAAGGAAGATGAGAGACCAAGCAAGTTTGCACAGTTTTAAGAAAAAATAAATGTACATGTTCACATTTTCTTGGACAGCAGATTATCCACACAAGACAGAGGCCTTACAAACACTTTCATCATGAAAAAAGTGTCACTCAGATCCTGTGAACTTCTGAAGCACCACCATCAATCAACCTTGCAACAGAAATCTACAGGAAAACCAAGGTTTGTTAGCCCTGGTCTTGAGGGAATGATGTGTTAGCAATGCTTTACAGATAGCTGTGCAGCATCCTTTCTTGGCTCTGCTTTGGAATAGGGCTGCACTGTGGGTGGCTGCATTGCAGGAACACTCAGGTTGCCTGAGTTACCCCTGTGTTTACATCCCCACTGCTCTGCACCCATGTGGCCAAATGCTTAACTTCATTTGTCCACAGGGCACGTGAAATTGCTCATCCTTACATCCCTCCATCCCACTGACTGTGTCATGTCTTAGGTGAGGTTGGGCCCAGCACTGCAGCCTGGCTGCTGTATCACTCCTGATGGACATCCTGGGAGCACTTGGCTGGCTTCCCCATTCAGAAAGTGAACATGGAAACTTGAGCACAGACACCACTTTATCCAAATGACAATTACTGGAGTGCTTTCTTGCAAGCCATTTCAACTCAATTACTTCAGTGAACAGCAACATTTAATTTTACAGCCTGGGAGCACAGTGATTCTGTAATTTAAATGTTCCTAAAAATTTCAATCACACTACAGTCCTCATGCAATTTTGTTCCTGACATTGAGTGGCAGAAACTGCAGAATTGATGCTACTTGCCACAGCAGCACATGCTCATAATCATGCTGTCACAACAACCTGGCAGCCTGGCACCCATGCTACAAGGTCCTGGGCACATCCATGGCTCACTACCACTGACCAGCCAGACAAAAAGGACAGCAGATGATGGGAAGAAGGCAGAGTCCACACTCACACACCTGCTGCTACTTTGCAAAGCCAACGGCAGTGACAACAATTCAAATATCCTATTTTCTGGATTCCTTATACCACATGAATACTACATAAAATCCCAGACATTTCAAGTACAGTCCATCACATCAGTTTGCCAGTCTCATTTTCTACTATGGGCATCACACACTCAGAATTTGCTGCAGGAACATGCATTCTTTCTTTCCCTCCCTGAAGTGCAAGGAGGGGCTCAGCGTGGTGGTGGAAATTGGCAATTCACTAGGTGACAACATGGCTGTGCAGCTCCCACCTGCTCTGCATTTCTAAAGATGGCTCAAGTCTACATCCCCAAAATATTAGTACCTCACTTGCAGAGACAAGCAGAGCTGCAGTCATGCATTCATCTAAAATCAAAGTGAAAGTGCACACCTTCTTTCAAGGAAAAGCTAATAAAATATATGAAAAAAAAAGAAAAAAAAGAAATGTCATCCCTATTTAGGTGTGAATGCAGAGAAAAAAAACAAAGCTTTTAGACTTGTCTTTCTACAATTAAAAAAAAAAAAAAAAAGGAGAAAAAGTAAATCTAGTTTAAAATTTAATTATGAATTTCTGGTAATGTGGTATCTGGTTATGTGGTATCCTGTTTGGACTGTTTGGCCTCCTGATTTACACCCTCACCTTCTATTTTCATGCTTGAGAAAGTTAGCAATGAGTGGCAGACATGGACAGTGACCGGTCACACTTCACCTTCCTCCTTTACCAGTCAAAATGAAGAGGAAAGAGAAACCTACACCATGGTAAAACAGGGCAGCTGAATGCAATGCCAATGGCACCATTACCATTTTGCAAAGGCAGTCTTTCATTCCTGTTTATGCATCATTCCCTGCCACCTTGCCAGCACAAAGCAAGGCAAGCTGGAGGAGAAGCAAGGGACAGTTGTCTGCCCACCGAGCAAGGAAAAGCACAGGGATGGCTCAGCACCAGGCACAATCCTCCTCCTTACTTCTAAGCTAGACATGGAGTAACATTTCCCAGTCTTCCTTGCTTTCCCTCCCTTCTCCCAGAGGACAGGAATTATCATTAGGAAGGTCACTTTATAGCTGCCGAGTTTCTGTCTGGCTGTATCTCAGCTGAAGCTGAAGTTAGCACACTGCTGGGTGTGAGGCAGAGCCCTGCAGACCAGCTTCTATCCAAATCCCCACCGCTATAATTAAAGTAATTGCTATGTCCAATGAAAGAGGTTTAATTTCATAGGGATTCAGGCAAAGCCAGAGTGTGTCTTCCCTTCCTGAGGGCTACATAACAAATTCCAGTGGTGTGGAATTTAATTTTGTCATTTTTAAAAGTTATTAATTTTGAGGAAAACACCTCAAATGGTTCCAGAAGTATGATCAAATATGTTGAGCTGTGGAAAAATTGCTATCTGCAACTGAAAGCAATTACAGACAATATATAAGAATGTGTGACAGCAAGTGAATTCTTTCTCATAAACAAAAAAAGTCTACTCCAAATGAATATGCTTCCCATGACGCACAGTCTAACTTACAGAAAATTTTTGGTGCTGTAGCAAGTATTTAGTTTTGAAATACAACCATTTTTTGAGTTGTTGATGAAAAGATTAATAACAAATTAAACCTTTTTTAAAAAGAAACAGACACAGTATACAATATCAATGCCATCCACACTAGTTTTTCTACCCACGCCTTATGAAACTATTTTCCCATGAGAATGGGAATTTTTTGGGTTTTTTATCCAGAATTTTTTTGGAATGAAATCTATGCCTATAACTATCGCACATATTTGGTAAACTCAGTTCAGAAACATTGTACTCTGTATGTTCTTAACAAACAGTCAACATGTCCACCTGTGAATCCCAGCACAACAAATGCTGGAATTATTGTTTCGCACAAATCATCTGGGCGACACATCCATGGCTCAGTGCTCTGGATTTGCTGTGCATTGCGACACAGCAAAGCACGCACGAACAGTGACTTCAACCACGCTGCACAACATCTGCACATTGTGGACATGGCTACAGTGCACCGAGCTGCCCCAGGGGTCCCCAAGATAGCTGGCAGTGAAAGTGCAGTTGAGTCTAACAAAGATCTCATATTCTGCCCAAATAAAAAGCCTTGAAAATCCCTCTCCACAATTCTGTTTGTGAAAGAAAGACATTAATGGAAAAATGTGGGTGATGATCTTTTTATGAAACTCCCCTCTGTACCTTGGTTATCAAGAGATGACCATTGCAAGAGCAGAATGACTGCTTGGGTGGTTACTTGTTTCCTAGGGAGGCACAGGAGCTGTCTGCAATGCACCCATTTCAGAAAACTCAAAATATATGGAGTTTTTCTTTTTTTTCTTCCCAAAGAAAAAAATGAGTTAAATGCTTAAGAGGCCTGGGAGAGCTGATGTGCAACTACATATAAAGCATCCACTCCCCTCTGTGTGAATTGGCTGCTTGATGCAGCTATGTGGAAACTGGGGGGCTGGGGGAGCTGTTGGGTAAAAAGGATGAGAGTACATTTTTCCCTGAGGCTGCAGTTTCAGTCCAGCTCCAGAGTGCCAGAGCTGTTGCTGCCAGACACCATTTCAGTTATTCCTGCGAAATGATGGATGGCCTCAACCCATTCCCTAATGAAGATTTCATCAGGAAGGCTGCCATTGCAATCAGCTTCTTTTTAAGGGCAGCCTTAAAGGATAGGCTAAAGGAAAAAAAAAAACAAAAAACAAAAAACAAAACAAACCAAAAATACAAACCAAAAACAAACAAACAAAAAAAAAAACCTCAAAATATTCACTTCTCCATGTAGTTCTCTAGGCACTCCTGAAAAGTGAGGTGTTAAATGGCAGCAGGAAAGTCTTTGAGAGATTTCTTTGTTGTATTTATTAGCATCTTCTTTGTGTATAGCAGAGAGGAAAGAGGGAGAAAAGGCCTATTCTACAGGCTGAGACCTCAATAAGCAGTAGTAAAAGATGGTGTTGAAGGAACTAAAATGTACATGCTAATTCATGCTCTGAATTTAGGATATCAGGTGGTTGTAATGACAAGGAATTTCTGTTAAATTCCATAGCATCATAGTGGTCAACTTCGTTGGATACTTCTGCTGCTGAATGTTCCACCAAAACCTCTCTCAGGTCATTTGTATTTTCTTGAGTGTGTTTACAATAAACTCTGCCATATTTTATATTTTACTTGAGAGAAAGACAGGGAGAGAGGAAGGCTATACTCTTGTACACAAACATATACATTACACCAAACATTCTGTTCATAATTGAACAGAAAAATAATTTTTGATCATTTTCTTATGACAACAGCTACATAAATCAGAAGTGCAAAACAGAGACAGAATAGTAAAATTAGAATAGAGAATGTTCTTCTAAACAAGAAAATAGAAGTTGTTTATGTCTAGTAACCTGAATGATGTATACCATAAATAACATCACTGAGAACATCACTGTATTTACTGCAGTGTGAAATGGTCTTTTTCTCTAAACTGACCTGGTGCTCCATTTTTATTTATGAAAAGAATGGCCCCTCTTGCTTAGTGCTTTTGGCCATAAAGCATATTCTAAGTGTAGAATCCATGAAGTGTTTACATATACCTCTGAATATTTAGCAATAGATCTGTCTGTTTTGGTTAACAGTTCTGTAGCTATTGTTCAATAAACTTATATTTTGGGTTTTGACACCGTCAAATTCTCTGATTCTCATATGGAAGATAACATTCAAGTCTTCATCATCATCACAAATGTGTTCTCCGCTCCCCTATCTTATCTTATTCCAGCACTTAGAGTGGCTTTTTCCAAACCTCCTGATGGGTCAGCAGATGGAAACCCTGTATTTACTCAGAAAGAAAGCAAAGTTCCTTGATTGACTTCTTGATGTTGCCCAAAAATATATAACAAAGTACAACATTGAAGTTCAAATTTGAATGGTTACCAGACAAATTTCTAGTATGTCTGTGGCTGGTTAGTTTCCAAAATGAGGGTTTAGAACATTTTTAGTATCTGAAACGGGCAACAACACAGCTCTACTTCCTATAAAGAGGATACAGCATAATGGAACACAATATTATTTTAGCCAAAGAAAACACAAAAGAGCAATTCTTACTTTAAACAGTGTCTTGTACTAACTAGATATAACAAGGACAGACCAAAACCCCAGCAAAATAAATATAACCAACCATCTAAAAAATAATGTTTATTCTTTTAACTGTACTCTTTTTATATCAAGTACTATGGTCATCTTTATCCATCTTTTTAGGAAGAATAGGTGACTACTTGTTTACCAGTATTATACCACATTTTCAGAAATTTGCTACAAAATTTAAAAAAAACCCAAAAACTGCAATTTAGTCATCTCCACTTATAACAATGGTTTATAGGAGGATTTTCCCTTCAAAAACTAAATACAGACTAATGCAAGTAGCTGAAACCAGGACAACCTGCTACATTTTTTCTAAGAAAACAGCATTGTCTCCCTTAAAGATGAATAATGCCCTAAACTTTCCACAAAGTCAACAGCTGCATGACAGTAGCACCAGGCTGCTCCCACTGTCTTCTGAGAAGCCACAGAAACTTCCTGAATTCAGAGCTTTAATATTGTTGCTACCAAGAAAGAAAATGCACCTATCTTAAATTTGCCCATTCTTAAGAAACACAAAAAGGCACAAACAGGTTATCCCACCAGCAGAAGACTAGATGAAGAATTTATTTGTAACACTCCCCCAAAGACAAAGGTGAAAGATAAGCAACATCACAGCTGAGCAATGTGTGATTTTAAGAGTGCCAAGACCTGGGAAGTCAAATGCACTCTTTACCCAGTTCCCAATGCTGTTAGCAGGGGGAAAACACTCCAAAGACTATTGATAGTCACTATTTCCACAGCTCAAAACCTAAGGAAACATTATTGCTTCACTTACATTCCCACAGATATTGCTTATGAAGAAGCATTGTTTCAATGGCAATGTTGATAAAGCTGGACCTCATAATGGTGGCTCCCAGGTGAAAACCTCAGGGCACTGCATCTGAAAGTGCCTGATGCACTGTGGATGTGACATCAGAGATCACAGAATCGTGACACATTTGAGTTCAATATGAAAACTTGGGGGAAAACAAATTTTCCCTCACTGTCAGCACACTCAAAATGCAAACCGTGACTTTATGCAGATTTTGGAAGAGACTGCTGGGCTTCAGACTGTACTTGCTGGTATTAGCAGTCCTTCTTTGCTCATTGGTGATACAATCTCTCCCTGCTTCCATCACTTGCCACGAGGTGAGTCAAACCTACACCCAGCCAGATGTTCCAGGGTTAATACAGATGAATAAATTGAGGTTCTAAGGCCAGTTTTATGCAGAAAATCCTCTGTTGCACCAGAATCTATGAATGATATGAATGCCCTGTAATTTCAGAAAGACCAGCTGTGAAGAGAGGTAGCTGCTCACAGACATAGACATCTTTCCACAAAGCCTTTGTACTTTTTAATAGGTTCCTTCTTCTTTAATGCTTCCCTCACATCTGGAGCAAATACAAGGATGTAGACTTTAGCATCATAAATAGCGGGTGACTGTTTTAGGAATGCGTTAGTGTTTCCAACAATCATATCATATGTCTTTGTTATTGCTCACTGTTTTCCTGTGTGGATAAGCTTTCCTTGTTAAAAAGTGTCCAGTAAAAGAAGTGCTGAGAATAAGAACAATTGACCGTGTTTTCAAGTCTCACCAAAAATTGTTTTTTCCCTGGCCACAGTATTAGGATTTAAAAGTTTAAAGTAATTCAGGGATAAAAACAAATATTAGATCACTGAGATATTGGGTGTTTCCAGTTTCATTTTACGGAAATTAGTTCCCCTCCTAACTACCAAAAAAATGTATTATTGTACTGTTTGGAGAAATAGCCTACAATACCTTCACAGTGCTTCAGCCTGTTGCTTCCACTCCTGCTAAGAGCCACACTGCATCTGGCCAGGTTCAGCACAACTGCTTTTACCTAGTCTGGTCCAAAGCAGCAACTTTCACACTTTTTATAGTGGAAATGACATCACAGCACAAAGATTACCTTCTCCTTTTCAGATCATCAGTGATGTATGCTTTATGCTGCCCAAAACTTTCAAATATGAAAAATAAATTTCAAGAAAGATGAACTAGAGGAGTATGCAGCTCAAAATGTCCAAATTTCATCTTGAACACAAGCTGGTATACTCAATACTTTTTTATTTTTTTTTGTTACATTTATTTACTTTATAAATGCAACTTCAGAAGTAGCTATCATATTCTGCCATCATATGTATAGAGAGACACATAGAGATAATATTCCTGTCACTGGTAAGTGGTATTATATTCTAAGGTATATTTGTACAAATTATACTTCTTTAAATAATTTTGGTTACTGTTCTTCTGTTTGAATCCAAATTTTTATCTAAATGCTATTTTACTCTCACTTGTCAAATCCCTTTATCAAACAATAAACAGGAAATGTCTCTCTTTACTAGCTCCATAATATTATAAATACAATGCAACTAAGCTCCAAAAAAAAGAATAAGAAAAATAATGTGTTAGATGACAAACTGGGATTGCTTTGTAGCTCACTTGAGCATTGTGAGGAGCGGGTCCAACCTCAGCAAGCACTGCTTAGTTACAGCACATTGTAAAGTTATCTCATGTTGGGACTAAGAGAGAAATTGAAACTTCCATTCAATACAACAGGCCACATAGAAATATATCCTGCCTGGTCCTCATTAAACTTGTAAAACATGACTGCGGGAGTGCAGTGCATAACACCCTCTAATAGCACCATTTAAATACCAGTCAACACTATAGAAGAGGTAGAGAAACGTATTAAAGCTAAGTCAGCCCTGAAATGTCTGGAATTTAAACGTCTCTCCAAATCTCTTAAGACTTAGAATCAAGAAGAGGAGTCTTGTGTGAACATAGAAATGTTTTTCTCCAATACCTGTTTGCAGTCAGGCTTCAAATACCAAGAAAGAAAAGACAAGGAATATCAAGGAAAAAAAATGTATTGTTGGAATAAAAAGAACCGTATCTTTTCCTTTTCACCTCTCACTGGCTGAAATCATTCTTTCACCCCACAGAATACTTAATTCCAATGAAATGCTTCACTTCAAAGAGTTCCTCCATTATCTTAAAAAGGAAATATGAAGCAAGCATTCTCCAGGGGAGAGTAAACACTAATCTAACTTGCTGCTGAATTTTGAGACTGAGGGTTGAGGGAAAGAGCATTCAGTAAACATTAAAAGTGGCTCCAAATAAAATAAAAACAATTTTTTTTTAAAAAAAGGAAAGCATAAATTACAAATCCAGGGACAATGCAAATTCATTTTGAAAGGAAAAGCACTTTTCTCCTGTTTTCACCATAATGACAATTTTCTGTTAAAAACACTTTATTTGTTATTTATCTTTAAGCATGTTGAGCATCTATATGTGAGCTGTTCTTCTAGCTAATTACTATTACAGCATTATAAACAGAAAGTTAGGTACTACTGAGGGGTTTTAGTTTCTGAGTGACATGTCTAGTCAAACTTTCAAACTTTGCAGGATGACTGTGCTTGCATCCAACGTTTTTAATCTTGGAAGAATTTTCTCCTTTGAGGTTGAGATCTAGTAAAATTTCAGTGCTGTTGACTTCATGAAATTTATTTAATTTCAAACTTCAATATCAATAAAAATTCAGTGCAGTTATCTGAAAATAGGCTTATTGAACTTATCTCAAGCTCGACTGATAGACAGGAAAATAATGTTCAACACAAATAAATGTATAAACATTTCTAAGGATCTGAAACACTGTCATCTAAAAGCAGATTGTTTCAGCAAGTCTTTTTCTACCTTTCTTGTTTAAGTGCTGCATGAAATAAAATTATTTCCAAAACGTTTCTTCATAAAGTAAGTGTTCAAGTGAATCAGTACGTGTAAACAAGCTCTACTGAGGATTCATGCTGCCAATTTAGGATAAACTATTTTGTATATTCAACTCCATTTCTCTGGTAAAATTTCCCTAATGAAATGTAGTAAAACTCACAAACCATCAGATCAACACACACCAGCAAAATTAAACCCCTGAGAATATTCACTGCTTTATTTTTATTAGTACTGCTTTAAATATTCAAAATGTATGGGTCATAAAATTATGCTTAGGGCAACATTTTCTCATAAGTTCATTTGTGCATGTTTTAAAATAGATTTAAAAACTAAATAATTTTAATCTCAACCTTAATGCAGACACAACCAGCAGAAGTAGTGATGGGGCAGGTCTTAATAGCCCCCTCCTCAAATCGTTAATTTTAGGGTGTTTTAGGGCAGGAAAAGGAATGCATTTAAAAGCCTGAAGCAGTTTATATAATGCTTCAAATTTCTAGAGCAGCCCCCACATTCCCTTCCTTACAAATACAAGATAAAATTACTTGGAATTTCCTTATATTATTACTGAATATAGGACAAACAATAACACAGTCAAGAGTCAGACAAGGTGACCTGTGATTATTTTTCATGGAAAGATCACAGGACAATATAAAATCTGAGCAGTTGACTAGAAAAATGGGCTTCCACGTAGTTTCGACACATACATCTCAGCCTACAATTTATCATGTTATTACCCTGGTCACAAAATGCAAAAGGAAAAGTTCATGTCTACTTTCTCGCAGTCCTACGTATCCCAGAGGTGCTGTGCATCATGGCAGCCCTATGCACAGGAAAGTCACAATGTGATTGGAGAGGGAAGGGGTTTTTGGTTTGTTTTTTTTTATTTGTTTGTTTGTTTTGGAGTGTTTTTTTATTTGGTTTGGTTTTTTTTAATTTTTTTTTCCCTCTCAAGGAAGCCAAGACAGCCTGTGATATGACACAGATAACTTCAGGAGATAAAAGATGCATTAACTGCAGTAATTGGGAGAAGGGTGCCCTCATGTTCACCCCAAGAATCAAAAGATGATAGACCCCTGCCAAATCACAGAGGACAGCCTTGCAATTCCTCCTGAGTTTTTTGCCAGGTCTGAATGTAAAAGTAAGACTGAAGAAAAGGTGAAGGAAGTTGGCAGGTTGTGCAGGAAACCTGGCAGCACTGGGAAAAGAGAAGCTGCTGCTTGCAGGATCAGCAGGGGATGTGACACCTCATATTTATCCCCAAGAGCTTGGAAGCATCATATTCAGCACAAGCCAGGCAGCTCCACAAAATGCACTCTGATCTGAACTGCATTCTGCCCAGCTTTTGGGTTATCATGAGCTAGAAGGTAGACAGGCCAGTGTCAAATCCTTCTGATGAGGTATTGCTGCAGGACTGCATGCTCCACCAGGAGAGGATGCAGAAGCTGCAAGCAAAGTCACTATGAATGGCTACCTCAAGCATATAAAAATGAATTAATGCCTTCCTCCCTTCCTCCCTTCCGCCCTCCCTCCCTCTTTCTTTCTTTCTCCTCTTCTCTTCCTGTCCTTCTCTCCCCACACTCCTCTTTGCTGATCCCTCTCATCAATGTGTCTCCTAGGAAGACATTAATTTTCACTTTCTTTTACTTCTGCTTGAAGGCAGGAGCAGAAGCTACCAAAACCAGAAAATTCCAGTGTCAGTGACTCCTGGGTACAGGCAGTACTATCAGGGACTCTCTGTATGAAGAAGTCAGTGGTGAATATCTGTCTCCTGACTTCATCAAAACTATTGACACAGTGCAAACTGGCTGGAGACTGCCTGGAGCAGAAGACTGCCTGGCTGGAGCCTTGGTGTTTAAGCAGCCATAGACAACATAATTAGTGGCATGGCCTAAGAATATTGGGAAGGAACAACAGGTTGGGGACTTGATTCCAGAAGTTACCACCAGAAGAAGTTTTGGAGCAAACCCCAGACCACTCCTTTGGTCTTGAGTTAGAGCTACGTGTCAAGTTTTATCATCCCATGGTACAAAATTTTGCATCCAAGAAAAGCCTGCCTATGCTATAACTCAGAACAGACCTAAATGTAATTTCACAGAAAATTATTACTGAGAAGAATCTGAAAGTATACAACTGGTCATCCCTGTAGAGAAGATCACTTTTGTAGGGAAAAGGAATGAAATCTGATGTACATCATATGGTACAGGATCTAAAGAGAGACAAATTGACCCAAAATGCACGTTCAATGTTGCTTTCCTTTGGGATATTCCTTTTGGTCAGATATTTCATGCTAGAAAATAAGGTATCTGGACAAGAATCCAAACTAATTTGCCATAGAAAACCTGCTTTATTTGACTATGCAATGAGGCAAGAAGAAGTTTTTGTCTAAGAGTAAAAAATACAATAACTTTCTTGGGGAAAACAGCGAAATCACAGACTAGACAGCAAGAAGGAATGACGCTGGTGAGGTGCAGACCATTATAACATTTCTCTGGAAAGTTGTCAGTGTTCAAAAGTGACAGGACACAAACCCACAAGAGGACATGTACAAAGACCACCCTGAAAACATTGTGTGATGCTATAGCTGGTTGAAAACATTTTTTAATGAAATAAACCTTTCAAATGCACAGGGAAATATAACAGCCAAGAAATCACCTAAATGCTTTTCATAACAGATTCTCAGTAGAACATTATTTAAATATTAAGACTTATAATTGATGAAATTACTATTATAAAACATTATGTTAGCAATAATATTTCCAAAACCTCTTGCATTATACTGCTCCTTATTCTATTTTCAGGCAGCCTCTCTAACATGAAATGCCAACATTGTACACATCAATGGCCTCGAGGGTATAATTAACACTTGTTATTTACATTTATTTTTTAAAATAATTAACTGGGAGCATGTCTAATGAATGGTAATGGGGCTTAAATTGAGACACAATATGTCAACTACCTTGCCATTTAGAAGTGAACTCCCATGTAGCTCCTTGTGATCGGGAGCACGGGGCTGTGTGGGAGCCCTGCGGATGGCACTGCCAGTATAAAGTCAATGGCACACACTGGCTGTCTGTTGGTAACTTTGAAGAACCTGATTTTCACACACATCTTCATTTTACATAGAGCACTGATGAATAAAAACACTGGTTTGGTTTTGGTAGGTGTCAGAGGTTAAGCAGATGCTTATCCATACCCTAAGCTAAACCTGCTGCGGTCCTTTGTTACTACACTCTCTGTTTTCCACTACTCATAGGTATGTCCTCAGTTGACACAGTTTATAGGACATGGCATAAGCAGCTACTCATGCCAGAATAAGCTTCTGACTCAGAAAGAAGCTATGCATAGAGAAAATCCTCACACAGTGATGTACTTTCAAAATGCATGACCTCATTCTTCCCCAGTCAGGCTCTCAAAGGAAAACAGACCCAAACAAAACATTTTGTGGAGTGAAACATGAAACCAGTGTCTGCAAGTTCACTTCCAAGACTGAAAGGCAAATTGCAGATGTGTAATCAATGTAACAGTGCTTTTATCCACTTACTAAAGGTATAAATCCATTTTCCCAGCATCCTGAAAGATTTTGCCACCATGGTACACTTGGGTCAAAAGCAAAGAATTGACCTATAAATGTGTATTCATTCAAACCTGATCACTGGTTGGTGGTGCTAGAACTAATCTTGTCCATGAGTTAAAAAAAATAATAATAATCTATTTCCAATGTTTTCTCTAATGTTTTCTCTAATAGACTCTTGTAATCAGTTCAATTCATGTAACTTTAAACAAACTCCCTAGTTTTCCTATATGGCTTCAAATGTAATTTCATAAAAGATCAGCAGCTGTTCATGTGGAATACATATGTTCCACAGGATGAACAAAGAAATCTCACTGGGAAAAAAGCCTGAAGTGTGTCACAGCGTCTGTGTCAACAGTAAAATACCTACCACATGTCAAATACTCATATGAATGAAGCTCCAGGTTGTAAATACAATGAGAAAAGGAAGTAGAAAGAACATGACATTTTTCAAACACAGTCTTCATAAGCTGAAGAATAGTTAGATATGTGTTGTCACAGTTTATCTTTCCCCCCCTGCCTTTAACTTCTTCCCCTAGGTCTGTCCTGTCCATTTTCAGGCTACTTTTTCCTTTCAAAATCCTTCTTGTCCCTCCTCCTTCCAGGTAATTTTTTAGCCTATTGTTGTGGGCTGCACTGCTAGTATTTGATACAACCTAATTTAGGCAAGTCTTGTACACAGCAATACTCATGAGTTTGTAGTAGAGGCTGCAAATACCTAACAAAGCTCATTTGACATCAGCATGACTACTTTATATAGCTTTGTGAGGATGAGTTTAAGAAATGCAAGATGGGGATAAAGAAAACAGGGATTTATTTATCTAGATCTATTTTATAATGTGAGTTATATACAGGCATACATAGGAAACCACCTCAAGTAATGGGGCAAAAATCCATGAGCTCCTTACCTCAGCTAAAGCAAAGCTGTGGCCCATACAATTATCACCTCAGACTATTCATCTTTCTTTAGACACAAATGTTCATGTATGTGCATCAGTTCAAGGTAAAAACAAAAGAGAAACAATGCTTCTATTTCAACACTAAATATTTAAATTTTAAAAAGAGCTGAGATTTTGAAAATAATTGTAAAAGCAAGGGCAGTTGCTCTAACTAGATAATGATTTCTTTGTATGATATATAAGAAGAAAGTGCATCACAATCACATGTATGCAGCTGGGTGCACATCTACAGAGCAGGGAGGAAAACAGCAACCATAATGCATATGCTAAGAGAAAGTAGAAGGTGGTATTCTAGACAGAAAATGTACTCTACCTGTAATATCTGTCAGTGTGAATAATTTCTTGGCTGCTGGCTAGAATATATTCCGCAGTTCATTTTGTTTTATCACATTATTCACACTTTTTTCTGGAACAAGCCGTTCTCTTCTTATAAGACTACACTCTGGTGGAACAAATGAGCTCAAGCCTATGATTGATTCTCCAACATAGTTGAGATGCTATAGCTTTATTCACTTCTTTTTAAATGGCTTTATTCATTTACTGCCTCCAGCATGACTCCAGAGTATCAGCTGCTCAGAAACAGCATTTTGAAAGGTTCTTTCCATGCTCAAGGAGGTGGTGGCGGCTTTTTTTTAATAGTAAATTCCACGATAAGGAGGAGGAGAAGTGCCCAACACAGACAGACTGTCTCTGCTCACCAGTTCAAAAAGTGCACTCCCAGAAATATTTTCTAAAAGCTTATCAGTCTAAACATTCCTCTTCAGCTCTGTTTCCCCGTTGAAATGCTGTGTGAGTCTATTTGGATCAAGGCAGCAACTCCCTGTTTTATTTCCTGCTGAGGAACTGGCAAGGATGGGAAATCAACAGCAATCTGAGCAGTGTCCCTAGAGAAGCTAAAGCCATACTTTAGATAAGAAGGTTTTGTACAATGCTGTTCTGTTACAGTGTCACCAGGGCAAAAAATAAAAAAAAAATAAAAAAAAAAGCAACCCCAAATTTCAATAATAAAAACCCCTAAAGCAAACAACCACAACTCTTTTTTTTTTTAAAGCTATATATATATATTTAACCTCTACAATAACCAACTAAAATAAACATATTTTGAGGGATACAAAATTCACACAGAAGTCACCATACTCTTTTCTTGAAAGACTCTCATGTTAAGAGGACAATTTAAGACTACCAACTACAATGGATTCCTCTTTCTCAGGACTTGCTTATTTTGTTCAGTGAATTTTCTTTCTCGGAAAAAAAATACCCCTTTTCCAAGATTTTCCTTGATGTCTCAGATCTGCAAGACATCAGCTAAATAGCTCAAACACAGTTATTTCTGCTCAGAAAATCCCATAAAGAAGTATGGGACACATTTATTCATTCTCATTTTCAAATCCGGAATAATCCTGGACAAAAAACTGCATTCCTTAAATATCTCAGTAAAGGAGAGTTTTCCAAAAAAACATCAGGAATGACAAGAAAAAACAACTTTAAACTGCTAGTTTTACAACTCAAAGAAAAGATGTAAAAATACCAAAGGAAAACATGGGTTTACATACAATTTAACAGGTACAGGTTTTGTCACAATCTAAAAGTGACCTAAGCTGTTTTTCTTTGTGACCAAGAAAAACATCTAAATTAAGTTGTGCCCCATCAACTGGAAGCAGTATCAACAAACAGCCAATTCTTCACTGTAAGTGTTAAGATCTGTGATAGGTGAAATCCTAAAATGGCAAATAAAACTGGTTTAAAAAAAAATTGTGAAAATAATGTTGCACGCTTGGAATGATAATAGCCGCTGATATCACATGCTATAATGCTTTTCCTCTTATTTTTCATAAGTATTTAGTTGTTGTTTCAAAGGCAAGAACTTTACATGGTGTAGCAACCCCGGTTTATAAAAATGTAAGTCTTTGAAAGGGAGACAAGAAGTAAAAACATGCATGAATTTAACTCAGATCTCATGTAACAAAGTGACCTTTTAAAGTTCTGCTTAGAAGCAGCTGCATAATTTACTCTGCCACAATCTTTAGAATGCTCAGAAGGCTGGATAAGGAACAAAATTCAAATATTTGGAACTCAACCACTGAATTTTGGACTCCTTCCTTTTCCAATGTCTTAACTTTGTTTATCAGCAACTCTTCTGCTGTGCAAATAAAATTATAACCACTTAACTGAGCAAGCAAGAGATGCCTTAAATTAAAAATGCTCTGTGAAGAGAGCAACTGTGTAAAAGCATCATGCAAACCAAAAATGACTAAGAGCAGAAGCAAGCTAAGCAAGTTCATGAGCTCAAGAATCTCAAGAGGAGAAAATTTTCATTTTCCAAAAGCTCTACTTCCCTCCTTTTCCAACATACAGGACAGGAGAAATGTGAAGGGAGAAGAACTTCCCAGGGATTGCAGGGGCAGAGAAACAGGGAAAGCCACAACTGGTTCTTGTGTCTGCTCACATAAAGGCTCCTTACCTTTAGAAATACCTTACTGTGCCCGATACTACCTCTTGCTGGGAGAGACTAAGCCTGCCTGTCTGCTACAAAGCTAACACTCACCAGGTGCTACAGCACTAAAATAAAGAAGAAATAGTAAACATCATCTTTGTCTCTCTGACAGATGTAGGGCTGGGAATCACTGATTTTACACCATTTCCTTTAAACTTGCAAACAAACACCAGAACCCTTCCTCCTGCAGTAAGGGAACAGCCCGGCCCCAGTGCTACACGCTGACCTGCCATTCTGTGCTACTACAGTCGGTATGATTCACCTCAGGTATGTACTAAACGTGAAGCTTTTTTATTTCTTCTCATTTTTAAAATAATTAATGTAATTTTAGGCTTAGGAGAGAACCTGTAAACTCTTCTGGGCTACCTAGAAGCCATTCACCATTTGCGGTTTGCATGTTTTCTTCGTTTGGCTCCTTTTGACATCCTTGTCAGCAGTTTTGGAAGAAAGGGACTTCAGAGCTCCTGGATGACCCAGAACCCTTTCACCTCATCCCACCAGCTGCCTCAGGCTCTGCAGGGCAGTGCAGCACTGCAGCACCAGCTTCCCTCTCTGCCTGACAAAGAGACTGAGCATTTAGTACTCTGCTGAGTGTTTATTTCAGCCACAACTCATGGGAAAGAAACGTGCACTCGGATCTCGGCCTCCTCCTCACAACCAGGGGCTTTTTACTTCTCCTCCTACCTCTTCAGAGCTGTAATTTAGAGCACAGTTCTGGGTCTGTTATATGCTACTTGGAAGTTATCATTGCTCCAGCTATTCATGGCTCATAAAGTATTGTTCTCTCAATTGCACTGTATGGCTCTTTGTGTGGAAATGATGGATGAAATGGGATACATATTACTTAATGATTAGACTTCTGCAAAACATGTTCAAACAGATATGCCAGGCTTGATGATACCTTATTATCATCAATGAAACAGAGACAGCATAATGGTGCCATGTATGTATTTCTCAGCAGTAAATGCAAGGGAAATGTCTCTGTTTCAAACCCCGACAGCTCTTTAGTCTCAGTTATTTCAGTTCAGCTAAAGATGACATGCTCAAATGAGGGCATTTATTACTAAGTGGCATTAAGAAGGGGGATATTTAACCTACCATTGCTTACAGCAATGCATGGAGAAATCATCTAATGTGTGCTGGCAGTAATTTATGACAGTGGAAAAAATGCTATCGTCTTTTTTCCCCCGTCTGTGGTCTGGCTTTGCAAACTACAAGCCCTCAGGAGCAAGTTTGATATAATGCGGCTAATGAGAATAAGTGAGCATACTGCAATATTCTTAAAGGGTTACACTGCTGAGTCTTTGACTCTTTATACTTTTTAATTTCCTTGTACAAACAGTGCAGTGAAAAACGGCAAAATCCATTTGGCTGGTCTGTGCTACAAATTAAATCCTTGATTAAATTTTGGCAATTACTTCTCCGGGTCTTTTTCATTTAAACATTTTTAATTCATTTGAATAAGCTTCTTAATCATGATTCTGGCAACCCATTGTATAGCAAGACAAACTCTAATAAATACTATAATGCAGCAACAGACAAACAGAAAGATGGATGGATGCTGAAAAGGAAGGGTTCTGTCTTTTGGGCTTTTTTTTTCATCTTGGTAAGTGTTGCCTGTATCTATCTTTCATGAAACTTGTATTCCAGTCTTCTGTGATGTTGAATTTATCTCATTATGTGTTGACATTTCCCTTTGTGATGTCAAAAGCTAATAAAGACTCCAGGTAGGGTTTCAAACCCTCTTAATAAGAGGGTGGAAGAAAGATTAAATCATCCTTAATGCACAAATCAATATTATAGTCAACCAAAGGGTACAAATTAAGAGGAAAATGTGAAGGGCTGTCACTCTTGTAGCAGGAAAGATGCTAGATGGACATTTTCAGCAAAGGTGCTTGAATTTAGCTGCTCAGCCTTTACTGCACAGGATTGTGTTACCTATTGTAAAAGTATCACAGAACCTGAGCTTTTCTCTGGAGGTTTTGGGTGGATTTTTTTCATCTGTGAAGACAGACATGAGACAGCAGGAGGTAAAGTACCTCCTTAGTCGGAGAGGAGCTGTCTGAGCATGGAGTGCAGCACTGTGCCATTTTCTGTACAAAAAAAACGGTGTGAGGAAAAGCTGTGGCAACTTGATGAACACAAAGAGTCAGGAGAGAACGGAAATGAAAAGAAAGCCTACAGAAAAAACAAAAACAAAACTTTGTGGAAATAATAAAATGTTAACCATTTATTTTTAACATTGTACTACTAGTTTACTGCTGCTAAAATGTGCAGAAAATATTGATAATTATAGAGTTCAAAATTCATACAGTGTTTATCAGTGGCCCTAGAAAAGAAAGAGTTAAAGTCTTACTGCAAGGCCAGCTCTCTGTTGGATGGGAAATATGCTAATATCTAACCCACAGCATCCCTATTCCTGTAACCTCTGAAAACGCTTAATCTCACCAAAACAGAAAAGACAACCTCTGTGATCCTGAGAGGATAAACAAAAGGAATGCACATGCCCTGTTTTTTTCCCCTTTCCTTTAAGCCAGAAGTCACCTGTAGATAGATTTTTCTGCTTTTCCCCGCTGCATTCCAGAGGACTGGCTTTATGCAGTTCATAAAGGAGAAGAATTTAAAAGCTGTACATTGATTTAGGTGCATTTAACTGCAATTTCACCATCACATTACATTGTGGGCTCAGTATGAGGTAAAGAAAACAGATAAATATAAGATCTACAAAGAACACCTAGATTATATTAGGAATTAAAAGAGGGGAGATGCTAACCCTTGGCAAGCTGTATTAATGTTGTGTGTGCCTCTTCTTATCCCTAAAGACATGGGCCTGACTCTTGGGGATTTAAGCTGAAAGGTGAAGGTTCTGTATACACATATACATGCAGGGGATACAGCGTGGGTGAGCTCATCTGTTTGGTATAAAGCAGGAGTGGACTAAGATATAGTGCCTAAACAGTAAGTCTGTCGATGCCATACCATTATGCTTATGATCGTTTTCACCAAATAGCACATAAAGCCTTTTTAAACTTCAAATGCTGGCCCAACACAATTTAGTGTACCAGTTAATAAAATCAGGTTTGTTTTTTCTTTTAAAGCCTCTTCTCATGACAGAATTTCATTCTCTGGAGTGTTCTTATCAAACTTCTGTTATGATCCTGAATAAAAACCTAGTGCCTGAAAAACACTACAGTGAAGAGGGGGAAAAAAATCCCAAACGAAGCACAAGAGAGATAAATCCTTACCAAGATAAAAACCTTCAATATACCACGACAAATCATATTACAGCACAGGTGACAAACACTCCAAATCTATCACCAGGAAAGAAAAATAAACTGTGATCCATTTATACCAGCATAGTGATATGAAAGGAACAAGGAAAGAATAATTCACGAGGAAATTACAAGCTCTGAGCTTCTAATTTTGTAGATTATTGTCATTTTCTCTACAGATGCTGGCACAGAGAGACAACTTTAACCCTGAATTCTCTTCTTGCATAAATGCGGGACTACAGGCCTCCTGATACCAGATTCAACATAATACGAAAATTAAATTTGGCGGAAGTAAAAGTCAAATGTCGTGTATAAATCTATTGAAAGGGTAAAATATAGAAGTCACATATAATATCTTCAGGATTATCATTCCATTGTAAATGGATGTTTTTCTGTAGAATCCCTTAATTTAGTAAAGACTGGTAGAAGAAGCAAAGACTCTCTCACTGTGATTAGAAGCAGCGGTCTGAACTATACTTCTGGATGCCCAGGGATTTCTCTAGATGAAGCACGGGAGTGTAAGGGACACATGCAGCTCACTACCTCTGATAAGGAACCATTGGATGTCAACAATGACAAGAACTCAAATCCTGCTCTTAGCTGGGCTCTTCACAGGCGCCTATCATCTGCTGGTAAGACTTTTCTATTTTCTACACCTTCAGAGCATTACCACCAACTTTGGTGTGAAGGATAAGACCCTCTGCTTTGAAAGCAATGAAAATATAATTACTGGCTGATTAACTGGCGCATCAATGCATTTTTATATCAATTGTTATGTATTAGAAGCTTGGCCAAAGACTTCCTTAACTAAAGGCAAGGATGACACTACAATTCCCTCTCTCAACTAGCCACTCATCAAGAAGCAAGCTTTTTTCACAGCTCTTTTTTTTTAATGACTTTTTTTTTTAATTTTAAAATAAAATCTTTTTATGAGCTTCAACTCCAGCACATCACAGCCTGCCAAATTCATCTGCTTATAGCCCTAGGCTGAAACATCTTTTAATGCTCAGTTTCTACAAAGCTTGAGAAGGACAATTCCAAGGCCTGTGTTGTACCCACTCCTTCCCTACCCTACCCTGCCCAGCTGGCACCTCCTGCCCAGCCCGAGGGGCACCTTCAGGATCTGGCGCTGGCAGAGAGACGCCCTTTGTTAATCAATGCTGGGGGCAGGCTGCAGCCCAGCGCTCATCAGGACATTACCATGCAAGCCAGCATGTTACTCTTCTCTATTCAGTCCCTAAAGGAATCGTGTTTGACAGAAGCGAACAGCTGCTGTGTATTTAGAGATGTGAATGTATTGCATTATTTAATGAATTGTGTTGTTTTAATATAATTATTACTAAAAGTCCAAACGTAAGCCTATTTTTATTTATGCTTAAAATTTTTACCCACTAAGCATTTTCAACTCTGTTCGCAGCCAGAAGTGCTTTCACAAGGTTAGACCACCATAGCACTCCCAGTTTTGTTTGTGGGTCCTTATTCAGCTACTTTCTTTTCAACGAGAATGATCTCCTCCTTTCCAGATAGTACCAGGACGGTAGCTGCACTGCTTGCACTTGAGCCAGCTCCCCTGCACGCCGCTAATATTGCTATCTCACGTATAGTATTTCCAGGCTTTTAACAAATTACAGCCATGCAAGGATTCCTGTTTCTCCTCATTTTTCGGGTAAAACTCTTTTATTACCCCAGTGCCTCCACCTATATGTACACTCTTACTTAATATCATGACAGTAATACCTATGCCAAAAAGTCTCGAGCATGAATTATTCCTTCATGTGCTAAGAGAGTACCTCATGTGGAGAAAAGGATGAATTTCAACAAGCCACTTACTTGATGCTACCAATTTCTTAGCACACAAGCAGCCTAACAGGCACCAGTGCAGCTCAGCAGGTCTCGCTGTCAAGCCCACAGCACAGCTCGGCTCCCACCATGTACAAGGAAATGACAAGGCAGTTTTGATCCTGGTGTTCACTTTCCCTTCAAAACAGCACCACTAATAAACTCACGGGGTTTTCAGAACAAGAGGGAATAAAAAGGGAACATGGGTTGTGACACTTTGCTTCCTTATTACGGGAATCCAGAGCGTGACTTGACTCTGCCTACCTACCGCTTAAAATTGCAGCAAGGTAAAAGGATTTTGGAAGCGGTGCTCTGCCTCTAGCAGGAGACGGATTCAAAACGACTGGTCACACAGCTCTGGTGATCACATGCATTCACAGGCATCTCATTTTATGCACTTATGCAATAACCTCATTTCTGAAAGTCATCTGGAATCATTCTCTGCGGCTGGGACCCTGGGCCTGACACATGTTCTTTTTGGAAGGTGTTTCTGGTTTCCCAACTGTTGTTCTGCATTGCTCTAGGGCTTACAGACACACTAGTGATGGCCACAACCTCATGCCTTATTCACATACCTCTATATTGCTACATTACTGGGTGGATACTGAATTAGTCATCAGCAAGGGTCACTGAAATATTCACCTATTACTTCATTTGCAGTAGATATTCGTGTGGATGCTAGCCAAGTTAATGCTGAATATGTTTTTCACTTGCAGCATTAGGCAGATGATGTCCTTTTTTTCTAAAATACCTGTTGCTATCAAAAGGAAAAAATATGTCTGTATATCTTTCCTTATATGTCACACAAATCTGTATGGAATCAATTAAAGACAGGTGGGCAACATTGCTTGCCCACCTTAAAAAATGCTTAGGTAAAATGTGTGTACACCAAACTACCCCATGCTGGGGTTTTTAAAGATATTGTTTATTTAAAGTAGTCCGACCAAATGGCCTCAAGGATAAAATTCAATTCAATCTTAAACAGCACGGAGAGAGTGATTACAGAAGGGTAGTGCTCTGTTTCTTTCTAAAGAAGTAGAGAACATCGTATGAAACTGTCAGAGGTCTAAAACAGATACACAGAATTAATAAAACTGTGTAACTTGCTGGCATAGAATGTTTTAGACGTGCATGCATACAAAAAAGTGGTAAGTATGGAAAAAAAGATCCCATCCGTGTGAAGTGATTCAACCCAAGGATGTCAGTGTACACCCAGATATGTCTACATTTGCATACCATACCCCTACATGCCTCAGAAGCAGGACACAAGCACATTGAAAGCCTCTCTCAGCAGTGTACCCAGGCATGATGCTATTTAATCTGTCCTTTATTACTAGTTTTCATCTGCAAATTGAAAGGGGGAGCTGCAGGCAGGAGGGATGTAGCTTGTTCCTCCCAAAGGGGTGCTTAAAATCCAACCCCTTTTCTGAGCAGCCATAAGTGCAAAAGGCAGCAAAAAAATCCTGACTGACACTCTAATGAAAATGCAGCCTGTTGTAGTCCCTGTGATAGAGAAAAATTCAAAGAATAGGAAGGAGCAGCCAGTGGGGCTTCAAAAGGGCTCTGAGGGTTTAAAGAAAAAAAGCAGGCATACTGGAAATAGAGAGGATCCACACGAGACTACAGAGGATCAGTAAAGACTTGCAGGGAAAGTAAGAGTAACAGAAAAGCAAGGGGAGTTCACATTAACCAAAGGGATTAAGGGGAGTAAGAAAGGCTTTTACAAATACTTCATGTCAGGCAGGAAAAAGATGGAAGAGGCTCACTAATAAATGAACACCAGGACAAAGAAAAGACAGGGACTCTAAAATGAATAAATCGACTTTTAACAAGGGACATAAATAAGAGAAAGCTGGATAATAAGAGGAAAACTGGATAATAAAGAGGCAGGTAGAGGGAAGGCTGAGTTTGGTGTTGCAGCTCTGAGGCACAGGGAACACAGGGCAGCAGGGGAGCCTGTGCAGCAGACACTGTTCCCTCTGCATGGGGCAAGGGGGGACAATGCCACCCAGCAAAGGCTCCCTGCTAGCGTTATAAGGCCCTGCATGTGCCTGCAGCTCTGCTGCATGCCCCTGCCAGAAAGCAAGGAGAAAGTAAAACACCTCTCCTCTTCCTCCTCACCCACCTCAGAGACCAGGAGACGGATGGGGAGCTTCTCCCAGGATCTTGCAGACAGAATTGACTGCACAAAGCTCAAAGGCATGTGAAGTCAATAGTTCGTATTTTAGACTCAGAACTATGTTGTGAGGCCATTGGGCAGAAAATTTAGCAAGGGTCTTCTGTCTATCATGTCAATTCTCTCTCCCTTCGACGATACACTTGTCCCCATGTCCTGGTTTACAGATCAGACCTGCTGTGACATCTCTCATGCCACTTCCATTTAGAGTTTAAAATTTAACCTGCTGATCAAGTCTAGGCTTCTCCCCAGAGAAGCACAAAACCTCAGTGGATACCACAGCTGGGGTAGCAAATTTCCCCCAGAAGACTCGGCAGGTCCATGACAGCCATGGAGGTGGGTGACATATAAGGCCAGCAGCTCAGGTAAAGGCTTCCAGAAAAAAACCTAATCTCACTGCAGAGCATCTATAATACAGGTAGGGATAGATAAAAATCACCCATCAGTTCTGAACTGCCCTTCAAACTTGACCTTGAAAAATGCCTCCCTGGAAAGGATCAGACTTGCCTCAATCTTTTATTTTTGGATTCCACTTATCAACAAGAATATTACCAATGTGATTGAAATGTATGGGCCACTTGATTGCTATGTGCCCTTTACCATCTCTAAAACTAGGCCAAAATAATAGCAATATAGTCAGATGCCAGTGCCTCAAGAGCCACACAGCAATTTCTGAGAAACCTTGAGAAACCTTCTTTCAGAGGTTAAGATATTAAATAATTTAAATATTTTTATAAAAGTTTTCCTGATAATCATCTCACCCAGCAAAATAGACATGTGTCAAATGTAAATTGTATTTTTGGACTCTCCACCTTGGCTATGTTAATATTTCTCTGGGGAAACTGCAGCAAGTTCTTGACTGCAGCCCAGACCCTTGCAGAGAGTGAGCCTCCGGTTCTGAGCTCCCTTACCCTCCTACAGACCCCGTCTGTGAGAAAGTTTAGATGCCTCTGAGGACCCAGTGCTCCACAGACAGCAGCTCCCATCAAACCCACTGCTGCTAATTCAAAAGTGTCCAAAGGCTGCAAACATGAGACATGTGCTGCTGCTTTGCTTGCAGGGGCGGTGGGATGATGCCTGCCACCTTTGGCCCCTCTCATGCAGCCTCTGTTTCTCTGTGTGTCATTTCCTGCTTCTTCCTTGCCCCAGAAGTGTATCTTTTAATAGTTTAAGTCCTATTCTGCAGGGAGAGCCTGGTGCAGGAAGGGGGCCTGCTGAGCCCTGTGGGGAGGCATGGCTCACCCCTGCTCTCAGCAGGTATTTTCCCTCACCTGCCAAGCCCACCCACTCCACTGCTGCACTAACAACTTCCTCCTAATGGTCTTCAGCTCCGCACCAGCACACAGAGTAAAACAATTGATGCTGGAAAATGGAGATGCACATAACCCACGTACCAAACAGCAGAGATAGTCAGCTTGTTCCCTGCCTATTCTACTCTCAGATGCACCCAGTCTTATTAAATTGCTGATCGGAGGTTATTAACTCTGAGTACTTCCTTCCGTTTTGTCCAGCTGTCTCTTGGTTTTCCCTATTACCTGCCAGAGGAACCCACTAAATCTCTACAAGGGTTTTACTCAATTTAATAAATTAAAAAAGAAGCAAGAATGAATGAAGCCCAAATACGATTTGTACCAAGTGGAAAGTAGTCAGAGCTACCACATTGTTGGAAAATAAGCAAACACAGCTATTTATACTGAATCTTTCTCCATATATCAGCCTCTAGACGAAAGCACCTCAAACCACTTGTCCTGTTTCAGACAGGAGACATACATTATGTTTACTTTAGACGAGGATGGATAATTAAGCTCAGGATCTATTAAAACCTTGACATCTGCTTTAAACTAGAAGCATACATGAAACAATACGTGTCAAAGACTCCAGGAATTTCCAGGCATTAGGATATATGAGAAGCAAAATGCTGCAACGCAGTGACCCAAATTAATTATTCCACTGGAAAGCCAGAAGCTGTCAACATTAAGTATGATCATGCCAAACTATGTTAGAGAAATAAAAAGTTACTTCAAAAGGTATCCATTATTCTTTGCTAATACCCCTAACCTCTCCTCAGTTTTTTTGATAAGCTAATGACATAGGCTGCTGGGGAAAAAAATGCCTGCTGTGAAGGAAGAATTGGGTAAAGCCAGAAATCACATCACATACAGGAGTCAGAAAATCAAAATGTTTTTTAGATACAGGATAATTTATGCACTAACTTTGCTTTTCAGAATAAATTTGCTGCTGAGGCCCCAAGGATGCCTCTCACTGAGGCAGAATATTATCAAATGGGAACGAGTGCTTTGCTTTCTCAAAATCCCAAACAACTCAAAGAAGAAAACCTGAAGCTTATTTACAAGCATCACTTGTGCACTCTCAGCCATGAGTAACAGATTTCCATTAACACTCTGAAAAAGAGTATTTGATTTTTCCAGACAAGCTACAGGCTATACTTAACTTTGGATGCAGCCAGTGACCAAGCTTCAGTGATTAATTTTTATGTGAACCACAATTATTATGAGAATGTCTGTGCTGTTTTCTCCATTTTCTGATTTTTCACTTTCATGTATTTATGTTGGAGACTTCAACAAAACACATTTATAAACAGGGACTTGCATTATTACCCTTGACTCTTTCATCTTCTGAAATAATGTAACACCTAGTGTAAACTTGGACAAAACCAATGAGATATACACAGTTTATCTGTTCACAATAAAATTACTCAGAATAAAAATGACTTAAAGATTATTTCATCTTTTCTCATCTTTCATGTAAATTGAATTTTGCTACTGTGAGCTCTTTCTGTACACACAGGGGTGGAAAATCAACTACTTTTTATGGCATAATGAACACTTAGATAGCTGCAGAGAAAAGCATTCAATTGCATTTACATTTCACAATTATTTAATGTCACCTATTAATATCCAGCTACTGTCTCCAGCAGTCATACCTTGCAAGGTGGCTGAGCATGCAAAATGTGCTAAAAAGGAATTTCCTCCTCATTTCCATCTTTGTTGTACTAACCCATGGCTCCCATTGTCCCTGCACACCATTCCCACCAGGAAGACAACTCGCATTAAGCACAGCCCCAGCACAGCAAGCCCGCTGCCAGCACACGCACAGCTCTGCTCCTCTTTTCTGCTCACACATCACAGTGCCTTACTCTTTTCAGGTTTTGTTGTCTGTAGTGACTACCCTGTTGTTGCTTGGGAGGTTGAGCTCCTTGCCTGCCTTGGGAAAAAACCCAACAACATGGCTTTAAATGGCCCAGGCTGTGATTTTGTCTTATCTTTCCATCTATCGGGAAGAGTCAAGTGCAACACTGAGACTCGTACAGGCAAGTTTATACTGTGCTACCGATATTTCAAAGATAATTTTCTGAGAAGCAGACATCTATCTGAACTGATCTCGGGGCTAAATTTTCAGTTTTCATAGTTTGGATCCCTGCACACCTTACATTCGAGTACTGTTTTCCAACCTGCTGAAAGCACTGAGTGGTACTGCGGCGCCATGAAAACCGTGCGGTGCATCTGCACAAAGATCGATGCCTGTCACCCGTGCACCGATCCACGTCAAACCACACACAGAGTGATCTGAGGGCTGAAGCATTAAAGGAATAAGTAATAAGTATACTTTCAGAACTTTACTATTTTATTGACCCTTTTCTTTCACTTCAGCAGCCTGTCCACTTTTAGTTTCCTAACACACCTTCCTTCACCAATTCTCAAGTTGATCAGCATCTCCCTCAGGAGCCCTCATCTCCCCTCAAAATGAATACACATGAAATCAGATCAGCTGATGATTAATCCCACTATGTCTCTAAAGGGTCAAAATGTTGGCAACAGAAATCAATGGTCAATCATGTAATGACCTCAGCATGACTCTGATTACATGAGCACAAGAGAGCTTACACAGAAAGCTGGCAACCATGTGGATCCACTTTGGAGCCCCAGGCTATTACAGAGGCTGGCAGCCAGAGCACAGGCGGGCGGCAATTCTCTCAGCCACACGTGCAGATGGATTTTTAGGTATGCTGCAAGTAAGTCCCAAAGGCAAGGAAAAAACCCCTAGCTTTCTTCCTAATGTTGTTCCATTGCTGATGACTAGTAACGCCTTTCAACTCTTCTCCTTTGCTCTGTAAAGGCTGTGCTATATCATCCCACTACATGAATCCATGAAGAACAGTGGCCCAAGCGTATTTGACACTAGTGGTGAAACTTCCCTTGGCTTCAGTGTGGAAGAAACTCATCCTCTAAGTTTCACTCAAAGAGCCTGAGGTTTACCTATGAAAACCCATGTATGAATTTGGGCCAAAACTCGCAGAATTCCTACAAATCTGCTATGACCAGCTCAGAAAATACATTTAGTTTAACTTGGGGTATGAAAACAAAGTTCCAGAGAAAGACCTGCTGAAGACCAACTGCTATTCTCTCCAAATTTTAAGAGAGACCCTCAAATGTTTACACAGCATTCTTTTAGCCACAAATAACTATTCCAATGCTATCTACTGCAGTCACATCTGGTTTGGACAAATATTTTAAAATCATTCTGCTCAGGCGGGAATTTATTTAGATACACAAATCTGAAAAGAGAATTTAAAATCCAACAATTGCACAGTTTTTGGAAATGGATTGGAGAAATACTAAGAGACTACTTCACAAGTTTTTTGGCACTCTGCTTTGGAATAGGTGGGTCAGCAGCCAGCCCAGGTGTAATTCTGAAGTGTTGCAGATGGGAAGATCATACAAAACATGTGAAAAAAATCTCACCAAAAAGCTGAAGTGCTGAAGAAGTCACTGTGCCAGTGCAAGGTCTCTGTAGCATCAGCACCGAGCCAAGTCTTTCTGAATGACATTGATTCATATCCATGAAAAGACAGTAAGGTTTCCAAGGATGTAAGGAAAATCCAAGATGCAGTTTGAAGTAGAAAGCTTTCGAGAGAGTTATGACCACCAAGTCTCTGTACTTTTTATTTATTTTTTGGGGGGGGGGTGGGGGGGCGGGGGGGTTGTGGAATTTTGCTCCTTTTGTTTCCAGTCCCAGACAAAACAAGGAAGGAAGAAAAGTTCTCAGAGATTCAAATCTGGCTTTTAAATAAATGTCCCACTGTCTTGCGAGAACCAGTCTTTTGTGGAACAAGTGTCCCTCCCTCATATGGGGAGAGAAAAGGGAAGGTTTTAGATCTTGACTAATAAAATGAATCTATGAAATACTGACCAGAGCTGCTACTCCTCACAAAACTGCTACACAAAGACATCATTTTGTGTTGCTGATATCTGACCAAAGGCAAAGAGACTGAGCAATGTGCCTTCACGTCAGGAAAAATAATGCAATGCTTAGATTGTGCCAAGTGTGGAAGCCCACTGGGGCTGAAAGGGAGGAAATGCAAACAATAAGCCTTTAGTTTCGCACTCCACAGCGCTACTCTGAGGCTGAACATCCCAGACCCTTTCCAAGTGCTGCCTTCAGAGCCTTACAGTACTCTTTCTGCACGACTGAAGAATTAAAATAAAATAAAATAAAATAAAATAAAATATTGTAAATCATAGGTCACAATTTCTCTGAATTGTACATTCTTTCTCTGAATCTCTGGGCAATTTTCTTCAATCCATCAGATGGGGGTTTTGCCCAAGCATCTTACAGCCCAAATCTCATCTGTACCAGAAGCTATATTGTGAAATATCCCCACAGATGGTAAGAAGGCTTTGAAAAATATTAGTCTGATATTCCTCTTCTGTACCTCATTGCCACTGAGGTACTACTGATGAAAAAAACAACACCCAAAGGCCCCAAAAAGAACAAAACCCAAAACCACCATTCTGCCACCATGCTTCTGAGCCTTCTTGCAAACCTAGCTTTGAAAAAATTAAACTCCTATTTTAATTTTTTTAATTAAAAAATGAACTAAAATGAATTAAAACTATTTTTGGATTTAACCTGCTTACCTTTTAAATAAACCACTACCTTGAGACAAAGTGTCTGAAACACAGGTAAAAATGAATATTAAACTCTTAATATAAAAATACCTCCTGTGGATTTAAATTTTGCTTTTAGACTCCTCTTGGGAAAATTATTTTAAACACAGGTGCAGATAACAGTAGGCTTAGATAAAACCTGGTTTTCAGTAGTTTGGGTCTGGATTATGGGCTAGTAATTCCTCTGTAAAGCCACAACAGTAAAGATAGCCTGGACAGACCCTGAAAGCGTACATATGTACATTATAAATCTTACACAAGATTAGATACTGCTCTTAAGGGTGTTAAGAACCTAACGAAACATCCACAGCTCTCATGAACAGAGCCAACAAAGACAACTAAAACTTGTAGTTTTGGACACCTTTTCCTCCCACGAGAGGCTGAATTGTCTGAGAAAGATAGTCAAAACATACCATTAGCCTAAGACTTTCCAAAAAAGCACTCTGGGTTAGTTTTTTTAATGGAATTTCCATGTTTAGGAGTTAAGGATCTATCTGCTTTAAAAAATCTGACTTCAAGCATAAGTAGATATCGAAAATAAATTTAAAATTCTGGCCAATAGTGCCCCATTTTCTCCCATCTAGCCTCCATAACTTAATCAGCCAACTCATCACTTTGAAAGCAAGAGCAATTAAATCCTTGTATTAGAACTGGGTCCCATTAGATCTCCTCCAGCAGAACATCTTCTTAAATGAGATCTGCAGGAAAAAGACATCTGCTGGAAGAACTGGGCTGAAAATTACTATTTGAATGCTGATGGCACTGAAAAAAAGAGAAAGAACTAAAGGCATTTAAATTTCTATACCTAGAGAGGTATGTTTTTTAATTAGATGGGAGAGCTGACAAGGCTTGGAATAACAATATTCTCATGTGCTCTGCCTGAAAAACAGATCTCTCTCTTCAGTCCTAAGAAAACTATCAGCTGGATGTGACTGTGTGCTATAACTCTATTTATGATGTAGTCTAACACATTGCACTGTGTTCCAAGAGGTGCCTCCCCCGAAAAAGCCAGCATCCATGCAAGTAATGAAGAAATTTGCCTATTTGCATGGCTTGCCTTGCAGTGCAGGAGGGCACAGGATGTGTGTGCAGGTACTGATCCATCGTGCCTGTTTCTGGGTAGCCCTGTGCTCTCTGAAGCCAGACAAATAGCTCCAAAATGAGAACAACCCCACTGCTCCACATATTAAATCAATTTCTCCTGAAGGAGGCTGGGCTAATGATATAGAAAAAAAAAAAAAAGTCTCTCTCCTTTCCTAGTCTGACTTTGGATATAAATCTGTGGCAAAAGAAACATTTGTACCTGGTCCAAGTAAGTTGTTACTGAGTGAGTTTGACAGATTGATAACACTTTCTTTGATGCAGTAATATACATTTTGAAACAGAAATCAAGATTCCTCTTTTCTGTTTTAAACAAGGATCTGAAGAGGTCCAGTATATTCAGTTCAATATTCCAGGCATACATTGAATTAAAACCAGCTTGGTAATGAATATTAGTATTTTTTTTTGTCAAGTACTATAACTAAAGAATTCTGTGGAAGGACAGCTTTTACCCCCTTTACCCTGTAGCTAGCACAGAGATGCCCAGTAATGAGCCAGCATGTGAAAATAGTGACAAGAAGGCTAAAAGAGGTACAGCAATGTCTTCAAGAAGACTACCAGCTACCAACCTGACCCAAGGCTAAGTACATTTAGTCACTGCCCTTTATAGGGCACAAGATTGATTTCAAGTGCTGGATAAGCAACATGGATGAGCTGGAGGAGAAACCAAGGTTAAGGAGATGGTTTGAGGGAGCATTACTATGCAAACTGGATCTCTCCCCATTTGGCAGGCCTCTGAACAGAGATGAAGGGAACTGCTTGCCATAAATATATGTAGGGCTGCAGTGCACCAGCTCTCTTGTGATGAGCAATAAGGGATCAAAGCTGATCCCTGAGGCTGCCATGTACAAGATGCCAAATAAGTCTCTTATGGACTTCCAAACCCATGACATTTCTTTCTTCCTTCCTTTTATTTTTTCCCCCGTAATTCACAGATGCCCGAAGATCTCTGATATTTCAGCAATCTACTGGGGATTGCCAGATGAATAAATGGCTGAAAAGCCACAATAACAGCCCACACCCTCCCCTCTTGCCTGGATTCACTGAGTAATGCCAGGAGTTTCATACGCCCCAGGAGCTCAAAGAGCAGCACGGGCGACTGACTGTCTAGTAAAATAAGGATGATTAAGTCAGATCAGAGTCATTGTTTGCCTTTATGACCCACGTCTAGTCTTTCATCACATTTACAACACTTAATCCTTAATAGGAAATGCTCCATTTATTTTGACCACTGATGTATTCAGGACAGTCTCAAGGGTCAAAACAGTTTCCATCTTTCTTCTTCCTAAGCTACATTATTATTACTGTCCCATGGGAAAATCAGGCTTCAGCTTATCACATCAGTTTCTTGCAATTTTCTGGAGAAGCTCACTGGGAGGAAAGTGAGGGAGAACCAGGGCAGAAATCTTTCCCCCCAGAAGCATATCTACCAAATACATGTTACATGAGCTTTGGTTAAGTGATCACAGGGAGACTCCAGCAAAACTTGGCTGACATCAACAGAATTTCTCCCAACATACAGACAGCAGGATATTGTTCCTCCACCTTGATTTGTCTTGAAAATGGTATTTACATAATATAGCTACCCTGGGGTGACAATCACTGGGATTATTAATTGTGTTCATATTACATTTTTAATGTATTTGAGTGATTCACATTAGGATAATAATGAATATAATACATTTTAGGAAAATAAATACTTATTTCTCCTTTATAATTAAGTTATTCTATTTCTTATTCACAGAAGACCACATATTTTTACATCACTGCATTCTTACTGTGGTCTGCTCCTTTGTAAAGTTTTGAAGCCATGGATATCACTTCACTGAGAGATCCAATTTCTTTAAACTGACTTTCCAATTTCTTTTACAGAGTTTTTGACCAGGATAAAATATTTTCCCTCACAAACACAATGTGGCAGCTCTGTACTCCACATATTTGTCACATTTAAAATAATGTAATGGTAGACAACCAATGGAAACCTAAAAAACTAAAATATGTAGGCTTATAAAGGGGAAATGCACAGATGGGTACATTTAGCAAAGTCATTTTCCACCACTCATTTGATTATGAGTATCAAATTTCTAAATTCTTAAGTCTTTATTCATTCACTCTTGGAAGGTTTAGATGCCAATTCATTTTCCCAATCTCTCAACTTCATAAATTTTCATTATTTGCATTTTAATTCAAGCACGACCTTCATTCTAGATTCAGAATGAGTTAAGATAGGACAAGAACAAAAGAAAAAGGCATTCTTACAGATGAGAGAAGTAGAGTGAAATGAAGGAAAGGATAAAAGTTGATTACAGATTTGGAAACTTAGAAACACCAGGGAGAAAGCTATTTACTAAAAATTGGAAAAGAAGAAGCGAAAACCCCAAATTAAATGGAGCGCTGATTAAAACCTCCATATTATTAAACAGGATGGAAAGGAATTTAACATACTTTTAAAAGAATGAAAAATAATAAAAATATCAGAAAAAACCATAGGCAGGGGACAGCCTGAAGAGGAGAAGATGTCAAAATGAAGAACATGGAGCACAGAGGAAAGGTACCCTTAAAAGGTCATTCTTTCTATTCATTGCATAAGTTTGACTTTGCCACACATTTCCAACACTCACAGCATTTTCTGTGGTATGTGCTGACCTTTAAGGTTTGCCTACTGTAGTATTTTCTTTTACTTCAATATTTTTTCTTTGAATATTTTGAATCAATGATTTAATGTCTTGTTAGGTAGAGCACTAGTAAAAATAAACCCCTACACACAGAGCAAAAAGAAATCCCATGAAAAATAACCCTCCAGAACATTTTCAGCTTTGGCTCTGGACATGGGCGTTAAGACCTCCTTCTCAGGGCTAACCTATGAACTTTACTGGGGTCGCTTCAGTGTTGTGTGGAAAAGCTGTCTGGTACAAACACTTTTATATGCAGCATCTCTTAGGACACTAAAAGCTTAAGGATTGATGTAGCAAAGTGTGAGCCTGTGACTGATGTGGCACCTGAGTATTACGCTGGGAGCAAAATGATGGGTTATAATGTCAAGCTCTGACATAATGGCCTCAACCAAGTGATTTAAGCTCTTCAGGCCTCTTTCTCCTTCTACGGTCTTATAAATACGACACAGACCACAAAGACTTTTGTCTCTCAACATTGCCTGCTCACGCTGTTCCACTTTAGGGACACACAGGCTACCAAACAGTGGTCCAATACTGGTGTTGAAGGAGAAGGGAAAGTGAATTTTTCACACACAGCAATGGTTTCAGTGGCATGATACCATTTTTCACGTATCAGCAATGGTATTTCTGGTCTGGCAGTAGGATTAAGCAAGACTGACAAAACCTGAACTCAAATGAGGCTGGAATTCATGGTCTGGTTAAATACAAATGCTGTACTTCCAGTCCAGAGTATTTCATTTGATGGCGTAAAGAGATTGAAAGACTATAGCAACCACCTTGATAAAATCAGTCAGGAACCTGACCACAGTTTATTAATGTGAAAAAAGCGAAGCGTAACAAACAAGGGAAAAATTGGATAAAAATTGAAGGCCCTATATATATTACATCAAGATTTGAAATGATAACTCCGTCATCATTATCCAGAGTTCAAAGTCCACAGTTATTTCCTTGTCCAGAAAGGCAGACTGATAATTCCCTTACGTCAGTTAAGGTCTTTTTTCCCCCTCACTCCTTAAACAAAGCCCTTCTTGTCACTGGGAAATTCCTTAGACAGCAGCAGGCTCCCTTATTAAGAATGAACAAGACACAAAGCTCAACTTCTGCAAAGCACTGCTCATTCAGCAGATATTAATTTGAACACTGAAATCAAAGTGTCTGCTGACAAACAGCTCAACATCACTGGAGAAATGCAAGACCCACAATGTAAAGCTGTGAAAGGGCCTTCAGATTTGTACATACCTGTGTATTGCTGCTGCCCCACTCAGCAGGAGTTTTAAAACTGATACTCTGAGTCTCAACATCTCACTCATTAATCACAATTTAAATAATGAATTAAAATGGACCTCAAAAGACAAGGAAGCCTTTCAGCTATCTTTTGGAGCAGAAGTTTGATGACGGGTTTTTTTCTGCTTAATGAAGTTGGTTCCACAGGCCCCTATCTGGAGATTGAGGTAACTTTACTTAAGAAGTTATTTTAGGAAAAAAGCCAAGCAAAACATGTGTATCTTATTTAGTCACATAAGGAATACTCAAAGTGCAAATCTCTAAACACAATAACAAGTCCTGCTTGTTTCAAGAAACTGGTTTCATGGTCTCAAAAGGTCAATTTTATAAGCAAATTGTGCACATAGATAGCACATCCAAGAGGAGAAATTTAATTTATTTGTATTTTGTTAGGGAATAATAATGAAAGAGGATTCCTGAAGAACTTCAGGAGAATCTCACTAATGTTTCCAAAAGTTACAGATGACTACTGGCCAAGGAAAAAAAATAATAATTAGAAAGGTGGGGATCTGAAGCTCCTGAACATAGAAAAAGTATATTCACATATTAAATGCATTGCTATTCATTGCTACTCGATATAAAAATGTAACTACATTGGGCATAGTAACAATTGTTTACATGGCTCTACTAGACCCTGGTAAGCAATGGCAGCACCTTCAGTTCTTAGAAGTGCTCTGTAACTGCTGTTTCCACTAAGTCAAAATCAAAAAAAGAACCATGCTTTTGCAAAGCTGGCTCTTGCAGAGTTTTTCTGTCAAACTTTACAAATGCATTTTTGAAGATCAGCTCAGATCTGGTACTCATTTGCAAGTGAAATGCTGAACTTGGCATGAAGTTTAGCTCAATTCTTCTCACAAGGTCACTTCTTCCTATTCTCCCTTTTGGTGCGTAATGCCTCCTTGGTGAGTTCTATTTAGTCACTAGGGTCTCACAGGAGACATTGGTATATCTTCTTAAGGAATTATTGTTATTTTTAATTGGAGCCATTTGCCCTTCTGAGAAATCCATAGCACTGATGGCAGCTCTTCTGTTTCTGACCTCCACCACCTCCCTGTCAAACGGGAATGGAAAATAACCAGCTCTTCCATTTAAATCAGCTCCTGCTGTCAGTGACAACACCCAGAGTTACACAAGTAAAGTTAAATCTGAAAAAAATGCACAACCAATCTCCACTGCTGCTGCACAAGCTGTCTTCACTCAGTCCAACTCCCTTAATCTGAGCAAGGTGAGAAAGATGAAAGGAATTTAGATATAACAAAAATCAAGCTGAACTGCAGCATCTGGATCCAAAGTGTTATTCCTATATGACTGTTGGAGGGAGAAACAAGGAGTTTCAGGATGGAGCAAAAATGCAACTTAAAGCACACTGGTGGCTGGAAGACCACCAAATTTCAAATATTTTATTAATCAGTTGTTTTCTAGAGAGAGGAGAAAACTCGATACACATCTTCCCAGGCAGAGTTGATGTTCTGGCCCAGTGTAAGAACAAACAGTCTTTCAGGCAGGCTGGCTGCTTTAACACTCTTTCAGTTAAGCAAGGCTTAGGAAAGGGAATTGAATGGGCACTCTTTGTCTCTTTTTTAATTCTTCTATTTGAAATTTATTTCTGTTTTATGTAGGGGTAACTTTTTCATGTACAATGATGTTGTCCAGAGACAAAATTGCAGTCCCATTGCAGGGAGTTAACGAAGGCAAAAGGTACCTGATGATATCTAAACCTTCGGTGAGTTCATGCCCTCTGCTTTCATGGGAAAAGTTGAGAAGCAAGCGTTTAAATATCTTCTGGCAGCCCACAAGAATTCTCTTTTAAGTGCAAGTGTAGGAAAGGCTCGCATTTAGAACATATCTTTTTCTCCTGAAGTAAGAGCAAGACATATCTTGCCCACTTACAAGAACAGTGGGTTGGACTGCAGAAATAAATATATGACAGCACGAGGTCTGCTGCCCTTGCAAAAATGATGAAACATTCAGGGATCAGCATTTTTCGCCCCAACTACTTACAATCCAAAGTAGATATTTCAGGCTGGCAAGTTATACCTCTGAGGATAGAGTTATGAAATAATTTCTCCCCTGTCTTGACAATAAAATGGGGGGAAAGAAATGACAGTAAGGATAAATGTGCCTGTCACACAACTAGCAAATAGGAGAATCAAGCCTTAAGCACTCTTAAATAAAAGAAGAACTACACTAGCAGAAAGCCCAAACATCTGAACTTTTGCCACAAACTGAATGAATTTTCTCCATGAAAAATCCCTCCCAACCCACCTTCTAAAGCATGTATATGTCATGTTGTTTGACACCTGGCCTGAAGATAACTTGACAATTGTTGGCTAAGCACTAAGGTTTTGTTTGGTTTTGGTTTGTTGCTATGTTCCTCAGTTTACCATAGGACATTAGAAAAAAGGAAAAAAGGAATGACAAATGATGATTTTGGACAATGTTAACAATGTTACCCCTTGGGTGACACCGCTTTTCCTACACCTTGGGACACCCAAAATTAATAAGTATTTTTTCATTCTTAATGATTGATGGTGTACTGAGAAAGTATCAAAAGAGGTTATCTCAAAGAGTGAAAGCAAGTCTGAACAGAAATGCTTTATCATAATTTAGAAAAAACAACCTGACAACAAACAAAGACAATGACATGATGCCTCTCTTCTGTCTTCCATGGGCTACACTGGGCTAAGAGATCATCCCTAAAAGCTCTGCATGTGCAGCTGCTAATGCATGGGAAATGTGATTAACTGACTTGAGAAAGGCCCAGAATTACTCCCATTCTGACTAGATTACTGGATAATTAGATTGGTGGCACTCTTCCCTTAGTGGGCTGTCAGATTAAATCCTGCTGGTTTTCTTCAGATAACTGTCATGTTTCACAATAATAAACAGGGACTGACACCAAGTCTCTTCATGTTCAAAGGAAGCAAATGCCTCTTCTACCCCCACACATCCAAACAGAAAAATGCTCAATGCACTTACTATTTCATTGAAAATGTCATTAAATTTGATTAAAACACACCTAGTTGATGAATCTGGTCAGAAACATTTAATTTGACTTGATAAATGGGAATCACAGGGCTTTGAATACTCATCTGGCAGATTACTTAATGGAAGGGCAAAATCAAATTATGCTTTAATGGGGATAAAGAAGGAACATTTCAAAGTTCTGCTTACAGAGAAATGAGTCTCTCATTCACATGGTCCTAATGGGGATTTGATCAGTCTAAGAAAGGAGCCACCAGGTATGCTTGGATCTTCCACATCTGCTGAATGTGGGAAGTGAGAGTTTTTTGTATTCCTCAATTCCCGTAACTGGTACTGCACCACATGCTGTTAAAACAATAATCAGTATATTTATGGCATTTGGCTCCTCTCTTCTTTCCATGAAGACCTTGACGGAGCTTGATATGAACTCTGTGATTCGACCAGAATGTAAAGTTCAATTACCAGTTCCCAAAATACACAAATAACGCCACCATTCTCAAACCCACACATTTAAATCTCATGAGGATCAATAAGTTTGATGTTTCTTCCTGAAGTAATCAGTGGGTGGGGTTAGGGTTAGGGTTCTGTTCTTATCTGAAAGATAAGAACAGAAACATGCCAAACCTGAGCCAGTATCTTAACTCACCTGAAAACAGTGCTGAGCTTCCCATTGTCCTGAAGAGCACAGAGTACCAGCCCTTGGAGAAACAGGTTCCTAGCACAGGGAGCTTTGGTGCCCTATTACCCTACCCCAAAACCAGAAAAACTCTCCCCACCGAGGCACCCACGAACTATAACAGCACCACTGCTATCTTGCTCCTGCAAATTTTGAAAGGCCTATTTGGAACAAGGCACAAAGCTTGATATTCCAGTATTTTTTTCTTCTTGTTTTAAATTACTTAATAGTGCCTTATTTGGAGTATTGCCACAGCTAATTAATAAAGGCAAAGTTTTCTGTTTGCCTGGTTGCACTGGCAAATTTATGCAATGTGATGAAAAGTGCATCTTTTGAAGTTTGCTCAAGAAAGAGGAGATCGAAGCCAAAGTAAAGGTGAAACATCTCTGATAATGTATACCAGAATATCAAAAACATTAGAAAATGTAAATCTATACCTGCATTTCTTCTTTTTTTCCCTTTTCTTCTAAAGGATTTTGGGGTTTTTGTTTATTTTAAACTGCAAAAGTTGTTTACATTATTGTATGAGATTATCTGCAATGAAATGGGGAAGGAGTAGAGTTATAAACAATAATGGCAATAAAGTAGAGGGTAGATAAGCAGCTAAAAGAGTAAACTATAAATGTAAAGAGAATAAGCTAGCATTAAAAAATATGTCATTGTTATATGGCTTGCATTTACAACTCTAATATATGTTTATCATATTTGATATGAATAATAGTTCCAAGGACTCGCAACAAAACTTAGAATAACAAAACTAATCATGTTAACTGTATGGAGATACTTATCTAGAGAACCCTTTTTTTTTCCACCCACAGGTTCTGTTTTTTATAAAACTAGATTAGAATCATTTGTCTTTTTCACTTATGGCTGAAACAGAACCACCTTGGAGGGAAAATGAACTGGCTGATCTACAATGCCCAGAAACATCAAATAGCAAGTTTGGATAAGAGGTGACTGACACTTTACCTAAAGAAAACAGAAAAGGGATTACAGTGAATTTCTTGAACTAGAATTTGATGAAAACGTTCAGATTAACTCTTTCCACTCTCACTGATTGAGATGAACAGTAAATATTTTGAGATCCTCTCTGTCAAAGTACAGTAAAAAGGGAATGCTCAGATATTTATATTAATGAACTCTACTTGTGAATACATGCTAAAGTGTTATCTTAAGAAATGAGATTAGCAGCACCATGCCTTGAAGAACTCTTGACATCTACATGTCCTATGAATGCTATAAAAAACTAAGTTCCCTCAGAAAAACTGATGTTTCCAACAATTTGTGTGCCTAACAGAGAACTGGTGTAAAACTTCAAAACTCCATTTGCTTCAATGAAGCCAGGCTGATTTGTATCCATGATTTATCACATACCCTCACCAATTTTAAACCCAGACCTATGACATTTCTTTAAAAATTATGCATAAGAAAATTGCTGATGAGTCAAAGCCTTGGGCTGATAATTTTGGGCTACTGAGTATAATAAACATGTTCTGATCACTACTCAGGGGGCTGGTAATAAAATTAATACAGAAAGGGGTTTGGAGTCATTTTTTAAAAAAGAATTCTTTGTCTGAGTAAGGGAAAGAAAAATGTCTTTGACTTCTTGACAGAAGTAAAATGGCACTTGTTTAATGTTGTTCAGGGACTCAGAATGGCAGAAAATGACCTGTGAGAGATGGATTAATATAAAGTTAATCCTGCCATAAATACAAATACATTATTCACCTGTCTATCCTGTTTATGAGATGAGATGGACAGATACATGTCCATGCAGTCATGCACTTATAAAACCTTGCCTAGTATTTTAAATACTTTGCTTTTACTTAATTGCACTATAGTTCTTCATGCTTTGAGGTTGCTTTGATAATGCCCATTGAAGGAAACCTTTCCATCCATGCAGTTGCAACAGAGGAGCTCCATTTTCCTGGGTTTTCATCCTCAGGCTTGCTCAGGAGCAGGTGTGCTCATGCTGACAATGATGGAGGTCTTCCCGTGACAGCTGTCCAACATGAGCTGAACGGAAACCCCTGACACCCTTCACGGTGTCTAACAACTATCAGATGTTAATACATTTTGGCTATTAATGAGTAGGATTATGATTAAAGCCAGCATCATTGGAGTAGGAGGGTTTTAATCACATTCTTACATGCACTGGGGAGGGAGCGCTCTCCATTTTGAAAGGCTGTCATCCAGTCCCTTTGTGAGAACTAAGTGCAGTAAACCAATAACGTGAATAGTATCCACCACTTCACATACTTTGGGTGGCCTTTCTTAACAAAAGGTTATTCATGCTGTTACATTATGAGAACCCCTAAAATCTCATTAGCAGCAACGAAGCAGATCCAGTGGCAGTAATAAACTCTAGTTTAAATTAGAAACAGCTACATTTTGCACATTCACGTGTGTATACATGATCTGTTTGTTGATAACCCAAAATGACCAATTTATTAAAGTTTAAATAACTTAGAGATGAAAAATAATAATCAGCAACCTCTGAATTTACAGTAATAAATCCTTTATTCATCCTACAGCTGAGTTGCTCCTCTGATCATTAAGGAAAAACTAATTAAAACAGCGGTTCATACACCTTCGCAGAAATTGCATCCCAGGGTGAAATGTGGTAGAGCCAAAGTAGGCTCACATTTATTTGCAGTGTGTGGTCCCTGCTGTAAAAAAACACACAACTTAAAAGAGTCACTCACATTTTAAATATTTCCAGCTTGAGTATTCACTGCAAAACATCATTGCTAAGTTTGTATTCAAAAGACACAGCATAGTAAGAGTTCTCTTTAAACGCAAAAGGAATGTTTTTTGTTTGCAGCTGAACACTCCTCTCCATTTATTCCACTGAGGAAAATACTACATACTGCAATTCCAATCAAGTCAAGTTTGCTTTCCTATATGAAAATTCCTATTTCAACATCACAACTGCCATTAACTTCAAAAGAAGCTGACAGTTCTGCAGTTATTAAGTTAAAAGATGGCCAACTTTCAGCTGGAGTCATTGCAAATTAATTCTGCCTTACAAGGCCACATTAGGTCATTTCCTGAGCTGGTGGTAATAAATAGCCCTTTCCGTAATGTAAGAACAAATGAGTGTAGTGAGGCTGTCCTGATGTGAAAACAGGAGGACCAGGCTAGGCTGGGCTCAGGGAAGTGCTGTAGGGCAGCCTGAGCCACCCACACTCAGACCCACCTCCAGCTGGAACCTGGATCTTGCCATACAGTGAATTTAGGTGCGTGCCCAAGCTAGAGTGTGGCAGTAGGTATGATCTCACAGTGCCTCTTTTACAGCCCCCTTTGCTTTCTCATTTTACATTTTGAGTTGTAACTGTGCTTGCCAGCTACGGGACAGAGATGGCAGAGTGGAATCAAAACAGGCTGGTATCAGCAGGTTTTGTCTTACAGGTTTTATCTCTAGTATGTCCTCAGCTTTGAGGGACATTTATTTATTAATGGATGTATAGGAAGGAATAGAGTTGTTAGGGACATGCTGGGTAAACAAGCATCAAACTACTGACATTTTCTCTTTGTGCCTTTGTGCTGAGGAATTTGCCACAGCCATGTGAAAGCACTAGTTAGCAAAGCCTAAAAAGGATTTTCCCTTTCTACTAAACCATTCCAGTAGCTTCATTTCTTAGAATGCAATGACCTCCAGACAAAACATTTCCTCAAGTGGTGGGGGAAAAAAACCCCATCCTGCCTAAACCTTGCATGACCTCAGATTTGTGCAACCCTATCTTTCTATAGATACAGAGATGCCACAACATCCAGGTTCATGCCACTCCCTAATACACTGTATTATCCCGCGTCTTTCACCACCTGCTGTCTTCCACCTGAATCTCCTCCACTCATGGGGCAAGGACTGCCCTTCTCTGTTGATCTGCTCAGGTCCTAGTAGAGTCATGGGTCTGATCTGTTACAACTCTTAACACAAAGTCTCCATGGTATCCATGTTATGGTCAGGATAAAATGACACAAGCTAGTGAAGAGACAGGTTTTCTAAAAATAGCAACAAAACTTAGGGGAGCTTTGCTACTGCCTTTAGTGAAGCTACCAGTTAACTCAGAAGGTCCACAACTCGTGTTGCAAGGTGAGTAGCAAGAAGTCTGCTCTTGCAGAGGGCTCTGACACCTGCCTCTTATTATGGAAACACAGATTTCCCCCTTCTAGCATTTCTGCTTTTTATCATTGAAACCTCCATATCTGTGTTCTACACTAGTTATGTGAATTTAAGGGAGGACGGCACAGATGAATTCTTGTTATTACTATTACTATTATTATCACTAAGTTAGTACAAAAAAAGGTAAAAAAACCAAAACCTCAGACTCCCTGTCCAACAAACGAGCTTAGGTTTAATTATAAACAAAATGGGCTTGACGACTTTTGCACAATTCTTAGACAATCAACACTGCAAATAAACAACAAGTTTGTTTACCATGGGAATACACTATTTTTTACTTTGTACAAGAGAAGGAAACCTGAGAGATGGGAGAGCAACAGGGTATCTCCATGGATTGAGAAGCATATCTCACAGCACATGAAATATCATTAGGAACACCTATACAGAGATGGCCACGAGCCCATTGCTGGGCTTTGAGGGATTGAGGAGAATGCAGGTCAGGAAGAATAGCTGTTTGATTATCCTGCCTTTGCCCAAATCAGAAAAGAACATTAAAGTGCTGCACACAATCTGACAGCACAAGGCCCCAGAGGGATTCCAGGCTTCTCCAGCAGGATGTGAGAGCTCTGGGTTCAATGGCCTACACCCCTGATACCTAACAGGCTATAGCTTTAGTTTCTTGCCCTGCCCCAATGATTATTCCATTATTCATACAAGGTGAGAAAGGTCTGGGTGAGAGAGAATGAGAATGTCTTCTTTCGAGACAGCCAATAATTTGATGAAGGGGCAATCACCTGGCATGTAAGAGACTCTCCTTAGAGCCATAAGAGACCCTCCCTAGAGCCCCTGCTGCAAATTAGGCTGACTCAGGACTGAGGCCAAGCCACCAAAACCTAAGTGAGTTCCCTGAGCTCTGAATTATTAACTGGTCTGAAGAAAAGAGATTTTTTCACCATTAAACTTCTGCAGCTCTTTTCTTTTTCTTCTTTTGTGGGGTAAGGTCAAAAAAGACCCTGCCTTTTTCATCATCATATTTATCTACTGTTGTAAGTGGCAAAGCAAAATGAGGTTAAATGGTCTGCTGAGATTCATGATGAAAGGTCCTACACAAAATAAGAGAGATGTACAAGTATTTAAGTCCAGAAGAAAGAAGGTAGAGATACTGAAAACTGATAAAACAACCTGTGTAAACTGAAGCTTCATTGACCCTGCATTCAGAAAATTGCATGTGGAAGGACTTTAGGAGTGCATCAAAGACTTAGAATCTTAGGGGTTGCAATAAATAGAATTTCTTCATGAAAAACAGTCACTTAGGATAGTTCAACTATGAATACAGCAACTAGTCAGGTGATACCATAGATATTTAATATATACAATCAGGATAAAGATAATTTGTTCACACAACACACTGCAAAATAAATCAAGCAGGCTGATTATCTTCAGTTATACTGAAGTCAGACATAATTGCTAACACATCAGCACATGCTATTCATCATAACACTCATATCTTTCACCTCAGAAAATAGCCACTCATTGTCCTTTGTAGCCATTTAGTCTTTTCCATTGCTTTGAGACCTTAGTATTCTCATTGTCATATAAAATGCATTATGGCTGCTACACAAATCCTTTGAAATCACAGATTTTCTGAAAATGGAAAGAAACCCTGCAATATAACCAAGTGAACCTCATGGAGTTCAGAATCCCAGGAGAGCTGTACAGTGCAGACAATTAGTTTCTGCTAACCAGTAATGAATGTTTTGCAGGCAAACACAAGAGAATAAAACAAAAAAAAAAAATGAATAAATCCTCTCCTAAACAAGGAGAATGGGTAAGAACTCTGAAAGGGGAAAGTTGCAAAGCATAGGAAGAAAAAAAATCAGAAGCAAAATTTGAGACTATCAAAGCTTGCCTGTGTTTCACCTCTGTAAGATCTCTGCATGTACTTCTACCTCTTAATGCATATCCACTGACATTTTGAAAACAACATGAAATAAAGCAGGTCTGTTTGGAATAGAATCTTTCATTATTTATTTACTATAAACCGCAAACTGCTATGCAATGCATTTGCTGTGATTGGGAAAAAAAGTACTATTTATTACAGTCTGAGTCATTTCCTATTTTCTTCCATTACTGAATAATAATTTAACACAGTAAACAAATATCCACTCATTAAAATTTCTTAGCAGATTAAAGCTTTGAGTCATTGTTCTGGCAAAATTTACTTCTCTGAAAGCTCTGTGAAATGCTTTTGTGATCAATATTATACAGGTAATGAACACAGCACATGAAGATAAACAACAAATGTTCCGTGTTTCAGCACACTGAAAATCCAACCACGCAGAAGAGCTGTACTTTCATCAGGTCATGCTCATTTTACCAACCTCCTTTAGCAGCTCTCAGGATGGCAGTCACCAACCTCATCACTGGTTTAGCCAAAACAACGCTATGTGGGTCTCATCAGAAAAAAATAATCTGTTGATTACTACACAGCTCTGGGAGGCAAAGCCTTGGGTCCATGATGGGCACAGAGACACGGGGGAATAAGGTTAACAGCAGCACACATAACATGGGTAGTGACAGCCATAAAATTAGTGCAAATGATTGAAAATTACCTCCTGACCACCTTGAATAAGTTTAACACAAGGCAGGGTTCAAAGCAGCCATCTTGAGATACATGGTGGAGCGTGACCAGCTCTGTGGGACTGTGTCTCATCTCCAGGGCAAGCACAAGCTCACAACAGTGAGTACGGAAAGTTTAGAGACCAACAGGGAGATTAGCACTTAAAAAGTTTTGCTAGAATGGAGAGAGGAAGCAGGAAGCCATTTTCAGGTGTTGTTCAAGACTATGCATGGCAGAGACAACAGAAAGTTTGAAGGAATCTGGCCTTGTCCTAACATAACCTAACATAAAGGTGAAGACATGCATGCACTTTTTGTTTAGGTCTGTACTTTCTCCAGTGTTTTGGTAGTCAGACAATACTCCTTGGGTGCAAGCAAGGGGTCTGCTGTTTACAATGGTCAATATGGATGATGCTCACAGAGGTCAGGGAGCAGCACATGCTGAGTTAAAACTAGACCTGCTGAGATAATCACCAACATGTGCTCCTGCTCAGGGTATTCAAATAAAATAAAGAAAATTTGCACAACCCTGTACCAACACTTGCAGTAACCAGGATGCTGAAGGCTGGAAAGGACTCTGGGAAAAGATCAGGAAGCAGCAAAAGTCAACATGTAGCACAGACTATTAAAATCCTGATTTTAAAATTAGAGAACAAATCCTCTTGTCCTAAATAACCTCTATCAACTTTCATGTAATGATAGTAAGATACTGCCTATATATCCAGGAAAATGAAGTTTCAACAAGCTTTTGGTGAGAGGGACAAACATGGCCCAGCATGGGCAAGCTCAAATCAGCATCCGATCCCAGGAGGACAGGCTATGCAGCTACACAGTTAAAAATAGCTGGATTTGCACCTAAAAATCCCTCAGGAGCAGAGTGGGAAAGCCAGGTCTCTGCAGCATCCTCCACATCCATACACCTGTGCCCCTTTCTGGTAAGCTCTCATAGGAGAGCAGCTGAAAACTTCTCCAATTTGCAGAAAAAGCATAAAAAAAAAAAAAAAAGAAAAAAAAAGTTCAAGAAACCAAACAGACCAGAAAGTCCGACACAATCCAAGTTTTCCATATGGTACCAGTGAAACATTTTGAAGCTGCCATGAAGCAGGGCTGCTGGCCTATGGGCAGGTCTACTGGAAACACATCTGTGCAGTGATGTAGGATAAGGAGACTCAGCTGTCCCAGTGCCAGGGGAAGGAAGAGACCAGAAGCCGCAGCAACTGCATGGTCTTCATCAGCATCACCAGAGGGGAAGAGCTGCACCCACCAGCCCTCCCTTGACACCCTCTGTCCCTTACCTCCCAACGTGTTCTGCACAAAGAGGATGCCAGAGCTTCCCTCTGAGGGATCTACTACAAATAAACAAGGTATTACTGTTAAGGCAGATAGGGATCTCCTTGCAACTCTGATTTCTTTTAAGTTTCTTGCTGCAGGGTTAAGACATCTAGAGGACTGAAACTGCACACAACACCAGCACTGTCATGCACAGTGAAACCAGTGGCTCTGATTTGGGAGCTCTCAGCTTTTTTTCATTAAAAAGCAACAGATTTGCATTAAGCATCTGGGACTGGTTATTTCTCAAAACATCCAGAAATTTAACAAAGGGCACCCCTTCTCCCCTCTCTCAACTCTTTGGAAAACAATTATTTTTCCAAGCCATAATCAAAATTTATTCAGCAGGTATTTTAGCATCTGGCATTCAAAGAGGCTGCGGAGGAAGGAACAAGCTGAGAGAGATAAGGAGGTAGAGCAGAAATAACCGGAGTCGAGAGGGAGGAGGTTCAGATTGGTTTTGCACATTTCAAAATATTTTACATTTAAAGATAGGACTGTGAAGCTCCAGATGACATGGAGGTCTACAGCGATATTCTCCACTACAGTAATCCACAACACTGATATAAAATACCAGGGGAAGAACAGATGTAAAAGCCAAATATTATAAAACAAACAAATAGCCAGTCTTTTTTTTTTTTTTTTTTTTCCTCATTTTTAAATCCTGAAAATTCAAGAATTGCCTATCTTCTGTCAGGAATGGCTCCAGAGACTTCTGAGCACAGTTTTGAAGGCTTTCTTTTTATTTTATCATCTATTTTCACTTATTCAGCCTCCTGTCTCTTCATTTAATTTTAGAGGTGTCAATGAGGTTGATTAGAGCAAGGTTTTTAGGAGCCTGGGGACTGCCATGATAAAAATCTAAGGAGAGACAGTTCTGATGAAAATCTTTTATAAATAGCTACAATTTGCAGAAGAGCTTAGTCTACTTAAGAAAAGAGGCCAGAGGAAAAGGGCATCTTAACTCTTCCTACTTCTCTACCACCGCACAGGTCACATCACTGCACTTCATGATCTAGCCTTTGAGTACCTGGACATACCCATCTTTACAAAACTCCCCAAATCCTTAAAACCCTTACAGCAATCCTCTGGTAAATGTACATTAAATCCCCTGCATGCTTGAGTCCCTGAGCCTGCAATCCTCTTCAATGCTGAGCACTGGGTGCCTTAGCTCAGGCTGTACCACAATATGCTTTTGAACTCTGGCTCCTCAGCACAGACTGTGAAGAAACATGATAGCAGGCATTGCATTTTTTCTCTTCCACGCTTTTAGATAACATTCTTGACAGTACATGTTGCAATATTCTATACTGAGCAGAAATTTTGTTACAAAGGCTCAAGGGACTAAACTTGTAACTGAAAAACAGAGTCTGTACAGTTATGAACAGATAACAATATGGGCAAAAGACAATCCAGTACATCTTTTTAACCTTCTAAAGCAATCTACTTGCTCTATTAGGCTCCTTTTCCAATAATGGCTGCATGAAGTTATTTACAACATAAATTAAGACAATTACTAGCCTTGATTCCCACTTACCCAGTCTACAATTATTCCCATATCCTAATCTGCTCTCACTTGTTTCCTTCACATTTTCCAAGAGGTACAAATTAGCTTGAATATAAACAGGCACGAAGCTCACTGAGGTTGCATCTACATTTGCATTTCAGTGTGAATCAGGAATGTGTCTTTTATGCAAATTTCCTAATTATTCCCATTTGACATGTGCTGGTTCATATCACAGAGCCATTGTGGAGCACAGGGAACTCAGGTACTTTCAGATTAAATTTACCCAGAAGTTCAGTTGAGGATTCCGCTTGATGTATTTCCACCACGACCAAGCCTGCTGCCTCCAGGGCCTGACGAGAACCCATCTGAGATAAAACCTCAGTGAAATGCACAGTGTGGATGTCAGCTCTGCAGCACCATTTGTCTCCCCAGACCTGCACCCATTAGTCCAAGCTGCTCCTTGCTCTAGTCACAAGCTGAATGCTGGACTTGGGCAAAGACCTACAGCTCTCAGCTCAGCTCAGCAAACTGCCCAGCTGGACACCACACACCCACTTTGCTCCCTGTTAAATAAAATACCCGGATTATGCAGATCTAAAGGCAAAGCAAGTGAGTGAGGAGTTCAGAATCAGACATCATTTTGGTCCCCTTGTGTCACTCCAGCATTGTCCTTAGCAGAAATGCCCAAGAACGTAACATACAGTAACACCTTTCAGTCTTCACTGACTGGTTAAGGATAGAAGGTTGACTGCCCACTTCTGTCCCCAGCAGAAATGATGAATTCTGGACAAAAATGATGAATTCTTGGGAGCATCAGTTTAAGAAAACACCTAAAAACTCCTTCATGATTTCTGTGGGAGTACTAGTGCTAGTTTCATATACAAATTACTCAAGTGTTTATATTCTTCTGGTAGTGTGAAATGGAAATTATTATTCATTTCTTTATATATCTATATATATATAAAGATATCTATATCTATATATCTATATCTATATATATATATCTATATATATATAGATATATAAAGAAATGGAATGACCAAATTTCATTTTCTTAATGAGGGCATAATTTTTACAATGAACATGCCCTGAAAAGTACCAAAACAAGTGGGGGAAAAAAAAAAAGGCCCCATCTTGAAACAGAACTTTCAGCAATGTAGTCCTGGTGACCATTAAACAAGATCTACTTTCATGGTCAATGGTAAATGTGTATGCTGCCCAGGACAAGAAAACACATATTCCCCAGATATAAAGAAGATTTAGTATGTCCTGAAGAGGTTTACAGGACATTTACTAGTACTTGAATTTTAAAAGTCAGATTAAATTGGTAAGTTAAATAACATATGTGTATCTAACTTTTTATAAAGATAATAAGCAAGTACCTGTAAAAGTTTACCCACATATTTGTTGTCTGCAAGACAAAAAGCATCATCACACTTTCCTGGGGAAAAACCCTCTTTTTTGACAGGACTTCTTCTTGTCAAGGACAGAACAAAGACAACATAATACACAGATCACAGAATAAAATTAAATACTTAGAAGAAACCTCAACCTATCAAATAATCATTCTGTCTGTATAAGTGTCATGTTCAAAAATGGCAGGAGTATATCTCCTCTTAATGTAGTGTGTTTCCTGGCAGTTTTACTATAAAGATTTGCACCTATCCAAATATTCTCTTTTGCTTTTGATGAATGTAGATTTTCTCCCCCAACTCTTCCACATCGTTATTTGCCATCACAGAATGGAATGAAGGGTTTTCAAAAGTATATCTAAAAGTACATCTAACACTTTTATTGTGGCAAATTACAGGGAAAAAAAAACAACAAGAAACTAAAAAAACCTAGTAAAGCACTGTTCCAGAAAAAAAAAAAAAGTAGGTTTTTTTTTTCATCTGGAAAGGCTGAGCAACAAAGCAGGTGCACTGGGGAAAAACAAATCTGCTGGCTTTGCACAATGGAATGGAAAGTCCAGTTTGTTTTATTACCATTTCAAGCTGCTTACAGACTTCAGTGTGGAATGAAAAAAAGAGAATTAACAAAATCCAGATTTTTCTTTTATATACTTCAGGAAATTCCCTTGCTAAAGCAGAGCAGTAGAGGTTTTCTCTCCCTTTTCTCTCCTCCTTTTTGAAAGAACTGTTGTGATCTTGCAAATATAATCTGGGAAGAAACATCTGGTCTTCACTTTTTAATTACATTTCAGTCATCTCAAAGACTTTCCTGGAGGTAGACCTACCTACAAGGGCTTACTGTCAAAACTATAGGAGTTACGGGGCTGCTGAATAAATGGATCAGCTGTAACAGTGGATTTGGGACCAGTCTAAATAAATAAGATCATGCCATGTAAAACTTCAGAAGAAGGGACTGCATGCAAGCTGGTATACAGTTTTTGATGCTGACAGAAGGGCAGCTTGGGGAAGGGCAGGGCAACCTTCAGGGAGAAGATAAGGCCAGAGACAGAAGGAGCATCCACACTGGATGGTGGAAATAACCCAGCAGCCTGCCTCTGGCCCCTGCCCAAACCTTTTTACACAGAGAGCAAGCTTTGTCAAGGTCAAAAGCAATGCCCTCCCTGGGCATTATCTCCAAATGAAGATGGCAGGGAGAACAGTGCCACGGCGATGGCAGTGGGGTCGGGAGCCAGGCAGCCACGCAGGTGGGCTGCAGCCGCTTGCCTTGCGGCTGGGACTGGCTTCCTGAGCCTCCCCCTGCCCAGGTGCTGACACTTAGGAGACCACGTGGGGGGAGCAGGAGAGCTGCCAAGTACAAGGTGTTACCCTGGACACTAAAATGCCTTGTTACAACTCTGAAGCATGCAGTAATGGAGATACGAGAGGATAAGGAATTCACAATTTGTTCGGGCTACGATCCAGCAAAAACCACTTAAGCAGGTGTATTACCAGCAGAGCCACCAGCTCCATCACACACAGGAAGCAAGCATCTAGTTTCCCAACAACAGGATCCACACCATCCCTAGGGAGCGGGGGAATCACTTTGAGAAAAGCCCTTTTTCCTCCTATCCATTTCCAAATTTCATGTCAACCTGGCCACAGTATTCCCTAGAGTGTAATGGAAACACTGAACAACAATCAGAGAAAAATGCTTCTCTTCCTCTTTTCTCTAATATTTATGCTACAGTTACAAAAAGAGGGCTGCTCTGTGCTATGCTCTGCACAGATTGAAAGTAAGAAAATGTCCAAGAGCAACAGGTATCAAAAAGAAAAAAGCTAGGGGGATTACAAAGAAGAAATGAGTTGACCAGTGTCACACAGTAAACTGCCAACAGAGCATGGAAAAGTATCCACACTACCCTGAATTTTTTGCCTCTTAATCTTGAGGGTCAGTACTATCTACTGTGGCATCCATGCTCTGGCAGCCCACAATGAAGGACCAAAATCTTAAGTAGCAGATGTAGATATTTTTTTTTAATCAGTACTATGTGGCATGCTTAGAGTACTTTGGGGACAACAAACCCTGTGTCAAAGCCCTGAATCCTAGCAAGTATTTTTCCATTTTAAATTATCTAATTAAAAAATGGTTAAATAGTTCTTCCTCTTTTTAGAGCTCTATGTATATATACACACACATATGGACATAATAAATGTAATATATACTGACAAGACAAAATAGGTTTCCCTTTTTCTTTCCTTTACATGAGCCTAATGAGGCTCTGCAAGGCTGTTATGTCTCAAAGTACCATCAGTGACAGATAGGTAAATAAATAAATGTGTCATCCACACCCCTTTTTAAGATCTTTGCTCACAGTGTCTCCTGCTGGTAAGGTCAACCTGACATAAACCAGTTCTCAGCAGGCATCTCCCAGCTTTCAAAGACCCACCGAACTTAAGCCTTGCAGATGATAAAGCACCTTGTGTCAAAACCAGTGCCGTGTGACTTTGACCTTGCAGTTAAACTCAAAGGTCTGTTCTGAAATGATGTAATCCACAAATTATTTTCCTTCATTACTGTTTTTAAACTTTGTAGTGGTGAATAGATTAACAGAAAATCGTGACAGGCTAGAAAAATACTTACAGGTAACAAAGTGAGAGCAGAAATGATTTTAAAATTTTCAGTAGCCTTCAGCCTTACTACAGATAATTAGCAAGATGGAAACAGCTGATGCTATTTGAAGTAGCCTAAATCATGAGAAACAAAAAGATACCACTTTGATTAGCAAACAAACTCCCTGTAAGCTCAGTTGTTCGGTGTTCCCAGGTGGAAAGGAATGGGTGTGACTTTTCTTGTCCAGAATAGAAGTGTGCTGACCCTGAACTCGACTCAGCCACATTCAGGACATGGAGTCTGCCAGCTTTTACACCTTGTGTTGGCTGCTGTTATTTTATACAGCCTTCCAGTTAGACACAAGACCTTTCACAGTCCAGAGCTAGCTCCACAGTCCATTTAAAAACCCATTTTCTAGGAAGGAACAGCTCAATTAAATAACACTCTAAATGTGATCCTGCCAATATTCATATTCAATTGCTTGACATGTAGTGCAAAATACTTCATGAACCTACTGCTGCACATCCAGTAGACTTGCATTTGGCAGTGATAGATACTGCTGGCAGGCAGTGCTGCTGGCCTAGTCCAGCCACACAAGAAGGCCAGTTGGGGTGTGGATGTGGTTTCTTTGCTACACTTATTAATTTCAGCAGCTTAGATGATATGTGATATTAATGGATTAGAGGCAAAGATGGGAAACACTTACTTACATTTTAAAACCACCAAGCCTTAAACTTGGGATGAGAAAACACAGAAGGAATCCCAGCTCAGAGGGCAACTTGCTTTTAAAACCATTGCAGCTAGAGAAAGGCATGTGTTTGGACAAGATTTGTTTTTTTGTGCTTAGGGACTGATAAAGAGTAAAGCCCTGTCACACCCTTTCCAAACAGCTCATGAAGAAGTAGACAAAAAGCCAAGGTTCTTCATTCCCTCTCCTGTTCCCCCTGCTGAAACCCTGCCACACACAGGTGATGCACGGAATGGAAGGATGCCAGGAGAGTTAGCTGGGCCCCTAAATTAGGTTCATATACATATAATCTCTCTGAATAACCACCTACTGAAAGAGAGAAACCCAGACAAACAAACAAAAAAACCACAAAAGAGGCCTGGAGATGAGGTACACTGAGCATTGTGGGGAATAAACTATCCAGGACTACAGGGTTTTGTACACTTCAGAGTGAAGAACTGTTATGAAAGATATGGAAAGAACCTTGAATATTGTGGTTATTTCAGAAGCACAGGGTAATTGAAGCCGAGTTTTACAGCAAAGGAAGTTTGGTGTATGGGTTCTGTAATGCCCTTTGGATTTCCATGAAGGAATATCTTGTGAATAGAAACACAAGCATTCACAAAGGCACACAAAGCCGCGATCAAGATCAAAAGAAGTTAGGAGTGCTGTAGTTAGAGCAAGACCAGTGACAGTAGCATATGCCTTTTCTTCACCATAACACGAAAATATATGTACAACACTTATATCCTGTTCCAGGGAGCCCAAACTCTGCAACCTTCTTTTGGTGTGAGAAAAACAGCACAGAGTTTCTGATCTGAATGTCGCCTGGACAGACAGAGTCCTTGGGATGAACAGCAAAGAGGGCTGGTTGTCTGCCTGATGCATAACATTTTGGAGAGGATGTTAAGCTCCAGCACGAATGAGGGCAGTGCCTCAGAGCTACTAAACCTCCTTTCCATGACATGATCCAGACACAGCTGCTCGTTTCCATGCTGCAGTTCTGGGCCTCCAATCCCTCTCCCAGCAATCAACAGTGCTCCAAATGGAAATACAGTTATGGGAATTTGTTTCATTAGACTTCTGCACAAACATTACATGTTTCCTTTGCACTCCTTTAATCTTTAAAAAAGAGCTACTGATTATAGAGATCTTGGCATCTTTTCCTTCTTGCGCACTAATCCATCCAGCACAAGACAAGCCACCAGTACCTTTATATTTCTTTCTAAAAGAGTCTCTGGTTTCTAAAAGAAAAGGAAAATGAAAGATATGTGATTCTTCCCTAAAGTCTCCATGGATATTTGTTTTCTCTAGATGACTGTTTTCCTACATTTCAGCAAATGGCCTGGCTGCGTGACCCTCCCCCTCAGCACCTGGGAAGCACATTGTCAACTCTGGAAGTGTTTATTCTCTGTAGATTAAACAGCATTTGCTGGATGGTGATCACAGAGAGTTGTAAAAACAGATGGACAATGATCTGTCCAGACTTCCAGAGCTCACCACGAGAAGGCTACTTACATAAAAACATTTTGCTGAAGGATCAAAGGATTTTCTTCCCCCCTCTCTATACTCAGTTACATGAGGTCTTTTATATAAACATGGGAATGCAAAACAACCATCTTAAATAATGCCTAAATTATGACTTTTGAAGCTAAGATATCAAATTAGGCCAACAGAATTTCTGGATCAGTTTAAAAAATCCCACACAAAACCAAACCAATCCTATGCATGATCCTTTTTGCATTTCACCTGCATCTTGAAGTCTTTTTCTTTTTTTCCAGATATACAATCATTCATCTTGCAATCATGCTATTTTCAATGAAAATAGCAAAACTATTTTTTCTCACTAGAGCTCCAGATCACACTGATTCAAAATTTGACATCAGAGTGCCCTCTCATGCATCAACATAACCAAACAATGTGCTGTTTAAAAGCATACAGGCTTTCATCTAGGAATAAGAAATAGCATTTTTCTAGGTGGTGAGTTCAGCCCTGAGCTGTACCTCTGACAAAGTCTTGAGGTCAGGCTAAATGAGAAGATGAACATGAATTCTTATAGAGTAGCACTGCTTCAAGAGGGTATGATGTGATGAAAGGGGGATACAGGATGACTAAGTACAACATCTTGGCTCTAGTGCTTGCAATCCAGGAACTGTGAAGTCCAAGTTCTCACTTTCACTGTAAGGACTTGGAAAAAACTAGTGCAGTTGCAGGGGAAAAAAGCAAGAATGATGAAAGGATCAAAGCATTTGCTTCGCAGTGTGAGATGCAAGATGATCAATTTATTTAACTCATCAAAGAGATGGTTTAGAGGTGACTTGATCTCAGTCTATGCGTGCCCCTATGAGAAACAGAAAGTTAATAGATGGCTTTCCAACATAGGAAGAAATTGCTGAGATCAAACAGCTAGAACCTGGTTTGTTCATATTATAAAATCATTTGTTACCTCTCTGCCACCAATTCTGACTTATAACCATCTATTCCTTCTTCACATACTTCAAATTGAAATTTAAACAGAAAACTAACCAAAGAACTAAACAGTATAAAAGAGGAAAAAGAATTTACGTGAACAGGAAAAACACCAGTGATCTGAGCAGTATGCAAATACTGTTCTTCAAGCTCTGACTTCTCCTCCATTCCATGTTCATGTTTTTCTGCATTTTGTGTTTCTAATTGTCTCATTTACTCACTGCCTGTTGGCAGAGAACTAACTTGTCTGCCAGCAAACATTGTCTTTATACTCACTTTCAAGCAATCAGGTTTCTATATTTCCTAATAAGTCAATATGAATAGTATCTTTACTTGATGTACCAGGAAGCTTGAGTTAATGCCTCGCCTGGAGAGCAGCAGTTTTCAGACTGGAGACAGAGCATTCCCATTTTAGTGGCACTTGAGAGGTTATCAAGAGGACAAGACAATCAGCATTTCTGCTCCTATACAGAATGTGGCCTCCCATGCTTTTAGGCATTTTGTGATACTGTTTTGCAATCCCCACGGGGCATGCATCTCTATACAGGCATTTAAACAGAGTCAGGAGGTTGGGAAAATCCACTGTACGGGAATGCCATAGTGCTACTGCCCAGAAAGCAGCAGTACTTTTTGCTTTTTTTTGCTAAAGAGGAATTTTGTATAATGTTTTAAAAAGTCTGTGTAATACTATAAATTTGCACGTGCAACTTACAGTAAAATGTCAATTATTTTTTGAGAGTAATTGATGTTGTTTATTTTCTTCTATTTATGGCAGTTATGCATTGGGATTTGACAGACAGTTTAAAAATAAAACATAAGGAAACTCCCAGAATAGGTTGCAACCTAGGCAAGGCAAATAAATGTTGGGAAAGGGAAAAACCCCATGTCAAGAGCATCGTATTGCCTGGCATGCAAAGCACCAGTGTGACTGTTTGGAGCTGCTTGCTTTCTTGGTCACATCCTCAATATTGTTATGCTGTATCCAGAAACTTATAAGGATGTGGGCAATACGCCAGCCTTTACCAGGAAATGGCTCCATACTGAAGGCTCAGTACTAAAAGCTGCTACTGCAGTAGAGCTGCATGCTGTACATATCCAATCCACAAGCACCAGCCCTGTGCAAACTCTCCCAGCCAAGCATTTTGCCACATGTGGGGTTTTTTTTTAATATATTTAAAGCACTTTGTAGGGGTAATAGTCCTGAGATATATACAAAGAAAAGTGTTTGCCATACCAGTGTGTAAAATCCCTGAGCTGGTAAGCTGTGTTATAACACACAACAGAAGAACATCCCACACTTGACTTACCTAAAGAGCTCTTCGTGAGCAGCTGAGTCGGACGCAGAGCCCAACTCAGAAAAGGCTAATTAAGAGCTTTCTGTTGTGAAAAGTTGGGAGGCAATTACAGAAGTACAAGAAGGGGGGACAGAGGGACATGAAAAACCCAGCCCTCCACCTGCATGATCTTTTGCTGGCAGCACCAGCAGTCTCTCTGTACCTGCTCTGACCCCATGAGCAGGCAAAGTGCCCCTGAGAACACAGTGCAAGGAGGGCCATAGCCTACCCCTTCCCTGTCTAGACTGTCACACTGGGAAAACACAGACACTCCCCCTGAACGAATAAAATAGCAGACATAGGGAGGAATGAGAAGAATCCTGTCTCAGAAGGTCCCTCAGCTTTCACCCCATACCATAAGCTGCACCTTGGTTTCACAACCATGCCCAATAATAATAATAATAATAATAATAATAATAGCAAAAACAAAAACAACAAAAACAACAACAGCAATAATATCATCATCATGGGAGAAGTGACAGTTCAAATGCCATTTTCAGTGGTGATGTTTATATAAGATGTCCTCTGGACTTGGCCAAACCATTGCTCCTCATGGTCCTTGTCCTGCCAGCCCCTGGTGTGAATGCCCACTCTGGGGTGTGAGACCAGGGCCACTCTTCAACTGACACATGTGTGTAAACATGCTCACAAAAAACAAAACCTGAGGGAAACATGGGCAGTTATGTCATTTACTCATGAGCAAAAGGAAAGCCATTTAAACAATGGAAGCCAAGGATGAGTTAAATGTGCCTTCCACCTTTCTAATGATGCAAACAAAGTTAATTTTTCTTTTCCCTATCTTTGTCTTCTCTCCCTTCTCCTCTATTAAATGGTATTATACATTAACACAAGTTTCAAATGGAGTCTCTGCCCCTGACAATCAGCTCTTCTTGCTCCCTGCCTCAGGAAACACAAGATGTTTGGCTAACTGTACTCTTCTAATTTATGGAAAAGAGCTACAGTGCTGACTAGCAATTATAAGCAAGATTAATGATTTGCCAAGAGACCTCTTTGTACTTTCAACTACCTATACAAAAGCTGCCCTTTGTCTATAGAAAACAAATAGTGTTTTGAGAGAAAATATGACACAGTTACCAGACTGGAAATTTTCCCCTGAATATTACAGGTTGAATATTTTAAGCCAGAGCTGCAGTAAGGCCTGCTTTGTACAGTGTCTGTTTGTATCAAGCATACCCTACCAGGTAGAAACTCCTCTAGCTTACTCAAACCTTTACACAGCAATGTTTTCAGAGAGGAAAACCTCCATGAGAAAGTACCAATCACAATGCAGACACACCATGTAGCCAGTTACCTTGCATTAATACTGATCTGAATTTTTTTTCAAAATATTGATACTTCAAAAATAGTTAATGGATCAATTACTTGTAAAATCAAGCAAAGATAACTTTTTACATACGTTCTCTCTGTTAATGATAATATTTTTTGAAAAATTTGGCAATTTTTTCAAGGAAATGGGAAGGGGATCATGGCTCACTACTGCAATGAATTAAAATATCTTCTTTTCCCCAAGTCCCTAGAAAATGCTAGTATTGTTTCTAGGCATCACTGTTTTTGCTATGAGGACTCCTAAATGTGCTTTCTCTGTGTTGAATTCTTCATCTTTGTGCAGCTTAAAATTTAAACAAATTATTTATATATCACTGCAAGAAAAAAAAGACAGAGGCCTACAAAAATGCACCTAGCTACTCTATTTTCTTAATGTGCCTTCTTCCCCTGCTGCTTGCCTTTTTTGGCTTAATTGCAGGAAAAAAATCATGAGCAACACTGAAAAAAGAAAGAAGAGTTATTCAAAATAGGAACTGTGGTGCAGAAAACAGATTCATATTTAATAGGTTGTACATAATATGCTCAATAATGTTTACTATCTAATACAGCTCCAGCCTCCCATATACACATTATAGATGTTTTCATTCTGCACATCTGGAAAAGAACTGATAGCTTGCAAATCCCACTAAAACTGGTGAGAATTGCTGGAAATTAATTGTATCCGGGAATTTTTCTATGACTTCGAAGAATAAAGACTAGGACAAAAGAAATAATTGCAGTGACTAACGAAAATATGATTTGTTACTAAACACAAATGGTTTAATAGGGGATCACGCTTACTGCCTACACCTATCTTTTTGGGGGGAAATTATTACAAACAAGGAGTTATTGTAGGTGTTCTACTTGTGACTACTCATCATTTCATCCATAAATTCATACATAATTTCATTTGGTTACTGATAGATTCAGATTACCAGCAAAATGGTGTATATACCAAACAGCTTCATCTGTTTTCCAACACAAGCACTATTTTTAAGAAGACAAACAGATCTGAATCTTATGCCTTTAAACATTGCTACTATATGGGAAAAGTATTCCGATAATTATGATTAGTGCTACTTTATGTAAGTTCACTGGGTAAATGTGATTTTTTTTTTTTACTGTGGTAAATGTGATTTTCCCACCGTCTTTGTAAAAATGTGTTTTCCTTTTACTCCAGGTACTTAAACTAAATACAGCCCAATACATTTTCCCTCATTTTCCATGAGGAAGCACATTCAGCCTAAACATTTGTGAGGCTGTGGACCATCTCTTGCTTACACATAGCGACATCAAAGTCACCAACCAAAACTACAATTTAAGCTAAGACAGTTTATTGGAAATCTCTGACTAAGCTCACTGCAAATGACCCTGTGCTCCAAGGGCAGTGTCAGTTCTTTTCCTCAGCAAGGAGGCTGTGTTTGTAGGGTAATTCTGTAGGGACATCCCCAGGAACTCATTCTGCCCATGTTATGAGCAAAATAAAAATCAGAGAGTGGAGTTTAGAAGAGAGCTGAGCTACAGACAGAAAAACTGGCTGAGCAGTTCGTATATTTAATTTTAAACATAGTTAAGCTCATCTTCTGAATCAATCTATTATGATCAATTATAATACTAGAATTGCACCATATTTTAATTTTTTTTCTGAACTAAGGCTGGGTTGCAGTGTCCATAGAATTTGGTAAAAAGAAGGAAGGCTTTTCCTGCTTAGGCTGTGCAGATGTGTTAATGTAAATGATTTGTAATTCAGTTGCTACCAGCAATAAAGCACTTAAAAAGATGATGACACTAAAGGGAGTACATGTAAATAATGTAAATAGAGAAAAATAAATAGAGAATAAATAGAGAATGAGGTTTATTAATCAATCACAATGCTGTTCACAAAATCTAATATTTTCTTCTTTCCTTTTTTCATCAACATTTGACCTGCATTTCAAGTAGAGGAGCATGCAGGGAAGGAGTGATTGCTGCATTATCTGTTCTATTCAAAGATGAATAATTTGTCTTAAAATCTGAAATTTCAGAAATACAGGGAAAAATATTTTACTACGGCAAGGCAATTCATGGTTATTTCTATGAGCCCTGGAGTGGAGTCTGAAGAAGCCACAGGTAGTTTGTAGCTGCTTCTAGAGCAAAACTTCTGGAAAACTCTGCTTTTTGTGACAAAAACAACTCTAAAAAATTAAGGCAAGCTGAGTGTTTAAAGAAATACTTTCTTTCACCATCAAATTAAATACCTTCAATGAATATCAACCTTCCTCCCAGAAATGTAAACCTTCAAAGCTGCTTCCTACCTCAACAACAGCTATTGATTACCCAACACACTGTGCTGTATTTAAAGTATGTTTTTTAAATGCTGGCCATAGCAACTAGGCATTAAGAAAAGGTATTATGCCAGTGTCATTACAGCTTGCAGGTTGATTAGCAGATCAGAGCACAGTGCCAACCATTCCTATTTCTGTTTTCTGCAAAGGAAAGTATTTATGAAAGTAAGCCATAAAGCATGCCAAATATATCTACAATCAAAGGTTCATCTGCATTCCTGTTCCTCAGGATGGTGGTTCTTTTACATTCTCACACCTCCTGAAACATTAACTTTTTTTCTATAATTGCTCCCCTTTTGAAGCAGTGCCACACACTGGAAAAGGGAATTTAAACAGGGCAGAAGAAATGCTACCAATGTACAAGAATAATGGAATAAATTTCACCTGTTGGAAAGCAAGGGGCATTTATTTTCTGTATGGAAAAAGGCCAAATTTTTTAAGAGGCATCATCCTAGGCTTTACATCTGGTTTAGTACTAAGCACCCTTGATGTGAAAAAATTTCTACACAAAGATCAGTACTTCTCTGTAGTAAAAAAATAGCTACTGCAGAGTTCTATTAACTATATGTATAATCATCTTCCATCTTTTCTTTATGTTGCCAAACTTTTTGTGGATTACATACACAAGGAGGACTATTACCAGGAGTGCTATGAATTTACATAGCTTTTTATCTGTCACCTATGGACCTGACTATTCTCACTGCATGTAGAACTCAGTGCCATTCATGCATTTGCAAATCCTTCTGTCCATAGAAAATAAAAAAGAAATATATTTTTCTCTTTTCTAATACCAGCTCTTATTGCAAAACCTTCCCTTTTTAAAGTTTCTATTCCTCGATCTAAATCCATTCTAATCCATTTTTTATTTTCACTTATGTCTTTTACCAACTATCTTTAAAGATGATTAGGAAACCTCTAGGTAAGATGGTGACAGATCCAGGAGGGGAAAAAAATGCATAGCCCCAGTGGCCAAAAAAACCCCAAGTATGTGAAACAACATGAAAATTGCAAAGGATAACACTTTCTCTTTTCAAAGTTTTCCATAATTGGGTTGAACAGACTCCCCATAACTTCACAAACTATACAGATAAGGCAAAAGCCTCCTTATGTAATTAGACAAAATCTTTTAATGCCACAATGTGCACTAAATGTCTATGTGACACCCAATAAATATGTGGGAGGCTTTCCATTTACTTTAAAGGTTACTGGACTAAACTCTGTGTGGGCTCACTAATGAGCAACCTGACTTGAGCTCATGAGCCTGGCAAAGGATGGCTCCAAGAAAATGCAATCTCTACAGCTCATAATTGTTTAGATACTGAAAAATGAAAATAATGAACTGGTAGAGACACAGCCCATGACACATGTTTTTTTATGTATGCCACTAATCAAAATATGTGGCACATGATTGGAAGAATAAAGTATTTTTTTTAAAAAAATTGAAAAAAATAGAGCCTACATTTGTTATCTAGGATGGATTGACAGCTCATTCATAGCTTTGGCAGGAAAAGCCTGTCATCTATTTGGAGACATGCATGGAGACGGTGCAGAGAGAGGCATACTTAGGGGCATGTTTACACTGCAGTGCAGGAGAAACACAGCAATGGTTGTAGAGAGTTCTCTAAAAGCTAATTTATCTTGCTATGCAAATTAGATATGGACTTAACAGAAATTATTTTCTCCAAAGCATCTTTAACTCTCACACACCCACTGCCTAGTATCAATCTGCAGCTTCTTTAAAGCATCAGGTCTTGATAAGATTAGGTTGAATTACAAACATGAGATTGGTACTTAGATTTACTTTGTGCTAAAATACAGCCAGCACACAACATTGGTTTTTTACTGCTTTATGGAGTATACAATTACATGAAATACACATCAAACTCATCTAAATAGCTGGCCATTTAACTGTCTGTTTGGAGCAGTTGCACACTTTGTCATCCTGTGTGATCTAAAGCACAGAGTCAAGTCTGGCTGCTGTTTGTAATTTAAGATAGGTAGCTCTGAACAACAGGGCCTTTCCCCCTCCTCCCTCCCAAGCAAGGGAAAGCTCTTAAAAGGTCAGGCACCAATGCAGTTTACTGAATAAAGCTCAAGTTTGAAGAATGTGCCTTCTAAAGTGATTTTACTACCTGGGATGTAATGAGTTTTACAGACTCACTTTGTTAAATTGCCCTGACAATTTCCATTTCCACTTGCTTCAATCATATTAACAGAAGCTAAAGTTCACAAGTAGTAAAATATTTCAGTGTACTGAGTTGGGTCTCTAAAAAATAGATCACACACTTGACAAACATATAGGACATAGCATTTGGCATTCCATTTCATGTTTGGCTTGGCATGTCTCGTTTAGGGCAGGACAAGATGCCCTATCACAGTAGCTCATTACTCATGGAAATAAAACATGGTTACACCAAGGACTTGACAAACCCCATTAAGTATGCCAGAAGGACAGGACTGCCCCAATGACTTGGAGTGGGAATGAAAAGGGAAATGTTGGAGATGCTCCACTGGAGGGAAATCTACTTAACATCGTAAGACATGAACATACAAACCCTCATTAGGTAAGAAACCAGAAGCCCCTCACTGCATTGAGAAAAGGGACAGAAAAAGTGAAGACCACAAGGATAAGTCTTGTTAATGAGGGGATAATTCTCTCATTAGACGAGTACACACACTACTGTGTCACTACCTTGTGTAATTGCCTTTGCCTTTTTTAATGACACAATCCTTGGGGCATAGGATGGGCCTTCCTCTGTCTTTGGTAAGAGTCCACTGCTCCCTGAAAGGTACTGCAATCCAAACAAAAACAACCAACAAATTATGGTTTCCCCTTTTTCAATGCTGAAATAGTTCTGAAACATTCCCAGAATTTGTAGACTATTCACTTCAGTGAATGACTGTATTGTGCAAAGGAGGATTTGAAATCTTGCATTAATTAAAAGCAAAAGCTCATACTGTGCAACACAAGACTCTCACCCATGTATGTTGATTTACAAATTTCACTTACCAAGTGAATTTTTCTACATTATTCTTAAGTGCCATAGCTCTGGCTACCCTATAAGACACATCAGCACTATACCAAGATTTAAATTGATTTACTATGACTGATTTAAAATGCAACTTGGTGCAATGAAGAGAAGAGCTAGGCCAAGAAATGCTTTTGCTAAACTAACCCACACTAAGTGACACATAGAACAAATAGAGCATCTTGACATATCTGAAACATCCAAAAGCAATCTACAAACTCACTGAGTGAGGAAGTCTGACAAATATCTTTAGGATGCTGATTAATGGACTACTGAAGCTCTTCAGAGGCAAAAAGAAAACAAAAGGAAAATCAATGATTTTAAAACAATTTTAAAACAAAAAATTTGGGACCATGCATTATCATCCAATTAGTCTCAGAAACATTAATAATGCTGAAGCAGGTTTAGCTACAGTCAATACTAAACATAAAAACAAGGGGAAAAAAAAAAAAAAAAAGCAGTACTTAAATAAATGCTGTACTCATCACTCATTGCTCCTCCTGAGTCCCAGACTCCAGTAACTGGCCTGACAGCATGGTAACCAGATCTGATGTAAAAGATCTTTATTATATATGCCCTGATCTGGCAGCACTGACTGAAGGTGGCAGACAGTATGTGAAGGGAAGATGAGTGCATAATGGGAATACAGTTCCCCAAATCCCAGAAGGAATAAAAACCTGTAGCGATCAAGGTAAATCAAAGCCGAATGAAAAGAAACGCTCATCTCATTTCAATGCAAATATATCCGGATGTCGCTGTACGCCACCTCTAAACACTATTGCATGGACAGTATTACTTCCATTGTACCAACAAATGCCTGTCTTCGCTCTAATAATGTTCTCTTTGATGCACATGCTGTGGAAGAGTTAAGGCATATTTACATTCAATCAACAAAACTTCATCAGCACAGCAAGATGAACAGAGATCGTATCCATAGACTGCATCTGACCTTTTCATCGCTCTCTCCCTGAATGCACACGTGAGGCAGGCAGGCGTGCACATGCACGCCAGCAGAAACGGGAGATAATGCCTGAAATCAACTTCTGCCCAAGGCATCCTGATAGTTTCTCCTATGGTAAGTATTTTATTCACTTCAAGCACTGGATTTTAATTTGTAACATCTACAGAGCTACGCACAGTGTTGGTGCACAGGTATTGAGCATTGAATGGGATTAGAAGAAGGCAATAAATAAAAAACTCACATTTGTTAAATAAGTGCATTGCCTTTAACTGAAACCACATATTTAGTAATTACTTATTTACTAATTCATGGTATTCAGCCAGGTTCATGACCTACTCATCACAGACTGGTGCATATTGCAGGACTCTGGTCCAAAAAACACGTTATTACAAATCAATCACTTTTCAGAATCCGTCCACATGAATATTTTTCTCTGAAAATACACCTAACAATTTCAGATTAGTTTATCCTTCAGTGAAGGAAGGATAAATCAGCAATATCTTACTATGATGTAATTTGTTTATGTGTCAGAAACTTACAAGTTTACACAGTTGGACCTTGATCCAATCTGTCATTTGGCATCTAGAAATAAAATCTCTATACATACAGTGAACAGCAGAAGTTAATGACACTTTTGGTGCTACAGTTTCATCTTAACAAATACAGAACATATCAAACTGTATTGGTATAACAGAGCAAATTGCAATGGTGTAACAGGGCACTGGATGGAAAGCTTTATATACAAAGGCTTCTTTCTTATGTTCTGCATCATGTGAGAAGCTATTGACTTCTAATTTTAAGCAAGCACATTAATTGAGGCTTTTTACTTTGTTAGGACTGGTTGTGAAAATTCTAAGCTGTCTTAAAAACAGCTAAAATATTTGCCTTAATGTACACTGCTTAAAAAAAAATCAGTTGTGGTCCTCTTTTGGAAGGGATTTTGAAGAAGCTGCTGGAACCTCACCTATGATTTAGTTCCCAACATGCCTTAGTTGCACTTCCTTTCAAATTTGCGAGGGAGGAGATGGTTCATGGATTCAGCAGGTCAAAGTGCACATCACTGACTGTGGCTGATAAAGAAAGAGCTGCCCAGAAGGCCAGATGCTCAGATTTTGGTTTCAGCTTGATGGGCCAAGCTGAACTCTGGGAAAAATTGTTATCTAAGCTTTGCCTTCAGGCTTCAAACTATCCACAGCAGGCATGGAGGGCCCACACTGAGAGACACAAGAGTTTTGTAGAGTCATTTAATATGGATATTTTCCTCTATTTGGGACTTGAATTTTAAAGGCAAACCTGACCCCATGCCTAAATTCTTCCAGAATAAAATCTTGCACCACATCACTAAGGATGAAAACCAAAGTTTGTTGCTTGTTTACTAAGAAAAATGTTTTTGGTTGTTTTTGTTCTTACTAATATGCTAAGGAAGGGCAGTTACGTTATTGATGACCAAGAAGAAAAATATCAAATATTTGAGTTTTTTTTGCCGAATACATATTACCTTGAATTTTTTTTTTCTAAAACAAAAACAAAGAAAAGTGTGCATAGAATTAAAATTAAAAGATCAACAGAGACTATTTGTTGAACAAAACCCTTTGGTATATTCTATTTCTGCTATAAGATAAAATAATGAGCAGAGATGACACAGCAAAGTATTTTACATTGATGGAGTATTAGCTAGGGACCCAGGCTGTGAAAATCTTGAAACAATCCAGGAAATTTTTCTAACAAAAGACTTTATACTCATTATTGCCAGCTGAATATATGTGTTAACTTTGGGTCCAAAATATAGATCTATATTTTAAACCAACTAACTTCAGAACACAAATGACTGCTACGTAACTCTGAACAATCTTGTTTTTAAACATGATTAGAAGTGGCAGTACAATAAGGCTAAGGGTCATCTGAGTCATCTAAACTTTCAGATTTGAGCTCCTACTCACAGAAATCAAGTTCTGTCTTAAAACAACCAAACTTGATTCCCTGAAAAATATTTGTTCATGTATCTGTCATCTGGATATTTATATTGGGACAGCAAGAATTTCACAGTTGTCTAAAACAAATATTAGAGACATATATCTCAAGAGTGCATCTCTCAAGAGTACCAATTTGAACAGAGTAGATCATTCTCTTAGCAAACATTTTGCACATCTCAAGGTTTTCCTCTGCATGATATTTATGTGAACAGTAATTCTGACCAAAAAAAAAATAAAATACCACAACACAAACAACCAAAAACATGATAGGAGAACTAGTAAAATACTCATTTGCTTCTTATAGCTCTCTAAGTTAGGCCTATAATTCTCATCATTCTATCTTCATCTTAAACCTTTTAGCAGTGAAGTATCTGCATAGATAATAGAGAATTTGTGGTAGCTGCTTTATTTAAAATAAATAAATAAATAAATAAAGGTAATCTGAAAGGTAATAAAAACCTGCCGACTTCATGGAACCTAATTCTCATTTCTTAAAATGTGAGATTTTATCATAATTGAAGCAAATGTTCCCATGGGGCAAAATTTCCAAGATTTAATATCTATCCCCTATTGCTATTTTCTCACATCCACTTTTCTTTATGAAATGCAGCATTTCAGAAAGCATTCAAAGTTTAGAAACACATAAATATAACTTACTTTCTATATCTCCTGTTTGGCTTACTATATTTTTGGAATTATACATGGCTGGAAATTAAGCTCTGGGACACCAAGCCTCTCCTAGCACAACTCAAGATACTTGAGGTGTCACGTTTATGGTGTTAAACAGCCAACCAGTTGATCTACTCAATAGACAAGCTGAAGAACAGATCTTTAGCTGTGAACATTTGCAAACACTTGTGGCATAATTTTAAAAGTTGCTCTTATAAAATATAACATCTGCATTTGAATCTAGACCTGGTAAGGCATTCAGAAATTTAATTAGGCAAATGAAATTTAACAATAGAATGTGCAAAATAATGTAGTTCATACCCCCCTAAAAATAAGAATCTCTAATACAAACTCTACAACGCTCATCAGCTAACTAAAAGGTAGTAAAATATACTTATTACAGAACAGCAGACTCTCTGAAAAATAGCACACAGCTTCACTCAACCAGATTTAAGAAAGATAGATTGTAAATAGAAAAGGTATAGAAAAACACTATCCGTCAGTGGAATATCACAAGAAGAACTGTGAATATCCTAAAAGGGAGACTTTGCCTACTGCAACATCCACCCAGCTCAGATCCAAAACTGCAACAGGATTGTGATAAGTGTGTAGGAACACCCTAAAAAGAATGTGTTATATTCACAATAGCAAAATGGAGGATGCAAATGTGGTATCATTCTGCTTTCCCAATGCTCTGTGTGGATTGACTAGAGTGGAAAAGACTAAAGTGAAATTCCACTTACATGGAAATAAAGGGGGACATTACAGAAGGAAAAACATTTCTGAAGTCAAATGCCACTATTTAAAACTTCTAAAATATTACCTTAAAGACCAACACAATGGGTTATCAAAGAAATACCAGCAAACAGGCAATAAACAGTATGTACAGCTATTATTTAATGCCTGATCTGATCTATGGACCGTTGAGACCAGCTGACTTGAGAGTGCTGTGTTTTGTGAGAGGATTCCAACACAGGATAAAGTGTTTCAGGTCTCAGCTACTACTCATTCAAAGGACCTCTCAACAAAGAAATGGAGAAACCTTTAGTAAAACCCAGGATAAAGGATAAAGCACTAGATGATGCTCCCAGGAGGAAAGTGCCTAAGTTGCTACTTTTTCAGACCACGTCCTTTAGATAAGTCTGCACCAGGCTTCCCAGATGTCTTGGGATCAAAGAGAACCAGCACAATAGTCACTTAGAGGAGTGCAGAGAGGTGCCCCTGTAACTAATCTAATTGCTTGCTGTCACAAAATGTTGAGCCTCTTCAAGGTACCCCTGTAAGCCAATCTGGAAATTACTTATATACTGGAGAGAAGTAAATAGCATGCAACAATGTATTCATGCAAGATGAAACTATTTATTTGAACTTCATGCAAAGCAAAGCAATGCAGAAGCTGCGTCCAACACTCCTTTTTAACATGGAAAGCCTGAGTTCAAGCAGACTCAGAAGATTGATCATACAAAAGAGAGCCATTATGTATTTCAGCTAATTAAATTTTATTCTGAAAGAGAAGCATTTCCATTACTCTAGGCTCAGCAGCCCCAGGAGAGAGGGCAAAGCAGCGAGACCACTAAGACCCCATTACAGCCAGACTTCAACCTGGTTTGGATCAGTTCTGGCTCCTTTACCAAACCCATGGTTTTACCCTGTGAAATGTGCCGTGCAGTGGGAAGACAGGCTGAAGTGAATTAGGTCATGCTATTAGGAGTGGTGACCTTTCACTGATGAACAGTTTTTAAGCAAGGGAAAAGATTTTTTGGAAGCTAAGATACTGCGAAAACCCTCACTTCACTGACTCCACATGCTGCTTTATGCTGTATCCTTATAATAAAGCAACACAGACATATAAATGATAGTCCTGGCTTTCCATAACAAGCTATAATTGGAGTAGGTGACTAGGAAAATGTTTAGATAAATGGTGGGATCATAACCTTTTATGCAAAATGGACAAATAAGTTATGGAAATATCTGGGAAACCCTGAGGCTGCGTAGCTGTACTGCAAGCCATAGGCACAGTTAAAGCAGACAGTAAATCACTAAATCTCGTCTCAGAGTTTACAATTTTGTTGTTGTTTTGGACTTTTTTGCCAGGTTTTGCTGACAGATGGAAAAATACTGGCTGATTATTACCAAGATTTAATTTACCTCCAATTTTCTTCCTATTTCTACAGCACATTCCTAAAAAAAAAAAAACCAAAAAAAAAAAACACATGCTATTTTATTCTCAGGGCTTAGAGATATACTAGCAAATAGTCATACTCTAACAGCACATTTTATGAAAATACCACTGTAATACTTTTCACTACTCATGAGAATCTCATTATATTATAAAATTTTATCAAGAATATTTCTAAATTATTATCTATGTGGGCATACATTGATATGAATATAGTTTCTTGAATACTTATCAATTAGGCACACACAGAGTAAAACTGTGTATGTCCATACACAGAGAGGCAGAACTGTGATACTGTGCTAGAACAGCATCATCTATCAACTAAGTGGGGTAGTGAAGTGACAAAGATACCTTTGAAGATGGGGAAGCCTTTCTTCAAGGTGTCCCCATCTTTTTTTACCTGTCTACCAAGTGAATTTAAAGACCAAAAATGATTCAATTGCATGAAGAAGTGACATCTAAGACACAGACTTCAGTCTCAATTACTAGACAGGTATGTTCACTTGTTCTGAGGAATTCAAAGCCAAACTCTCTAGCACCAAGCCATAATCCCTATCCAAAGTTTTTGACTAGAAATTAACATTTTTCACTATGTCTTTTCCTTTCTGAATCATGGTAAGAATATCAGGATAGAAGATGACTGACAAATGGTAATCATTGAACAAACCCCATTTTGTTACTTACTGGCACCCAGATAAACAAAGCTGTATCCATTTTAACAAGGGAAAAATATACCTCCTATCAAATACCATATCCATATTCTAACTGTGTTCATATAGGGGAGGTCCAATTTTTCCAACTACAAAAATGTCTTTACAGATGCTTTCATCAATTCATTGTTCTCTGTGGTGTTTGAGAGGGCAAAGGTGTGAGGCACAATAGAGGAAATAACTATTGAACCTCCATTAATGCAGTGTAAGGGGTGATTTTGGTAGGTGTAAACTTCCCAGATATACTCAGTACGTACTTTTAGGAATCACAGAAAGACTCCATCTGCCCACACAGTAGAGGAACTGGCCATTTAGGGCCCTTAGGTTCTTCTACGTGTCCACCATTTTGAACTATGACTAGTAACAGGGTAATTATCTTCCATGAGCTCTAGAGAAAGCAGAATCTGAATATAAATCTCTCCTAAGTAAGGACTCGTTGCACAGCACGACATCTGCTGCAGTCCTTTCCTTGGTTTAGATAGGAAGGCTGCAGCATTGCTGGTCACGTCATGCCTAAGCAGTGGGTGCAAGAAAAAATTCAAAGGGGTGCTTCAGTAGCCCCTGGCAAAAACAAGCCTGCTGACAGAATTCACCAGATATTGATCCACTGGTGGCATGAGTTCCAGGTATTGTTCATCAATATGGCAGACTCTAATTTGATCTAATATTTTAGGAAAGCTGTGACCAAACAATCCCAGACTTTAAGGCAGGCATTTATAAAGCCTTATTTATATACAGATGGGGGGAGTAGGGTATATTTCCTATTGACACATTGAACACATGTCCTCGTTCTTGAGGTTGTACTTCACTTGCTGCTTTAAAGGAATAGCTCTGTTACTTTTTTTTAACACTTCAATTATTTCTGGGGTACATTTTTTTAAAGCTGACAGTTCTTATTTAAAAAATTGATCTTCCTAGGTTTAATCAAATATGTGCATTTATCCTCATGCAAAATGAGGACTGCCTTACAAAGTACCTGACACCAGACAAACTTCCTCTATGCGTCCATTTTCCCATTTCCCAGGCTGCAGCACTACACAGCATTAGCAATACTTGCCTCATGTCCAGCATATTGATATAAAATGACCCTCTAAGCTTCCTGTCAGCTCTGCTCTCGTATTACAAAGCCACTTTAACGTGCCTCATGTTCATTACTTAGCAACTGCTCCTTGCTTCTAAGAACCACATCCTTATTGACGCACGCACATCCTGGCACATCTTTCTTAAAACTGGAAACAGAACAGGGATTAAAGGAAGTTATGATTGCATTTTATAAAATCATAAGTGCCCTGAAAAAGATTCATAGGGAACAAGAGCCTTCTGTCTCTTCTGATACAAGAATTAGCAAACAATTAATGAAATCAGCATTGCAGGTCTAGAGCAAGCAAAGGAGATGGATCTTTGAAAATCATGAAGTTAAACTGAAGAATTTCTTATGGCTGGATGCTGTGCTGCCAAAATTTTAAATGCAAAACAGGCAGCATAAATTGTTTATTTGGGGATGGGGAGGCAGTTCTACAAATGACTATTCAATACAAGCTGAAGAAATCCCAAATTGCAAATTGCTAGAGGCTAAGAGACTACTCTGGGGAAGTATCCTCAGATGCTTGTCTGGTTCTTGTGGCACGTGCTCTCTGGCATGTGCTATACTGCATTATGAGAAAGAGAATCTGATATCAGAAGAAACTTTATTCTGGTCAGATATGGCCAGTTTTACATTCTTATATCTCTTGCATTTATTTTGATCACATCAAAGCTCATTTATCATTACTACAAATAGAATTCAACTGTTCATGTCATCCTTATCACCCTTTTCTGGGCACAAATATGTAAAGGGAAAGGACTAAAAAATTCAGTGAACAGCCATTACGACTCAGTATGTTGCATGTAGCTTGAGCACAGCCTAATTTCATATTTTTATACAAAGGAAAAATATAGGTTCCTTTTATAGTGACAAAAATTATCATTCATTAGTAAACAAAACTGCATCTAATCCAAAATTTATTTAGATTACAGCCAAACCACTCAGACATGTCGGCTGAATGGGAGACAGTCATTAATAAAGAAATAACAAGCAGAGTATTCACTAATACAGTAACATTTAGCTATTCAGAGGGGGCTGCATAGGTGCACAGGGAATATCTATGCATATTACTGGTAGATTTGTGTTTACTGGTAGAGTGTGCACCTGTGTATTTCCAGGCTGATGAGCTGTTATGCAGGCACTCACATCAGCTCAGAAGAAACGCTACTGAAGTTTGCACACCTGCTTTCCAAGTCAAACCAAATAATCAGAAAGTGGCCCGGTTTTCACACAAATTGCATTGCTTTGTTGAAGCTGTGTCTCAGTACAAAGTGGTACCCCAAAAAGCATGCAACATATCCTCCTGCTGGTGGTCATGGGAATTATCATGCTCGATAGAAAGAATTTTTGTTTCTCACCTTATGAAAGCATTGTCCTCAGGCTGATCTACAGAAGAACATAATTAAATGATATGTCACTGAAAGAAAGGCTATGTCCATATTCTAACACAGTAATATTTTCTAAAACCACAGTTTTTTGATAATTTCAGAGTGTTCTGGGTTTTTCCTGGTGAGTAAAGCTGTGCTTACTGAATTTAGAACATAGTTTTGCTCAGTCTGAGCTCCAGATTCCCAAGCTGCATAGTTGTGGTTGGATAACTCCTCCATGGGGCGTTTGGAGTTTCCTGAGTATGGAGGCAAGAAAGAATTAATCTGACTCCAGTGTTTAACTCATTTGCAGGACTTAGATTTCCTGTTCTGAAAACATAAAGGGTTTGCAAAGAGCGTGTAAGAGCTTCCAAGATGTATAGCTATGTGAGTGCTAAAGATAGGGAGCCCCATTCTTCTCCCCAGCTTAGATTGCCAAAGCTCTGTGGATTTCAGCTGTATTATTACCAATTCAAATGTGTTCCAAGTCAGAGGAAAGTCAAGAACAATGTGTATTTATGAAAAAAGGCCAACTCTTGTTTGGCTGAAGTTCATAACCCGAAAAGAACCCAGTAATTCCACTATTCCTCAGCCTAAAAGTTGGCTATATTTTTCACTCTCAGCATCTGTTCTGTGGTGCAAGGCATTAATAGCATGAAGGTGGGTATATTTACTGATTGTTTGTATTTTAATTTTCAAAGGTAGAGGAATGTTTTAATGTTAGATGAAGTTACAGTATGAAAAAAAAAAAAGTAAATCTAGAAACTAAAACAGCACTTGAAAAGGGAAGGAAAATACCAGGGCCAGGTCTGTCTGAGGTGATAGCTAGAGAATAAACATTATTGTGTGTGCTGTAAGACTTTCTAAGCTAACTTAGCGGTTAAGAAAGATGCTGAGCTACAATTTTTGGGAACAAAAGGAACATAGTACTGACCTAATTCATCTCAATTAGCCAACAGTAAAGTTCCATGCCCTTTCAGAGACTAGAATTATGTCAAGTTAAGCACTTCTGAAAACCCCCAAAGAAAATTTGGTTTATAAATTTGGCAGGTGTGGTTCAATCTCTCCTTCATGCTGATCTACATGTTTTTTTAGGAGCAACACATGCATGTGTGAAAGGACTGCTGGATTTTAGTCCCCCAGGAAAACTTGATGTTCTTTCAAGAATGGCTCAAGCTAATGCATTCTGTATTGGCTTGTGAACGCACATCTAGAAGTAGAAAAGAATCCTAAGATCATTTCACATTGGCTACCATACCATTCTCAGTTAGAAGATTGAAATTTTCAAGGCTGAATAAGACTAGGAAGTCCTTCTCTTAATGTCATGTATCTTTGCTATCGTCCCAGTCTGTCATTGTTTCTGGAAAGCTGCTCATTGCTTTAGTCTTGATTGTCTAGGACACTCACAGGACACTGTTGTCTGCTACTATAGATTTTCTGAAATTCAAAGTTAGCCCTTTGCTAGCACATCTGTGATTTGAATCCTGAATTTAGACAGTGTTTCTTCTGGAAAAAACAAACAAAATCAAAACATACAAACAACAACAAAAAACTTCCAGGTTTTGAAAGGCATATCTTCCTAAGAAATTTTGTAATAAAACCTAATACAAACAAATAATTTAGCATCTTATTAATGCTTTTGCTTTGCCAATTATTATCCTTTAAGAAATATAGGAAAAATAGGAAAATATGCTATATTTACAAAACCTGAACTTAGAAGGTCAGCTGCATCTGTAAAACTATGATTGCCCATTCCAAGACTAAAAGATAGTTTATGAAAAACGGAGGTAAGCAGACAAGAGAGGATGGGGACACCATAACTTTGTTTGATAAGCAGCAGTACATGAAACTTGGAACTTCCAGTTAGTGCTTCTTCAGGAAGCTTTTGTTATGGTTGACTTGGTAAAAGAAATCAAAGGAGAGGGACACTTGCATGTGTAATTTCCAAATCTAAACTGAACTACCTCTCGTTATCAATTCAGGTCAGTATTGCTCAGCCAGGATGCTCTGTGCAAAAGCAGAGGGAGAGCGGGTGCACATTTTAGGAAGATAAGAGGAGAGCTCACTGAAGAGAGCTCCACACGCACACAAGAGCTGTGCCAAACGTCTCTGACAACTGTTGCAGCAGCAGCAGCCTACGCCTGGCTGTGCAATTCATTCAGAAACAACGTGGAAGGTGGCCAGCACAGCCATGTTCTCAGCTTCTCCTACACTGCTGAGCACGGTGAGGTTTCAGAGGCACCTCCTCCTGCTCTAGCAACAAATGAAAACAGTGTTTTATAAATCACCAATAAAAGCACTACATTTCGTAGAACAGTTCGTTGGGGATGGGGTGTCTGATAATTAAAGTACAGGAATAAAACAAACCCTGGCAATTTCAATATTAAGCTCTATAACTCCTAGAGTCCCACCTTGGTTTCAAAAGGAAGGTTAGCTCAGTCAGCAGGGCTGTTAACCAGAAATATCATCAAAAAACTCAACCAACTGGTATTCTGAAGTTTTGTTAGCTAAAATTTGCAGACATTTCAATCATGAGTTAGGAAACCAGTGTATATCATGTCTATAGACCATATTTCATGTTGTGTAGCGACAGCATTCTTATTATTTTCATGAATTTTTAAACTGCAAAAACAAACAATACTTTTCATTAAAAATCTAGGTTAAAAAAAAATATTGGAAAGAAGGGTTTTCACCAGAGGTTTTCCATTTTAAGGATCAGGCCTTTAGAGTATTGGTGTCTGACAGAGAAAGAAAGGGAAGCGATTTAAAATTAAGAGAAAATTAAGCTGAAAAATAAGCAGACAGAATGAACTTATTTGGTCAGCTGACTCATACCGAGCACGTTTAAAGCCTACACTAAAGTCTGGAAAATCAATAAGATTCTTCTGTGGGATTTCCTTTTCCTTGGTCCTTGGAGAAAATCTGTCTATTTAACTATACAGCAACCAGCTCTCTGTTCCTCTTTAGAAGCTCTTGTGCTTGGCTCTGTTCTGTGGAAAACAGCTCCCTTTTATCTTTCACCTAGACGGTGATTACTCCCTGTATTTAAGCTTCTGCATGATGGAAAGATGAGAAAAATATCACACGAGAAGCAAAATCACTCTCCGAATTTCCCTTGTGGAGGAAAATACATCAGAGCCCGCTGGCACAGCCCATTTTCAGAACCAATTCCTGCCATGTACTCTCTGGATGGCAATCACTGCAGCAGAGCAGTCAAGAAATGATTCCTTGGACTTAGACAACTGCCAGCGCTAATTAAATATTCTTTCAATATCCGCATTTTTCACACAGGTCTTGAGGGTGGCTAAAAGCATTATACATGCAAAAGGAAAATCCAGAGGAGATACACAACATCAAATACATTTTTAGTCCTTATAAAAGCAGATCTGAAAACACTTCCTTTGTGAATGCATTTGTTTCAACACTCTTGATGGGCTGCTAGTACTAAAGAAGCTATTAGATAGATACTCTGCAAGAACCTACCTTCTCCTGAACTTCCACATTATGCAGTCTTACAGCAGACTAGAACTGGAAATAAAAAAGGGTAGAGAGGACTCCAAATGCCTGAGAAGGGATAAACTGATTGCACAGTTCAACTGCAGGCTGACACAAGCTCAGATGATCAAATTTATTTAGACAGCAGGCCTCCATTGATTTTTCAGGTGATTTAGTCTCCTTGGCATCATTAAAACTTACATATAAAGTAGATTAAGAAGTGTCCTCATGAATGTGTAATTCTGGGTGAAGGACTATTGCAAATCCCAAGAATAGATGTGGCTACAGATTTTATTAGAACACTTATACATTTTTCATGTGTACTAGGTTTCCTTGCCTATTTGTCTGAGCCAACTCCCATATTACTGAGATTCTCCTTCATTTTCCAAACTCTGTCTATAATATTTTTCTAGGAAATGTAGGAAAGGAGCATCTGGAAAAAACCTAAACTGATATATAAATCATGCACATAAGCAATGGGTTTTTTCTGTCATGTTTCTGTAGTCCCTAGCATAAAGAGACAACCAAATCAATAATTCCTGTGAGATTATTCAGAGGCATTTCAGTCATGCCATTTTTAGTAGGAGGACAAACCTAAAAAAACACCTGGACTCTACGAGCCTGAACAAGTAGGCACTACACACACACAAATGTATCTGCATGTCCAAAGAAGCACTCAGCAAAATAAGGCAGACCAGCTAGGAAAACATCCCTCAGCAGCTCCATAGCATTCATTCTTCTCAATAAATGAAATGCTGCTTAATAAGCACTTTTGAAAAAGATGGACAACTTAAACGTACGTAGGACGGCAGTAGTGGTCAGAACTCTTGATTCATATACCTCTGAGCGAGAAATGCTAAAGAAGCCAGGTGATAACATGAGAGTGCAAGAGGTTGTGTGGGTCCTTGTGTGGGACCCTGTACCACCAAGAGGGCCACATGAGACCTCATCTCCTCAGCTGCCACCACTACTTCTGCAGGCATACTAATGCTGTTCCTCTCCCTCAGCTGAATCCTCGCCCACCTGCTTCAAACCCGAACAAAAATTGAAATTCAGACATGTTCAACAGTTGGGGTTTTTTTTCCCTTTGTGGGTTTATGGGGTGTATTAGCCTCAACAGAATAAGTTTTCCAGTACTGATGGGACTTGGAGCATCAAACCACCAAAGTTTAACCTTCTTCCAGAGGCAGCACTCTGAAACAAAATCAGTCAAAATGATGTCCAAATGCTATAAAAAAGATGGAGGCGGCTGTATTTTAACATCGATAAAATGAGTATATTTTACTCAAGTATCCACAAGATACTTCTGCTAGCCAACATGGGCGGGGGTTCAGTTCTGCTTTTTGTTTTTCAAAGAAGATTCCTGGATTTCTATGAGAAAAATTATATTGTGTTAAAACTGAGAAAGAACCGCTCTTTCCGACCAAGAGTTCTCTCCAGGAAAACATCACAGACAATACCGACACTTCAGCATACTTTCCCTACTTTACTGAAGAAGGCCAGCACATAGAAAAAGTTTGCCAATGCCTCTTTCACCTTTACTCAAAAGCATCCACAGCTGGACTGAGATTTTTGGCAATTGCTGAACACAGGTTACAGTCTGTCTCCTCTCTGGCCTCTACACAGGGCAGTTTTGCTGCTTTGCAGTGCAGAGTGAAAGAGAGAGGACACCAATACCATGAAAGCATGGCACACAAAAGGTTTCGGGAATTTCTTCAGACTTAACTCTTTTTATTTTGATTTCATTGGAGAGCCACCATTCACCACTAATTAAAGCAGATCCTGAAATAAAACTGCTCTGGATAAACTTCCAGAAATGCAGGTTAAATTATTCTTTTACCCCTTTACTCAAAGCTCTTCTGAGCTCTCACTGTTAATTCAGACACTGGCAGGTAATGCTGTCTTTCAGTCCTGTTATGCAACCTGGCTTCCAACATGTGCAAGAACTAACATGTTTCTCCAGATAGATTTGCTTTCCCAGGCTCCTGCCTTCTCAGCAATGTGAGGTACTTTGTATGGAGTCATCTCAATTTCCTTTGAAACCCCATTTTTCTAAATACTTAGATTTTTTTCAGAGATAAGAAAAGTCAGTTGTATATTTATCTTGAGCTATCAAACACACTAAAAAGAATTTATCTGAGATTCCAGGCACCATGGCTAAATAATAAAAATACAGTCAGTCTTATGCAAACAAATGTGTAAACACACCAGTCACCTCAAAATCTCACAGGGCAAAAAACTATTCCTGCCGCAGGTTCCCCAGAAAACAAACCAACCATGGGTTGGTGCAGCCCTTCCCACTCTGAAAACATCAGGCTTTGCTTTAAGTCCCTAAATATTGGACAATCCAAATGGCAATTTTTTTTCAGTCAGTCTTTTCTGATGTTTCCACTAATATAAATACTGCAGCTGTTCATTGTTCTGAATCTTGACAACCCTAAGCATAGATTTATCTTTCAATCCTATCTTTAAATCTATAATTTTAAATCTGTAACTGTACAGTTTTATATGGATTGAGATTTTTTTACAGATTTATATAGATTTACTCCTTCCTAGAAATGGCTGTTTGATATCAATCGTTAGGACAAAACATATCTCCTGTCTTTGGTTTCTTTTCCACAGCTTGACTAATGCATCAAATTGCCTATATTTTAACAAGGAGATACTGTATATCTGAGAGATAAAATAGCACAGCCCTTAGTAGAAGTTCACATTCTTCAGCTTGCCATCTTCTACCCATTTGAAGCAAATATTTTCTATCACCATGTGTCAATAAAAACTAAGAGCCAATAAAACAGCCTAGCTTGCATTGTGGGGCGCTGTTAAACAGAAATACATCAATGACATCCAGTTTCTATCAGGCACAGTGTGTGTAATTCAGTAGAAGACAAAAGAACCTCATTTACCAGCAATTAATTTTCTCTATAAAATAAATAATTTAAAAAAAACACAAAAAGAAAACAAAACTATGTTTTTACTAAGACATCGTTGAAAAACAAAGGTTTAAACCACCAACATTCCTTTAAGTATAAATCTTCAAATCTGATGGTTGTTTATTAGTTGATTTCCCTCTTTTTTTGTAATTACCTGTTTGCTTTCACTGTTTTAGCTTCTAGGACAATGTCATTTCTACACAGACTAAATCAGGCAATATTAAGTGCTTTTTGTGATTCTCAGGCAAGGCATTTTTAAAGTACAAAGCAACAGCTATTTTTGCTGGCTGACACAGTCTAGAGCCCAAAGACACATTATTCCACCTTCAGAAAGGCAACAGCTGGACCACACGATGGTCCTTACTATAACCCCTCTCTCACCACAGCCCCTTTGCCTGGGGACGAAAGACAATTCCAAGACCAGAGTGACTGAGCTCGCTTCACTTGCTACGGCTCCTGCAGCCTCTGGGAACAGATGCCACTCACTCCCAAACAACCTTCAGCTACTATTCTTTCAGCAACCTTCTACATTTCCATTTATGTCCTCAAAATAAAAAAAAACCAAACTCAACAAGCAGAAGAAGCCAAACCTAGGCAGATCAGCCAGATGTCCCTCACACTCAGTCAATCACTCCTTCAGAGAAGCCCACCAGCCACATCAGAAAAGAGTAACTTTTCCAAAGCAAAGGAACCAAATGAAGACAACTTCAAGGTGGAGAAAAGACAACTCTTTCCCCCAGTACTTAGCAAAAAGCATTTCCAATGCTCTTAGACTTCTCTGCTCTGACAGCCCTCTCCAGACAGAGGAGCAGAGAGAAAGTCAGAGCAGAGCCCATTACATGAGACACAGCTCTCAAGAGCACAGACAAACCATGGGATGAGCAAGGCACCGGGGCCAAAGGATGAAAGAATCTTTGGAATAAGCAATCCAAAACCTTAAAAACAGGAGCAAAACAAACACTTGGAAATTTAACCCAACAGCTGAAATAACCCTACAATGACATAGCTCTTCTTACCTTTGCCATCTGCGCCTGCACGCCATTTGCTTTGAGAGATGCTACTGCTTTCTGTGCAGCTGCGGGACTGTCAAAATCTACAAAACCATAACCTGAAAAATAAAACAGATAAATACAGATTTTCAGTATTATCCGTATGTATGAGCACAGATAAAGATTTCATTTTCAAAAAGAAGGCAAATCTTTCCATTCTCTCATACTGTCTCATAATCTTCCAGTATCTCTGCCACCACATCTCTATTTGTCACGTCTTTTCTCCTGAACCTAGTGGGGTTTAAGGGATTGCAGTGACCTGAAGCTTCAAAGTGCCAGAAGACATGCAGCAGAAGGGGAGTGCAGGCAGGTGTTTGTCCTAACAGATTAAAAGTCCCTGGCAGCAGAAGGGCACACATGTTCATGGGACTCCAGTGCTCTGGAGTCCTGTCCCATCTCTTCCATAAGAGGAGGTGACATTATGGACCTTCCCGGGATACAAAGCTACAGCTTGCAATGGCTGGTTTCATGAGAAAACACCCCTTCTCCTGTCCCTTAAACCCACACAAGGATTAAGCTTCAGAAGAGGGCAACAAGTCTCTGTGGCAGGCTGGGGCCATGTGTGCAGCAGCAAGAAGAGCAGCCTTCCAGCAGGTGGGACCAATTCAGGAAGAAATCACAATGTGGACTCTACAGGCAACTCCCAAATAGCTCTAGACAATGGTGAGATAGCAAAGTCTCAGCTTTGGTTAAACCACATCCCTTTCATCCCACTGCTCTCTCTGCCGGAACAAGGGACAGATCTCTGCCAGGAATTGCTTTGGGATATCATCTGAACAACAGCTTAGAGTTAGATCTTAGGGATTGGCAAGGGATAATCATCTGCTTTTAAGTGGCTTTCTTGCTCCCAGTATTTGCATTAGTTTAGTATATTAATCAGCCAGTCACTTCCTATCTTCCTTTCCTCCCTCTCCATATTTTTGTTCCTTTAGCCAGCAACACTGGTATGTTCAAGCAAGCCCAGTGCTGTTAAGCCCTACTGGATAGCAACAACTCTGAAAGCATTTTTATTTTCCTAAAGACATAAAGGAGGGGGAAGAGGGCAAGGAATAGACTTCACAACTTTTAAAGCACTGAGCTCTCTCTGATCTTCAACAGCATTCAAATATCTTGCTCATAAAGATTTCAACTGAATTAGGAAGATCTAAAAATCTCACCAAGCACCTATTTAAGCAGCTGCATATATTTCACAATCCGTCCAGGGAAAACCCCTACATCTTATTAAGCAATTACAGTGCAGGTAGGCATGTGCTGCTCAGACAAGCTGTGGCCAGGGGCCACATCTTTGGCATCTCCCTGGAAAGCCATATGGATGAAACTGAACCGCCTGAAAGCTTTAATAATATTAGCACAAGCATATTTATAGCTTCTTTGCAGACATCTCCATTTACTAGGTGAATACACATCCTACAGGAGGCAACCACAGACATGATTTCCTGCTGTATCCATTTGTATTTCTTTTCCCAGCCTTTCTTCCTACTCCTGGGAGACTTCATTGCCATCCTTTGCACCAAATCTAGGTATAAAAGTGTCTGCTTGAGATCACCTTGTTGCCCAAATTACAAACATCTCTATTACTATTTTGGTATGCATACATTGCTCAATGCAGGGGTTAGTCCAATCATGAAAGAATTGTGTGTGCATGGATGTTTTTGTTTCTTGGCTTAAATCTCATTCACAAAGTTTTAAGAAAATTAAAAGAAGAAAAAAGAAACAGACAAAATTATTAAGGAGCTAACTTAAGGATGTGAAAAGCACTATTCTGTAGCAAAGTCAAGATCTGAACCTTTCTTTGCTCAGTTTTCCATTTTGGTTTGTTTGGTGGAGGGTTTCTTGTTGTGGGGAGGACCGGGGAGAATTTTTTATAGGACATTACTACAGATTGAGGGACACTGTGATAAAGACACTGACAGATTGAGGAGCACTGTGAAAACAAATCTAATAAACACTAGAGTTTGATCAACTCGGGGATATGAGGAGTGTTTGACCTTCTCTGATTCTCTCATTTGATTTTCCCTTTTTACTGCAAGCCATTTTTAAATCAGCTTGTCCTACATCTCATTTTCCTTTGCAGTGCTATCCAAGCACTCATCTCACTGCAGAGCAGCAGTAAAGCTGATGCTGCTTTGAACTAAAAAAATATGCTACAAGAGAGCAAGAGTCCTCCCTGGATTTCTCCAATGCCTTTGCCCTCTGGGAGAGAAACTTCTGGGAGGAGGAAGGAGATGCAATTAGATGCAACTTCCATTCTCCTATATGAGGGATCCTGACAAGAAACCAGAGTTGTCAAATGGGAAATCTGAAATATCTTGGGAAGTGATGGGATGGCTTGAATCAAACACTAAGAAAATTAATTTTTACAACTGTGAGGTGGTCTTCTCGGGAAACTAAATTGGTTTTTATTTCTCACCATTTCCATGCCCAACAATTAGGAGGTAAAAGTGCAAAAAAAGTAATTTTAACATTGTCATTAAAAACAGATAATGGAGTTAGATTTTTATATTTAGCACCAGTGTACAGTGCAGGCTTCATGTATGAAGGAATAGAAAAGAAATGATTTTTAATATGACTTTCTAGACCGCAAAGTAATTATTCACATCTAAGTTAGTTTTGCTTGTGAATAAAAACCAGAGTGTGTAAGAATATTCCAGTATTGTATCATAGATATCAGGTATTTCTAGCATAATAAATTATAGAAGAGCAACATCAGACCATAATATCTAAATCCATTAATATCTTCTAAGCATTTTTTCAGTGGGCACAAGGGGCTATATGACCGTATCAGAGATCCAGTGCAGTCTTGATACAAAAAAAACTCACATCTTTAGCTGCCCATTATGCATTCTAGTATTACTACTCCCAGTCTGGCTGCAAAGCTGTTCTTTTTCCTTCCCTCAAGCTCATTTCCATTCCAAGTATCTTTTTCTAGCCCTCCCCCCTCCTGACACATCTCTCCACCACACACAGAACATCAGGACAAAATCACTCCATGGCTGAAAACCCGTCCAAAGAACATCAATCTGCCGCAAGGGAAGCCAAGTTCCCAGGCTGTTTCAGCATTCAAGTATCCTTACAAGAACCCTGCAATGCTATAGAACAGAAAACCAGGCATGTTGCCTTTTTGTACAGCTTCCGTTCTTCCACGTAGATGTTTATAGCCCGTGTTAGTGACCTACGCTAACATATTTCATTTGTTTATAATCTCACTTCATTTCTTGTGTCTCGGGTACTAACTAAATAGTGTTGGATTTTCTGTTTGGGTTTTGGGTTTTTGTGTTTTGGGGTTTTTTTGCTAGTGGTTTTTTTGGGTTTTTTTTTATTTATTTATCTGGGTGGATGAAGTTTAGCCCCCACAAAAGCTAAAACTGGGCCTTGGAACATCCTCTCCAGTGTTCTCCAAAGAGTAAATGAAGCCCCAAACTCCCTGTGCTGAGATTCAAACTCCCTGTCCTTCTCTCTTGTCCAGGCTGTGGCTGAAGTGGGTTGTGCTCCCCGCCAGCAGAACTGGGCTGCTGCGGCTGCCCCTGGCAGGTGAACTGTGTCTGGGTTTGGCTGCTCCAGCATCTATCCCTGCTCTGCTCCCTGGCTCCTCCTGGGAAAAGGTAGGAAAATGGTTGGAATCATCTCCTGGGATGAAATTCAGATCAGGGTCTGCCAATCAGACACTGCTCTAAGAAAACATCTACATTTCTTTTTCCTCCTTTAAAAACAAGTGCAAGCCCCATCAGACTGTCTCTCTGCTAGACTCAAATTCCACAGCTCTTTTGTCTTTTCTTTCCCCTGCATTTTTATTGTGTGTTCACTGCCTTGTGAACATTCTGGTCAATGGATTATATATATGTTTTTCCCCCCACTTTTTATGCAGAACATCATGAAAAATGAGCTCAGATTCTAAACCGGGACCTTCAGACTGTGCTCACAAGAATCCATCACCACCACAGGAAACCAAAACCAAAACTATTTCCCCTTTTTTCCTGAAGCATCCTGACATTTTCCTTTAAGAACTCCAAACACAAATAAGGAAAGCTGGTGGTTCCCTGCTGCTTTGAGAGATGGGAATTGAAATCCTAACAGGAGCCCTTCACCTCAAGTGTACTTACAATGAGGGTGACTTTGGTACTCCAATGCTACAAGTCCTCCAAGATCCTGAGGGTTTTTTTTTTTTGTAGAATGGCATATTACAAGTTCCTACATGCAAGCACATACACAGAGAAACCCAGGACAAGACTATCCAGAACAATTGTTAAACCTTTCCTTTAAGAAATACAATGCCTGTAATTTTGTATTGGCCTAATGCCACAATGGCTAAATAATTAAATTTTAAAAATATAACCAGTATTTTTTTTTTTTTTTTTTTTTTTTACCTGTGGGGGAAAGAAAACAGCTAAGCATCAGCAAACTCAAGTTTATAGCAAGTTGCAATAAGTGCTACCCAAATACACTGGCAGACACTAAACATCTCCGTCTCCTATAACCTAAATGGCTGGGGGCCTCCCGGTCTCAGTTTCTCTGTTCCATAATTAAGCTTGGCAGCACGTACAAATGAATTAAAACTGAATGTCACTATTTCCTCAACAAATCCCTCATCCTTGTTTTTTCTTACTTGTCAGGAGAAGACCAGCAGAACAGCAATTAGTGGTAAGCAGTGCAGTGAAAAAGAACCAAGTATACACTAATTAGGTCACTCGCCAAACACGTTCATTTCATTGGCAGATTTAATCAATGTTTTCCTGAAATGTCTTAAATCTCCTATGCTAATTTAAAGTTTTGTTATTGTTGTTACTTTAAACACAGATGGGATGCCTGGAGATTTTCAATTGCTTTCCACAAATCCATTTCAAAATAACAACCCCTCATATAGAATATCATCAAAATTTCGGCACAGGTTTTAGGAAATGGCCTCTAATTTTATGCCAACGTTTTTTCTGCCTACAAATACCTATGGGTGCAATTTTGTGGATTTAAGTAATTGCAGGTGTGTAGAGCTCTTAGACATCAAACTCTGAATTGCCCTGATGGATGGAGTACTTAGGGGTAATGCCAAATAATTTAAGGGACTGCCACTTCAGGTTGCCGTAATTCTTGTGAAGTGCTGGATGGTGGCACAGAGCAAAGGTGGGCTTCTACTGGCACACATGGGTCTTTACACTTTACCTCTGGGGAGCTCCACTGGTGTAGTGGCAGGAATGAGAGCCTTGCTGCCCTTCTGGAGCATTGAGGCAGCTCCTCAGTCACTGCCTAAAGTGGCATTAGTTACTCCAAGTGCACGGCAGCAGCAGTTTCAGGGTGTCCTAGCAGCCTGGTCTCCCAGTTAGTGCTTACAGCTAGCACACCTAGGTGCTTTTTTGCATGGAAGACGCTCCGTCAGCAGTCATCATTGCTGATGCCGTGGGGAAGGGAACTGTCACAGCTGCTGAGCTAATCTGCACCACACCAGCCTGCTCTGCCCACCTTCCTGTCCTGACTGCACACCCTTGGGTCCTCGCAGCAGCTCCATCCTTCCTGCTGGCGCTGCCCCCACAGGTGGCTCACCCACAGCCCCACGCCACCAGTGGGATTGAAAGGGCAATGTGCAGCCAAGCCACAGCTCAGCAGCCGCCTGATCACCCCGGGACAAAATAAAATGAAAAAAAAACACCAAAGAGCAGAAGCAGCGTGGCTTCCTGGAAGTGAGGAGTGGAGTACCCTGGCACACTGCTGAGCTGGAGCTCTGCAAAGACAGGCACCTCTGGCAGGGGGCTGAGAAAGGAGAAGCCATGACAAACGAGGAAAGGTAAGTCGGGGATGGTGAGCTCTGAGCCTGACCCTGACACGAGGCCAAACACCACATCTGACCTCTGACCAGGTTCTGTTTTAAATCACTTGAATTCAAGTCAACCAGTACTCTCTGTTTTCTGCCTCCCACACATCCACACAAACACAGACAACAGACAGGAGACCTGACCCATCCAGCCAGGAGACCAGCATGGAGTCTGGGCACTAATTCAGCCCGTGCTCCTGGGTCACTGATCTTGAAAGCACCTAAATACACTGATGGGGAGCTCACACATACTGAGGAGCTCTTCTGGTTTTACTGATGCCAACAAACTCACTTCATCAAAAGAGTTAATGCTTGGTTTCTGTAAGTTAATAACTTTGTTTCCTTCCTGACAGATGGAAAATGCCGACTGTCCCAGGCAACCCCGCTCCCGCCAAGCCCTCTCTCTGTACTAGGTGTTGACGTGGGTGTTTAAGGGAAGCTGTGGCAAAGCAGGAACTCCAGCTCTGACATTTTCCCACCTTGGAGAGCTTGACTTGGTCACAATCACTCCTTTTGGCAGCATAATACATGTACATTTTGCATAATATTACATAATAGTGGAGAAACTTCTAAAATATGATCACAGATTTGGTTATGTGTAATTACAATTCCATTACACCTAAACTTTTTTCCTAGGTCTGATGTACCAGACCATTTGGAACTGTTCTTTCCACCAGCACACTATGCTTCTTTTAATGTAAAAAAGTTCCCAGTCCTTGCTTCTGACCATCTGGAATTCAATAAATCAGATCTGAAATCCAGAACAGAGAAGACTGAGCATGTCATAAAGGTTGAGTCTTCAAGGAGTGTAGGGGTTGTTTGGACAAAAAGAGGATAAAGTAATTTTAAGAGAGTCCTTGCTTTTTTCATCAATGTTTCTGCTAATGTTACTTAGAGACTGGAAATTAAAAACCACTCCCAAAAGTAGATGTGACGGAGAGGCACAGCCTAGGTAAGAGACAGCAGTCAAAATTACTGGATGACTTAAGAAACCATGAAATAGAATATATTTATCACAAATACCTCATTTTAACTTTGTGATATTCCCTCCACATATCTGCACATATATATGCAGACACTTAAAGACAAAAGCATGAAGTTTTGACACAAACACTAGTATAAATACACAGCTAAGCAAATATATAATAATTAAAGGGATGCTTCTCCTTCACACTTAGAAGAAAGCATTTCACAAAAACCTAAGTTAATTTGCATTGTAAAATTCACTTTTGCCCAGCACTTATTTAGAGTGTCTCTGAAAAGGCAGCATTCATTCTGACAATCAGGTAGTCTGCAAAAAAAGTGATTATCTAGTAATTTACTATGCAATTTTCAGACATTGTTTTATGCTCAGATAAAGAATCAAATTAAAGTTTTATAAGCCTTGGAAAATTAGAGTTAGCAAGCAAAGAGGTTGAATCACCCTTGAACACAAAATTACCAAAACCAGATTTTTCTTTCATTGTTCAAATTGTGCTAAAATATTCCTACAGCTCCAAATGCTCGGAGTAATAGTAAAATAGTCTACATCATTACTATTTTTAAATCTCTACTTTATAAAAATGTTCTCAGTGGCTAGAAAGTGGTGAATCATCACCTTTTAATTAAAACAGCTAATATATAGTTAGAAAAATAATTGGAAGTGGAGACTCTTAAATGCAAGAAAGAAAAGATAGTCCCTTCATTTCAGATCACTCCCCAGGGATGCACCTACATTGTTAAGTATGCATATATAGCTGATTTTTTTTTTGTTTGCTTTAGCTTGATATGGAAATACAGCACAAAACTGTCACTTTGATTATGTTTCTACAGTGATTTCTTTTGCCTCTTGCATTATTTGAATCCCCTTTATAACAAGAGATCTGGTGAAAATCAGCACTAACTAACAGAATTTTTAGAGATCTCTTTGCAAACACATTCTTAATTTGAACATTCAGTTACTTTGATTTAAGCAGAGCATATATGAATACAGATTATTATTAACTGCATTGTGTAATTAATGATAATATTTTTATGCAAAACTGAAGTATGGAACTCATGATGATCTTTTAATATATTTTAAACTGCTTCTAAATTATTTGTCTCAATCTCAGATAAGTAAAGGAAACAGGACAAAGACACCTACAAAATTTTGCTATGTGGGAAAGAAGAACTTATACAAAAAGTAAGTAACTATATGTATATGCATATTCGTGTCTATTTTTCTGGAACTTCATGCTTCCAAAACCTTAGTCTCTGAAGGAACAGAAGCAGATCTCAAAACTGACAAAAGCTCTTTATGAGAGATGGTTGCAATAACAACAGTGAGGGGGAGAGGCATAGGAAATTATGAATTTAGCAAATATACCTTTTAAGAAAACAGTATCGCAGTTGAGTACCCTCTCTCAATTTACACTGCATTCCTGGCAATTCAGAACCTTAAAAACTGGCAAACTGAAGAATATTCGAGAAAGAGCATGAACACAGCCATAAAAATCCAGATTTTGCAAATGGCAGAACATCATTTGTTTATCCCTAACAATATGACAAATGTTTGGGGCATGAATAGTAAACCTACACGTGAGTGAATACTTATGGGTAACCCTAATTGCAGCTCATCACCAGCATAGAGAGACCTAAGACTTTGTGAGGACCTGTCAAAGAATGAAAATCTTGGTGGAAATAAACTGAGAGGGAAGTTGAAAAATATTTCCTGGTATTTGCTAACAGTGTGAACTTAGATAAATCACACAAAACCAATGATGGAAAATGCATTGCTCAAGTTACTAAATATGGACTGAATGAAGAAAAAAACGTATTGTAAATCTTACAGTGGCAGAAAAACAAGGGATAAACACACTTCTCCATCTTTAACTTCTGAAGTAAATCTCTCTGCAAGTCCCATTGATTCACTGTCAAAATCCAAAATGAAGATTAACTCTATTTTTAAATATAGGGATAGCTCACATCTACAATTGCCATATAAACCTATGTATGATTCAACATTACACTTATTTACTACCATAACATTTTTATCAATATATTAGTTGCATAATGTAATCATGAAGATTATCTTTACTGGATTTCTGTAGCATGAGACAGTCATTGTGGCTCTGCAGCTGAGCTAAATTTCACACTTGAAGCAGTGATTGAAGAAAGCAGAATGTTCTCCCAAACACAAGTACTGCAAGAGGAGTGCTTAGTTACATATTTATATAAAAGGGAGGGCAGGATACAATAGCTGTTTCTTTCCTCGACTGGAGAAACATTCAATGACTCAGAAGTGATAATATTTTGCAATACCCAGAACAAAATAACCAGAATTTGCAGCTTCAGATTTAGATCACCTGCTATGAGATCCAGAGTTATGGTAACAACTAATAGCTTCCCTAAAAAGCTTGAAAGGAACCCTTACATCCAAGACTGAAAAAGGGCTCTCTTTTCAAACCACTATTTTTCATATTCACTTTCCTCTGATTACAGCAACGTCCAGATGCTGAAGTTTCAAAATACCACAAGAAAGACTATTTTCTCACTATTTCCAGACAGCAGGAAACTATGACACTCTCATGAGAAAGTCTGTTCTTCTGAGGTTTCATGCTCAGTTATGCAGACTCCAGAGCTTTACTTAGCTTGGATAATGTTTGGGTAAGATATGAATCCAAATCTCTTGAGATTTGTCCATCACTTATTTTAGACCTGAGCGGCTTGAGTAAAAAACCTGGTGTAGAGAAAATGTTTAGGGGAAAAAAATAAAATAAAATAAAAATCATTCAGCCATTAGTTCTGAAAGCTCCCAGTACCTGTGTAAGACAACTGATTTTCTCTTCTAAATACTGGACCTCGGTTTACCCAAAGCTAAGCAAGTTATCCACCAGCTGTTTGATCAAAAAGGCACATAACCTCAGAAACTGTGAGACTGATTCCAGCTCCCATGGACTAGTTAGAATCAGACATTAATACTGTCCTGTCCTGCATCTCTCAGGGCTGGTATCTGGCATGGCATTCCAGCAGGCATTTATGGACAGACAGAACAGAATCTATGGGTGCTTTATTTCCACACCTATGGAAGACAGCAGTGAAATGCTGGGAGGGGGGAAATGAAATCACTCAGCAGCCAACTCTTCCACGTTTTAAACAGTGATACTAGTCTAGAAGGCAAAGGAGGATGCTGTGTATCACCCAGGGCTTTTTGTCAGAAATGAAATATTCCATTCTCTTCCTCCCAACATTGGATTGCTCAGCAATCTTAACATTAAGTAACTGCAAATCCTTGCAAGTAGGAAGAAACAATCTGACAAGAGAAGATGCACTTGGTGATCGCACTGTGATTACTTTACTTTATTAAAAATAATTTTCTTTTCAGTATGTTTTGACAAGAAAATAGAAAGCATCTTGTGCAGTCTTCAGGAAATATTAAAATAACCCAAGGTGATGAACATGTTATTATCCAGTCTGTTCCAGAGGGAGGATGCTCAAGTACTGAAATGGTTTTCATTTCAAATACACATTCATTTTCAAGACACTGCACTTGAAAAATTGGACTGTATATCTGTCATACAGTAAGCAGTGATAAAGAGCACAGCAATTTATGTTCTTTATGCAAACCACTTGTAATTCAGAAAACAACTATAGTTTCTAAAAGGCAGCAAAGTGATAACACTTTCCCAAGAAAGTGAATTTTTTTTTCATGCCAGTTGGCCAATTCTGGCATGCCAACCTTTGCTGTCATAAACATTTTGGATAACATGCAAAGAGCTCCTATTCCAACCCATCAACACTCATGATGTCTTGGAGCTTTAGGCAGAGATGAGCAATACCTTCTGAATATTTCATATTTCTAAGAAAGGGATCCTGATACCACCACCACCATCACGCTAAAATACTGATGACCTTTGAGCAAGAGGTCAGTGTGCTTTCAAGAAATGATTGATGGTGACAACCAGCATTCCACCTGTGCTATGGAAGAGAAGTACAGCAGAGATGGGCAGTATGCTCTGGCTGGATAAGCCACAACACACAGGTGAGGACAAAATCCATGTTAACAACACAGTGTACATTTATTGCCCAATGATTTTGGACTTAGACAGTACTTCAGACAATCAGAATTCAAGCATCCTTATAGTTTTATAGCTATATTGCCCAGGGTGTTCTTTTCCTTTTGTGGTTAAATACCAGTTGCACCTTCTCAGTCTTTTTTCATGTATCTACCACATTTATCTGTAGCCTGAAGTTCAGAAATGCTATTATTATGGAAGCCAAAAATGGTTATTAGTCTTCCAAGCTGAGACAAAATGAAAAAAAAATAACAAACCTAAAATCCAAAAAGAAAGGAGAAGAAATCACATCAAAAGATCTCCTTTCAAGATCTCTAATCCATTTTCTTCAGATTTAAGATAGTTCTGCAATGTAGGTAAATGGAAGATGCAGATAAAGTGGGTCAAGTGCGGACTTTTAACCAAATCTGAATTTTGAACTAGTATAAGTTTCCTATCACCATAATTCACATATCTCTAATACATGAAAAAGAATCTAGTGAATTATATAACATTTGAAGCTGAAGCAAACACCTTCCTTCCTATCCTGAATTTAAGGTAACACCTCAGTGTCAGCCTGCATGCAGCACTTCCTGCATGGGGGTCACACACCACAAAGGTCTGATGAAGGTGTTCACTGAAGCCCATGCTGAAGCCACCTGGATGATGACTGTGAGGCATCAGGAGGTCAAACCAGCAGGAGAACAATCCCCTCTGTATAAATGCCAATATGTAGGAAGCTTCTTGCACACTGAAATTCATGGCCACAACCGGCCTTCACAGAACTTGTAGAGAAAAAGGCGCAAATACAGGATTGGAAGAGACATCCTGGGTCTTTCTGGATTGTGGACAATGAAAACCCAACATTAGATGACTACATGGGGTTACATCAGTGACTTACATAATTCTTTTCATATTACCCTTTACTTACTGGAAGGATCTCACCTGTTACATCCTTGTACCATATATGTTTCCTTCACAACTGTGCCCATTTTTGGCTTGGGCACTTACAAAATCATCTTATACTTCCCCTATAAATAATCTTCCAGCTTTTTATTCAGGATTTCTGCTATTACTTACTAAATAAATTATTTTACTATTGGATTTTTTTTTGATCTGTTTCTCAAAATCCAGTCCTCAGTATCATCTAATTACCTTTCCATGAACTTGCTTAATGTTTTCCAACTTTGTGCAACAAGCAAGTATTGAAGGAGCTTTGGCAGCAATAGAAGAGAACAGAAGAGAAAAATAAATGAGAAATCTGATACATTTCTTAGAAGGGGTTTGGAGTGGGGGGAGGCAGGCACTGTTGATGGTGCTGTGTCCTATCCTGAATTCAGATCATATGAATATCAGCAAGGACTATGTTCAGTAGTTGTAAATGCTCAGGCATCCTCTGAACATAAAGCTGTTAAGTTTAGGGTCTCCAGAGACCTGTAAGGATTTAACTAAGAAGCAAACTCATTGATATATATTGCCACTGAAAGGCCAAATATACAACAAAAACAACTTCCACCACATGAAGCCAGTTTAAGATATGAATTTCAAGGCTTAAAAATAAAAGGTAAATGTGAGGAAAGGAGATATGCTAAAATATTCTTTTTTAAAATGAAAGTGAGGACAAGTCAGATATAATAATCTGTTATTGAGAGGGTTATATTATTAATTATTATATTATAATTATTGGAATTATTATTATGAGGGCTATTTTTTATTAAAAATATCAATGTTTTTATAAATTATCCAGAGAATTACTGAGATGCCCAGGTCTATAATAGCTTGTGGAGAGTGGATGTGCATCAGCATAGTACAACAAATAAACAAAAATGAAAAGGAAAGTAGCAAGGACTTTTGCTGGAACACACAAATCCAGCAAACATATTTTTCCTAGGAAACCCAGATGCACAAAAAGAGAAAAAGACATCTGAAGTGCCCAGTGGGATCCTCATACACCACATCAAATAAATAAAGAAATAAGAAATAATAAAAAAAAAGTTATTTTTTGGTCTTCCAAGAAAGAGTGCAAAATCTCCCCACAGTTTTATGTGTGTGTATGTTCTTGGTCAGTCACTCAGCCTACGTTTGCTGTAGCAGGCGAGACAGAATAGACACAGGCACAGCCGCGCATCTCTCACGCAGAAGCCAAATACATGTTGGTGTTGTCAATGCAGAGATATGTAAATGTTTTGAGCCTGAATGTCTGCTTCCTGTCAACAGCAAGAATTAGCCAGACAAATATCCGGCAGGCACGGCTGTGCTTTCTTAAGAGTATAAATGTTGTACTACAAAATTTGCTGCTTGCTTTATCGCTGGCCTATAGCTCTCAAAGCCATTTCTGTGACCAAATGCAAAGGAAATCACCTTCCCACACCACTATCAGACCCTGAAAGCAGTGAGGGGTGCCTATGGAGGAAGTTGATGAGGTACTAGCTGGCTGAAAAAATGAGCACAAGGTTACTCAGGGCCGATGACAAAAAGGATGCCCACAAAAGAAAACCCTTCTCATTTCCATTACACAGAGATGGCAGCCTTGGCAACAACCTCCTACTCTACCCCTACACCTTCCTAGACACCACTTTGTATTCCTGGGGCAGACCTGGGACTCTTTCTTCCAGAGGTGACACAGGCTGGTGGTGCATTAATCAGAAGGCATCATGTCCACGTATTACTGTATATAATGAAATCAGAACATCCTGTATTGGCTATTTCTACTACATTAAGTAATATTGAGAGCGGGTTTATTTTTCACTGCTTAAGGGCAAGGGTAGGGGGTAACATGGAACTGAGGTGTAAAATCCCTCACATGCCAGGCTTAGAACCCTTGACAGAAATGGAGATTGCCACTCTCATCTATTGATGGGGTGCAACAGCTTTACCTTGCCTAGTGCTGTCTCCTGCATTAGAAGACAATGCGAGGTTCTGGCAACAGACAGGGATGACATTTGGAAAGAGAAAACTTCCCTAGTCTTCCAGAAATCATACTATTCTGTCATTTCATTACTTAGTTTTTCTTTTTTCTTCCAATATGGTTGGGACAAACACTGGACAAGAAAAAGAAGTAGCCTTTCCTCGCCTGAATCTAGAAACAAGCTGATAGAGCAGATAAAGGATCTCATGCAAAGCATTGATGGTGTGACATGATGGGAGACAGACTACAGCATTAGAGAGCCTTTCCCTCCCTTAGTCTACACTACATCTAATTAGGATGTTCATTTCACCTTCCTATCAGGGATTTTTTCACTTAGGAAATTTGCATTTATTCCACCAAGGCATTATTGTCCCAGACAACAAAACCTAAGATCTTTAGGGGGGGGGGAAAAAACAATTCAGCAAATCATATGGTTCCAATCCTAATTCACATATGTGGCATAAATGCATTGCACTTGTTGGGCAGCTTCTGTTAGGCAACCAACAGAATCAAGCTTCCCTCAGGAAAGTCAACATCTTAGTGTACACCAGAAATATTAAGAAAAAGTCATCTTCCAACCAAAAAATAAACTCCACATTTAATAGCTTAAAATGAAGCCACTGAAGACTAAACATCTGGGCTTTTTGGATATTATCCCAGATGCTGCGTGTAGCACCAAAGCTCTTCATCACAGTATCCTCTTAAGAATTTGAGTAAGATCATTCTCCCAGCATATATTACTTCTCTGCAGAACATCACTAAAACATGCATGTTGCAATAAGACCTCTTTGCTGTGTGTGTGGAAATCATACAGAACCACAGCAGTTTAGATTTTGTTGGGTTCTCTAGGACTTCACATAATACAAATCACCTATCTGCAGCAGTAGCAACAGCAACCACCCATGTGGACCACAAAAGCCAGTTAGAATGGGATTATCAGAAACACTCTAATAAATCAGCAGTGTTTCTGCAACTGCCCCTGGAGGTCAGTGGGATTTTTTTGTTCCTGGAATGCAACAGGCATCCACAGCACATCTCACCAGCATCCATCAGAGACCTTCCCACCAACTTTGAACAAAGCAGTATTGCCTACATGGCAAAAAGCACTGCCTGAACAGTGTTATTTAGAATATTTAGCACTGTTTCTCATCAAGTATAAAAAGAACTAGCAGAGCACCACTGTGTCACTGATTTCAGTACTAGTTTGGACAAGTCTACTCAGTACCAGCACCGCACTTTTGAAAACCCCAGTTCCTGAACAACTTGTTTCGAGATCTCCACTGGTCCCATCTTCCAGGCCATACCAGCTGTGCTGAGATGCAGCCTGGATTTACCGGGACTGCTGCACAAAGTTCTGTAGCTGGTTCTGCCCAGAATGTCAGACTGATCAGAGGATACATTTAAGCTCTGTGAACATCTAAGCAAGAGTGGAATGTGGCCACTGGAAAGCAACGGAACCAGCACAACACTTCATAGGCCAGAGGCACACAGATTATAACTATAGCCAAACTACACAGTGTGAGACAGCCACACAAAAGACCAAAGTATTGGATAAGGCTGAAACAGAATTAGCCTTAATAGACAGTGCCTCCCTAGAGCTTTTATGCTCACAGCCAAGCAAAACGGTTCTGCACAGGAAGACAAGAACTGCAGACTTCTGGCATGGGTCTTGAGACATAAACAGTATGAGAGACTTGTTCCCATAGTGGAACAAGGAGGTGAAGCAGACCCCCTTGAAACAAACAATTCCTGGCCATCATACCATCCAAACAAGCACAAATAAAATTGTTTCATTTAAGCCTTCCCTTTATTTTTAAATATATAAAGTAGAAAGTAATATTTTTTAAAGTTGCTAGCTTTTTTTTTTAATTGACCTTTCTCTGCTTCCCCTAGCAAATCACACACAACCACATTCTTCCTTTTTTTAGAAATACATTGGTAGTAGGAAGCTCTGTTGAAGGCTCTCTTTTAATTTTTTTTTTTTTTCCAGACAGCCTTGTCCATTCTTTTCCAGCCTGGAGATGATCATTCCTATCCTTCATTTCCCCCTCTCCCTGCTCCTCTAAGATGACTTAAAAAGAGAAAGACTCACACATAGGCTAGGAAGATGGCTTGATTAATGACTTTTCCACTCCTGTAAGTAATTTCAAAGGAATCATTCTATCCAGGGATGACAACAGGGAAGATGTTTCCATAAGCCCCAGTATGCTTCCTGCAAACACATAAGCATTCCAGTGCAGGCAAAGAGAGAGTGAAGACTTCATTCTCTAGCAATGTAATACTTTTCCTTTTCTGTTTGCTTTTTCTCCCCATACTTACTTCCATCATCTCCACTTTCCTAGCCTGTTTTTCTAGCTTCTCCAGCCTCCAATTTCCTTTGTCTGCTAATTTCAGCAATTAAGATGGAAATAGAAGTTCTCAAAAAAACCCCCAAAAAATCCAAAAAAACCACAAACGAACAAACAAAAAACCCAAACCCACAAAACAATGAAAAAACCCCACAAACAAACAAACAAACAAATCACCTCAGCTTTTAAAGTTGAAACAAGAAAACTGGACTTTGAAAAAAGGTGAAAAGTAGGCATAAAGATCTGTTTTGAAATGACAGTGCAACAAAGGGAGCAATTAGGGAAAAAAATAAAGTGAAAAACGAACCCAAATTTTCACTTGGAATTCAAGCTTTCTTTCAGTTAAAAAAAAAAAAAAAAAAAAGTTCTTGTCCAATATGTTTCTGTACTCACTGATTTTATCCATAATGGGGAGTACACTTGCCAAAATATCATGGAAGTCTTACTAGTAAGGAGGCTTTTAGACAGAGAAAATGCCAGAGTTTCTAGATAAATCAGAAACAGAAAGCACTAAGTATTTAAAGGAAGATTTCTCTCATGAAGGAGTGCAGCCCTGTATCTCAAACAAAACCAGGCCCACAAATTGGGTACTTACATTTCTAATAGTCTGCCACGTTAATCAGCTTTCTAAGATTCAATCTAGCTGTCTCAGGAGGGGCTTTGTTATCCACACCCTACAAAACACAGTGCAGTTGGGTCATAGCTGAAAGAACAGAACAGAGAACCCAAAACCTCCTCTTGATGGGTGCTGCCCTTTGGGGTTGCAGCACATTTCTAGTGCAGTTTGAGAAAGCGAGTACTCTGCTGCTGTCACAGCTTTTGGTTGTCTGCTGCGGGGATTCCCTGCTGCAACTTGCTTCACAAACACTTGCTTCTGTCCTATAAACATAACTAGAAAACATTCAAGATGAACTTGGGGCCTTGGAAAGTTTCTGAACACATTTAATATATAACTATCTTTTTATTGTAGGAAAATGTATTAGAAGATAATAATTTTGCTTCTCAAAGTATGGTTGCTACAGGAGAAAATTTGTTCACCGAATGACAACTCAGAAGATAGCTCAGCTTCTGAACCTCAGTTTTGCCCAGCTTCAGGTAGTGTTGACTAATTTAGTAGACAGAAGCACCACATGTGCTCATGTGTCAGAGGAAACGGAGAGTGCTCCTTTGTAGGAGCACTTCAGCACTTCATTATCTGAACCACCTCTGAAGGAGCTTCTCTCTGCAGGGTTCATACAGTTTCTAGGAAAACCAGTTCTTAAACTGAGAGTTTTGCATTTGTTTCTAAAACTGGGCAGGGCAGACATTTCCCTCTGCAAGTGTCACTATTCGGCCTTTATCAAGCTTACAGCGCAGGGCAAGATCTTGCCAGCTCATGGCGTGTGCCAAAGGGAGAAGAAAGGAGGGGAAAGGAGGGTGAGACTCTCACGCTGGGATTGCACACAGAGGAAGCGACAGGGTAGTGAGGCACTCATGCAAGGCACAGCATAGGTAGATAAGGAAACAAACAAACAAAAAAAAAATCAGGAATACATGTGTATTGGATTGTAGTTCTAATAAATAAAAAAAACAGGGCAATGCACCCATTTTTATCACAAGGCTTCACTAATGAGAACACTGCTAATGAGAACACAACATGGACAAAAGCTTCTCTCAAAGCTTTTTCATTCAACACCAAACACTTCCCAGTCAAAATCCAGAAAGACTTCCTAATAGGGATTAGCTCATTTTCATTGTGAGCCAGAGGCCTTTGGAACAAAAATACCAAGTGTTTGGTCAGGAAAAGTAATTTGGGCCAAATATTGTTCTCATTTGCTCTTGGTCTCTCTTTCCCTCCCCTCTCTGTTCTCTCCCAGTGATGATGAAGGGTACGACTGTCACCACTACTTCTTCCTGTTAGCACATAGGAAAGACTCAGGCAAAAGGCTCTTGCTTGATTCCATTCACTGCAGCTGGGTCATGCAGACAAACCACAGCAAGCTGATACAATGAAAAGCAAGTTTTAGCTGGAAAGCATGATTTTTTTTTCTCTTTTGCCTAGAATTGTTCTGCTCTCTTACATAATTTTAAAGTGATGTGCTACTATGTGTATTTTTAAGTAGATGAATAAATTAAACCAATGAATTCTTTCTTCTTGAATTCTTTTTCTGTACAAAGTAGGCAGAGCACACAGGGATCCATATTATTATAAGCATGCATAACTTTTAAATAAAAATAAGAGGTCAAGTTTGGTGTGATTTACTATAGTGACAACAAACTCCCACCAAGTATGCAGCACCCTAATAAATCTTGAAGTGCTCCCTTAAATTTACATAATACATATGCACTATCACTCAAATCCAAATGTGGTTTGATACAGACATATCAAGGAACAAACAACTCTCTGCAGATGCACAGACTACAATAATAATCCTTCTCTGATTATGGCTGATGCCCAAAAGGTTAGCTAGCTAGTCAAGACAACTATCTACCAAGCTGACTCAATTTAATGAGCATTTCATTCACCCTCAACAAGATTCTCTTTGAAATAAAAATGAAAAAAACCAACAAGATTGTGGTGGGGTTTTGTTTAATTGAAAGTGGAAAAAAGCATTACAGACTTCAGGTACATCTGCTGAAGTTCATCATTACCATGGGAGATCAAAGCATTTTTCTTAATCTCTTCTTAACTAAAACAATTTAAGCCCATTTTCATTGTTACTTCCCCAGGCTGTACCTTTCAAGGACAGTTCCACTGTTTTTAATCTAAAATACAATAACCTGCTTCATAGACAACACACATAAATTTCCAAATCTCCCCGTGCCAAGCAAGGACAGTAAATTGAGAAAAGGACGAGGACAGTAACTTCAGGTGTGCAAAGTCTGTTTGCTAGCAGGGGATCAATAACAGCTGACTGCCTTAGGGTCAGAGAAACCAGCAGCAGCTTTGCTATTTTGCTGCTGGAGGTACATGCCCAGGGCAGAAAGGTGCAGAGATCCCTGAAGGAGCTCCAAACAAGCCAGCCTGGTTGCTGGAAGCAATAGAGCTGCAGGACCTAGGGAAAATGGCCAGTGCAGAGCCAGGTTAGCACAGCAAATGCCTCACAAATATATCCACTTCTTCCACAGCTTAAGTAGGACTATTTTTAATTCTTTTGAACTCACACATCACAGATTTACCAGCTACATCCATCTCCCAAACAAAAATAATAATGCTAAAAAATTTTAAAGCACAAGTCTTATGAGAAGCAGCTGAGGAAGTTGGGGTTGTTTAGCCTGGAGAAAAGGGGGAGGATTAGGGAAGTTTTTATCACTCTCTACAACTAGCTGAAAGGCAGTAACAGGGAGGTGAATGTTGGTGTCTATTCTCAAATAATAAGAAATAGGACAAGAGTAAATGGCCTCAATTTGTGCCAGGGGAAGTTTAGATTGGATATTAGGAAAATTTTCTTCACTGAAAGGGATGTCAGGCACTGGAACAGGATGCCCAAGGAAGTGGTTGAGTCTTCATCCCCAGAGGTATTTAAAAGATGTGTAGATGTGGCTCTTAGGGATACAGTTTAGTGACGGACTTAAAGTCCTGGGTTAATGGTTGGATTCAATGATCTTAAAGGTCTTTTCCAAACTGATTCTATGGTTCTGTCTCAGTTTCATCTTTGCCGGGGTTACACTTTCCTCTCAAAAAGAAAGGATGAGTTGGTCCAGCTCATAGAACAACAACTAAAGGGGTGAAACGAAAGAGGGTTCTCACTGATTGTCCTAGATCACCAAAGAGGGAATGTTACTTTACTTTATCTTCCTTTCTGTTTATCAGTTGAGCTTACCGTTCTTATTCCCTTTACTACACCGTTGCTAAGATCTGCAGACCTTCCTGTAACTTAACCTCTTGCTGCCTCAATTTCTTCTTGTGTAAAATGGGAGTAATACATTTATATTCACCTTTTGGCAACTAGATTAACTAATCCAATTAACCAGTTATCACACATTTGTGAAGAATTGTAAGGTCCTCAGAAGTAAAGCATTACAATAACACAAAGTTTTATTGTTATTGTTGTAAAAATAATCAGAATTCAGAGGGAAAGGGAAGATACCAGCTTGCTAACTGAATATCTAGTCTCACCTATTGGCAGCAGGACCATTGCTGATTATGCAAACTTGTACTTCTAGTCTTCAACTGGTTAAGGAGCTGTTGTCAGCTTATTTCACAGAAAGCTCCTTGTGTCTCAAAATACTGTCTGATCAGCTTCTTTTCATGGATCCAGGATTCCCAAAAGCAGAAGTCCTTAAGCACATGCTTAGTGTAAAACCAGCATTTAGGTGCTCTGGTTAATCAGATTCACAATAAAAAACCTGCTCAACTCAAGAAAATAAAAAGGTTTCTTTCCCCTCGCTAAAACACACACATATTGAAGTATCTATGGCCAAAATTTCCCTTAATAAAACTCATCTCCAAACCTTGCATTTGCATAGTTTGTTTCAGCTAAGTATATGCACACATAATACATACAAACATATATAACACATATACATATTTCATTTTTCTCGGGGCTTGGATGTTGGTGTAGCAGCAAGATTATAAGATTCTACTGGGCTTTCACTCCTATTCAAGATATCTGAATTACCCATGTCTAAGGGATATATATTCCAATTTAAACGGGCCTTTCTGGCTAAGAGAAGTCACATGGTCAGGGACACAGGAAGAAGAATGCATGGCACAGAACACACCAAGGTGACAGACTCTATACTGGCAAGCATGGACTTTTGGTGAAAGCTGAACAGTAATAAAATCTGTGAGAATGTACAACAACTTTTGAAACAAAAATTTGGAACATTTGGAGCATGGCTGCATCAGCAAAAATGTAAAAATAAAGGTTATGAGAAGAGTCAACAAACAGAATCTCCTCATGGAGTAATTACTCTTCCTGGAATAGGCAATAGTTAATAATGAGAAGCAGACAGCCACTGAAAAATGAAAATAAAAGCACAAATTAGTTGAAGAGAGAAGATGGTTACCACACACAGGAAGCATCATTAATTAGGACTTCTAAAAGAAGATTTCTCATCTTGAAGGAACTTATTAACAACTGATTGCTCCAAGGTAGGTTTCAAAACATGTGAAAATAACAATTATAGAATGTTGCTAGCTAGAAGATGACTAAGATGATGAGATCAAAGATTAAATCTCCAGGTTTTTTATTGGCAAATTCCCACAAAAGAGAATAGGAAAATGGGGAATTTCAGCATAATGGAGATATTGATAACTGAGCAAACTACAGGCAAGTCAGACACTGATAACCATTGCCTACTCAGTAGAAAATGAAGCTGATCACCAGAGAGCTGTTTCCCAAAATCAGTGACACCATATGTCCTGAAGTGTATCCATGCATTAGACCATCTCACCAGGATGTTAGAGAAACTGAGATCATGAGCAATATAATTCCTGATAGGTAAAACTGAAAATCTAGCTTGGAAAAACCTCATGCCTCTTTTAGGAAAAGCAATAGGTAGCAGATGGCTGGAGGGTTGAACAGAAGATCTGATACCTCTAGAGAAATCTAGGCTGGTCAGATGAACAGGGTTAGATCAGATCTCAGGCACTGGCACGCCTCAGTTTTGCCTATATGACAACAGAAAAGCAATGCAGCAGCTACAGCTGCAGATAGCTCCAGGAAGGCTCATCTGAAAGCCTACATAGGCCAGGATACCAGCATGAGAAAGAAAACAAGTCAAACCAAATGTTAAATTCTCCAAAATACGTCCTCAAAGAAAAAGGCAGGAAAACATAATGTGTAAATCAAAGGTGGTCTAAATGAGTCTGATTATTGGTGACAGGGAAAATAGATGACCCATATTAGCATATCTAAGAGAAGAGCAGACTGGATTTCAGAGTCCAGAAGACCATGTGCCTACCGCATTTTTCACCTTCAGAACAGTTACTGAGAAGCACATCAAGTGGCAAAACAAGCTCATTAACTTAATCAGTTTTTGATGGCATCTGACAGCCTCCATCACAGCTCACTTAAATACTTAACAGAGGCATCTGAAGGTTGATCAGAAGCAAAACAGACTTTTGTTGTCACAGACACAGGGGGCCATGGCTGGATTGTTCTTTTCACCAGAGAAGAAAACATTAACTATTGTTTTTTGGGGTCTTGAAAAACAATGTGAAAAGAGTCCCCTTACACTTTGCCCTACTCCAGTAGTAGGCACCTTCCAGCCCATCCCAACACCTTGTTGGCCACACCACCAAAAAATGCAGCTTCCCACGACTCTTCCACAAGTGACATAGACACTGGGACCACCGCTATTATCATCCAGGCTGTTAAATTTGCTTACTTGTAGCACCTCTGCATCTTTATATGCCATGGATTCCTTCAAAAATAATGTCAAGCCATAACATGAGCTATCAATGTGAAGCAATAAATGCATGGGAGCAAAATATGTTGTTTGTCTTCTGCAGGACACTGCCACAGATTTTGACATGAGGAATAGATAAATGTCTAAAAACAGCGTACCCTTTTAGGATGAGGCCAAAGTTAGGTATTCAATGCCAAAATAGCAAAATCACAGTTGAACTATCATATACATGCCTCAAAACTTCATACCCAGTAACGATAACACAAACAAGAATCTGCAAATGATAAGTTAATAAAAACCACAAATCACAAATGAATTTGTAAAGCAGAAAACACAGCAGAAATCATATATATTGGCACTGGCATACACATTAAGAGGGATATTCACGAAGACCTATCAGTAAGGTGTTAAGCATTTATTCAAACAAACTCAAAATCCGGCTGTCAAATCCAACATAAGACTGCAATACATGTCCTCTTCCCCTTAACAAACTGGCATAGAACAATACCCTTGAAAGACAGATTTGTGGTAACAGTCCCTGTAATTTATCTTAAAAAAAAAAAAAAAAAAAAAAGGATGAAAATATCTAGTTCATTTGCTAAGAACAAAGCCTTACTATCAACCACCAGGCAGCTGGGGAACATATAAGGGTATCTCTCCTTTGGCATTTCTTTTCCTCAGGAACAGATAATCTATGGGTCCTGATAGAGAAAATGCACTGAGACCAGGCCAGGGGTGTCCAGGTGTGAGTTACTGTTTGAAATCACAGGATGTATTCCAGTTAAAGTACATCATTTACATACATTTATCGTCCTTACTCCATTATTGTCTATATTCCACAGGATATACCACTGGACCTACAAGCATTTCTGGGTTTTTCTTGCTATAAAAACAAACCCTGGCCTTCTACTGTTGGGAGTTCTTTCATCTGAGATTTCTTGGTATTGGTGACTCATTTCAAAATCAAACTTAAGAGTTTATTTTCCTAATAATTTTTGATTTGTTGGTGGTTTTCTTTTTTAGTGTTTGTGTTTGGCAAAAGATGAGGCTCAAGGAACAGGAATAAACAAATCTGAGTAAGCACATAATGCTACCTCTTTGAGAGCTATTTTAAAAGATGACAAAAAAATATGACACTGTGATAGTCATTGATTATTTGCATTATATTTTAGAAGAAAGGCTGGCACGATACTTGAGGCCCACATTGAAAAGCCTTGTAGAGCAAAACAGGAGATATATTTCATGTCTCAATCAGCTATGGATAAAATATGCATGACAATTTCAGCTTGGGAGGCCCAGAAAGGTTATTTATTTTTCCTGTCTGGGAAAGAGTTATTTGTTTGTTTAATTGTACTGTGCCTTTTAATAAGGAATGTTAAGGAATCTTATGTTGACAGGAAAAACAATACAGTCCAAACCATTTCAGCAAGAATGCCTATTATTCACTGGATAGTATTATGCATATGACATGCATTGTATTTGCTGCAAACAGGAAAAACATTTGCTGTTTTGCTCAGCTGAACAGAGAACAGCTTCTCAGCCGTGCTTTATCTATTTTTTTTTCAAACACTAAATATTACATCACTGTGAAATAAATTAATTGACCTGTGCTGTGAATAAATAAATTAAAAAATTCAATATGCTGCTTTGAATTTGCAGCTCATTTCTGCAAGACGGTTTTGCAGTAGCTCTAACATATGAGTTAAGTAAGCCTTTCTGACAGGTGTAAAAGCCTTTCATACCGCTTGCAAGGTTATGCTAGCGAAATATGACAGAAAATGTGGACTAGTCACAATATCATATGTTCCATATCAGCAAGTATCATAACAGAAAGGCTCACTACACCAAATAGAATGTACTATATAGTAAAACAATGGGTGTGCAGAAATAATGGCATAACAGGCAGGAGCTGGGGCTCTAATTTGGCACATTGCTTTGCCATAGGAGTAACCCAAATGAGACTCATTATCTGGGAAAAATAAAATAATGAACTTATCCATCAGGAGCATTACCCTATGCTTGGCCAAGAAGAGAGAAAGCAACATTTATTTATTTGTTTGCTTTTTTAGAGCTGAAATGAACTCATACAAGATCTACAGTTTTCATATGTATTGCCTTTCTCTGCCATCCTGTTCCATGCACTTTCTCGAAGGGACTTTATCGATCTCTCTTCCCAGATGTTTCATATCTGAGGAAGTGTCATAAATCACTGCTAGAGAAGGAAACATTGCTGGCTTTCACCCACAGAGAGCTCCAAATCTGAATTTGATTTTGTTTTGCCTAGTTATTAGCTCACGCCCAATCCTTGGCTCATGTGCCTGTACCTGGCTCATCCTGGCAATGCCCTGCATACTACACAAGGGACATTTGAATGGCCTTGGCCAAGGGATTCTTTTGGTTGCTATCAAAACTGTGTGACTCTGCTGAGCCAATCCATTCAGAAGAACAGCAAATACTGGAAAGGGACTATTTTTCTATCATAAGACTGAACAGCTGATGAGCCAAACATCATGTAACTACTGACTTGTGATTTTGGAAAGAGCTCTACCCTGGAAAAAAAAGGAGTCTGTGTGGAACTGCAAGCTGGGCTTCAATCAGGGTCTCTATGCTACAAGGTCAGCACTTCATTTGCTATCTGATCCAGAAACTTCTGCAGAAGGTTTACGTGAATTACACATTGCCTCATGTTGAGAGTCAGGCAGTTAAGACATACTGTTCTAAACATCCTTGTTCACATGAACTTCAACCACTATTTACTAGCATTCAAGAGAAGAAAATAAATAAAAATGACATCAACGCTGATCTAATGCTTCGATTTTTCACTAGGAAGACAGCTGTTTATACCAGTCTGCCTCACATCTGTGAAACAGCACAACTTATCAGGACAGTTGAGGGATGTAGGGAGCAGTACTGAAAAACAGGTTTTAAACTCCCCAAACCTGAACTGACACCAAAAAAGTAGATTTTTTTTACTCCCTTAAAAAAAAGCCAAACAAATAAAGCATCAAAACAAACCCACAACACCGTAACCAGCCTTCAGAGAAAGAAATACGAACAAACTAGGTATCAACAAACAAAAAAAACCAACCCTCCAGGATATATAAGCTAGGGATTAATTTTTTTGCTCTATGACCGTCAACAAAGTCTATCCGGTAGCATCTATTTCTAGAACTTCCAAATTCAAATTACGTCTAATGAGTTTACAGTACAATTTTTAAAGGGTCTCGCCTGAGCCATAAAGACTGAAGCAACCATTAAGGCCCATTTGTTAACAGCTATGATAACTACACTGTCATTACGCTCGCTGTAGGACACTGTGCTACACAAAGGACTAATGTTATTGCACCAGACTAGAAGCACTTTAAAGTCATCTTGTGCAACTAGTAAGACAGGCAAAACACATTTTCTGATCGTAAAAAGCATTCTGGAAATTGCCAAAAATCATGCATTAGCATCAACTATACGTGTAAAACATGACGTTGTTTTACCTTTTAAGTAGAAGGCATTAACCTGCCATGTTTAGCTGTGAAATTTCATAACTATGGTTATCTAAACACCACTGTTACAGTTATCTATGCATTTAGATTTGATGACAGTTTTGTCCTCTTATGCCCTTTAAATTATTTTCATTTGAGGCAGGAAATTTGTCATCCCTTCTCTTTTTAACAACATTAATTAACATGTTATTTGTATTATAACTGTTCACAGAGTCTAGACAATGACACAAAGTGTCAGCAGATATCTTAGAAAAAGTGATGAAAACTGTGGGTCTCTGTTTGAAGCTTGATGGGTAATCAGAGCTTATCTACTTGCAATTAAATTGTCACCAGGCTAAAGATTTCAAATTGAAATCTACTGACCATATTCTGCTCTTAATATATACTTGGAGAACACTGAGGATATGAGACATTATTCTAATTTAGAGTGATGCAGCTAAAATTGGATTCTGAAGGTTTGTGTCTTCAGCTCTAGAAACCTGGTCTTTTAAAAATTCACATTTAAGATATTGTTAGAAAAAGTAGCTTTAACTCAATCTTAAGGATATCTTTATGTTTTCATTTATTTATAGAAAATTAAAATGTAGCAATGGCACATCACAGAATCTTGTGGCTATGTCCTGTCAGGCTAGAAGTTAGACAGGAGACCTTTGATAGTTCTTTTGTATCAAAAGGGAGGTGTCTCTGACAGCATTGACATGAGGTACTGCAAAAGAACGGAAAAAGTTTTGAGAGGACTGCTGGAATGGATTACAACCTCTACCCCATTGTACCTTCACCCCAGGTAAACATGTAGCACTCACACAGGCTGTGTGAATGTTGCACTTCAACATTTCATCCAAGGTATTCTCCTTGGACAAAAAAAATAATGACTTAGAACCAAAGAAAGCAGAGGTATTCCATAATATGCAGTGGTTTACAGAGAAAGATCAATTTGCACAGAAGGATGTGAAAGACATCTTAGAATAAAATTTTAAAAGCCAGTCTCTAGAAACCCCAGTTAATGATCCATTTATTATACAGCTTTAACTATGATCCTGTGATGACTTTTCTAGATAAGCAGGAAGAATTAGCAGGCTTTTTATATAGACTTAGCAAAAAACAGAAAGAAAGAAAATCTTGGTCAAACATGTATGTTGAAGGCAGAATCTGTATGTTGTATGTTGGTATGCCAGAGAATTAATTATAACACCATTTGTTTATATGTTTCAGAATAAATAAGGCATCACAATAGGGAATGAGTCCTTGTCCTCTCCTCCTTACAAGTCATTTTATCATTATAATTTCCTGAAAGAATTATTTATAAAAGATTCTCTACAGATATTCATTTGGGGGCATATGCCTAAAAAGATAATCACTTCATATACAAACATCTTAATTTAGAGTTAATATTTGGCAGCATGTTCCTCTTAATGTTCATCTGGTAACCACCAAAATGTCTCAGCTTAAAGAAGGACTTTCATCTGAGGGAGGAGGATGGGAAGTGCATAACATCTAATGTCAGGGCAATGTTTTAATCCTCTTATCAGTCATAAACCTTATGTTTTACAGTGTTTATACCACTTACTGTAGCTATTTAATTTCTAAATCAAAGGTTTTCCCACATCTCACTATGGCATCTTCCTACATGTTCCTGCCTGCAAAGTTTTCACTTCTACTTCCACATGCAAGTCAATATCTTGTAATGCCCCACACAGTTACAGCCACGTGCTTGTGGTAAATTCATGTCTGAAAGTTGGGTGCTTACTTCTCATTAAATTTAACTTCTAGGCTTCTAGGTCAGGCTGGTGAGCTCGCTGCTCTGATTATTTCTAGTCTTACAGTCTTAGTGCCAGTACAATCTATGCCAAACTGCTTCAGGCTTTCCTCTGACCAAGCGCAGTCTGCAAGAAGTTCTGGAAGTAGGGGGTGTTCACTCTCCTGAGCTAGATAACCCAACACTTTGACTCTCCAAGTCATTAATACCTTCCTCCATAACTCGTTCCTAAGGCAGATACAAATACTGCAGGCTCAACAGCAAATGGGCTGGGAAGTAGCCAAACAAATAGCTCTCCTCTGAAAAATACCCCAATCTATTTAAATTAACACAAAACAATATCGTGGTTTCCATAGACCTTTCACCTCCACATCATAATTTCTACTTAAAAGTTGTGACAGAGCTAAGGGAGGCAGAGCAGCCTGAGGGTCAGGACACCCTCAGTGGGGGTGGAAGGGGTCAGGCTGGCTGCTGCTTCAGACCTAGAGCTCCAGCCTGTGCTTTTCAACCCTCAGCCAGCAGTCTGGATAGGGTGTTTCTTTCCATGCTTACTATTAACAGTGAACAGGAGAACAGGAGAAACACAGGTACAGACAAAATACATTATACTAGACCAACAGACAGTTGGAAAACATATAAGCACACACAAGTTTGCATATATAAGCTTTCCTTCAGATTTGAAAAAGCTTCTGTTTCTTCCCTCACTCTCTTCTCCCCTGCCTCCATTTTTTAAAAATCTTAAGTTCACCCCAATCCTGAGTAGGTGAAGAAATCCTCAAAAAGACTTAACAGATGGGAAACCCCTGTTTCATCCAAGAGTATTAATTCACTGCTGACTGCAGCTGACAGAAAAGTTGGATTTCCAAGGGAAAAAAACCAACTGAAACAGCACTCCAAAAGTACATAGGAAAGTACTAGGCAAAAAGCTTATTTCTAAATTTTAAAAAATTCATCCAAGTGTTGCTCCAGCTGACACTGCCTGCTAATACAGAAACCATCAAAAAAGTTATTATTTGGATAAAAAAAAATGTTGCAAAGATCTGGGGGCTTGAGTCTGAGGCTCTTATCTCTGTGATGGCTATCTGTAACTACACCTGTTTGAAACTGAAATATTTACAGACAAGAACATTTATGCTTGAGAATGGTCTACATTCTTGGCTTTTTCATGATAGCCAAGAAAATAGTCCTCTCATTAGTTCAAACTCTGTATTGACACATGGGCTTTGCTGTCCAAACATTAAGAAAAACACAACTCAGTTGAGCTCCACAGATGTTTTGAACTGGCCCAAAAAGGCCAAGCAATGTGATCAACATCCTATCACCTAAACTTGTCCCCCTGAGCGCTCAAGTACACTGTATATTTCTTCTTTCATTAATGACATCCAATCAAAAACAACTAATTTAACACAGTTGCCAGTGGATTCTTCAATATTTCACTTAAGTCAAAAAGAAAACAGATTGATTTTAAAAAAACACAGCTATTTAATGTATCATTCCTGCTTGGACTTGGAAGCCAGGCTGCAGACAGCAGCTTACAGAAGTCACTGAAAGCAGGGAATAAAAATGTATTTTGAAACAGTATATTGATTTTTATTTCTTTTCTAAGGGCATGTGAAATTTTCCCTGGGTGTAATTCAGCTTGCCTTGTCAAGGAAACGTTCTCTTTGTGTGTGCAAATTGAGTGTTTATCCTTTCAGTCACTTGGGAGCCAGTGGCTTTGTGCTCCTGGTGCCCCTCATGCCAGCAGCGTGAGTATGCTTTGCTCATCCATTTCTTACCAGCCTTTCAATACTGTGACACTGGGGCTGAGCTAAAGGCTGCCTCTTAGCTGCATGCACTTATGATATCATTGTGTTTCCTTTGTAGCCCTTCAGAAAAGGACAAATGTCAAAGAAGCCCTCTAATACTCAAACTCTGAACAGTCCCTCTACGCTCTCAGTTTGCAGCCACTACTTGCACCCACTGGTCTTGTCCAAAGACACAAATTTTCCAGCAAACACATACATTGCCTTCTTTTATCTTCCTTTTCACAATCCAATCCCCTCTCTTTCCTTTCCTTTTTTTTTTTTTTTTTTTAACCTCTGTGTTTCTAGGGCGATTTGGTCCTTTTTACTATATGTGATCCATTAGCCACATAACTTTACAGATTTTTTTTTTTTTTTTTTTAACCTCTGTGTTTCTAGGGCGATTTGGTCCTTTTTACTATATGTGATCCATTAGCCACATAACTTTACAGACCAAGATGTAGGTTTCAAAGGGATTCTCAGGCACCTAAAACCTTGGAAGCTGAGAGAAAAATGGATTAAAGGAGGCTAATTTATCTGGCTTCCCATGCCAAAACCGTAAAGATGACATGAAAATCAGAGACATAAATGCATGGATAGGTGGTCTGGCTCCAAAAAAAGACGGTTCTTGAGTCCTAACACATGGGAGTGGGATCATTTTCCACATGTAATAAGCTCAGCTATTTATTAACATAAAAGCATTTTACAAAGGGCAAAGTTTTTTTGGGACAAACACACAGATAAAAAGAACAAAAGAAGAAAATTAGGAAATTTTCATTTTCCGTATTTTACAATGTTTTTTCCCATAAGTATAAAGCATTACTTCTCTTTCTTTTTGATCATTTAAAAGGTATGCTACTAAGAGTACAACAATACCAGGAATGTATAGAAGAGAAAAATTACAGCAACAAATTAAATTGGATTGATAAATGATAGGAACAAATAATGGCATTCTACAATTGGAAATATGACCAGATATTTTCCCCTTAATTTTCTAAAATGTTTAGTGTTAGTAATTATTTATGATTTTTCTTTTTTTGAAATGTTTAGAAATTTTTAATTAACCTCTTTTAATTTCCCCTTATCCTTCAGCCATTGGAAGCAGCATGTTGGCACTAAAAAATTATCTGCAAGCACTGAAATGTTTCAGATTGGAAAACAATGTGTAAGCTAGGTTGGCTGTGGGACACTGCCCTAGCCTTTCACCTCTGTTGAGCTGGGAAAAGAAATCTGTCTTAGGTCGTAAGTCAAATGGGCTTCGTGATGTGAAGGAGTCCCTCAGGAATGCAGACACAGAAATAAGGAATGAGAGAGAGAGACACACACTAGGACTCATAACCTACTTCTGTATTGTTCTGAGCCAGCTCCCTATTAAAACCTCATACAAGCAAGCTCCTTCCTACCAGATTTAAACTGGATGTATCCTCAAAAATCACTGAAAAAGCTGCACTTTCAATCTTCAAAATCACACGCACAGATACACAAAAAGCTCTTCAACATTTTTTGGACCTAGATTGATCTTTATTCAGCACACTGAGCTCTTGGCATGGAACATGCAGGCTTAATTCTTCCTACCCCTGCCTGTATAAACAGGCATTTGTGTCCCATGCCCTGTAGTGTTCAGTGAGGTGACTCACAGTAATGCCTAGCCCCTGCCCTCAGCAGTCTGCAACACAAGCCTGCTCTCCAAAAGTGGGTTTTGGATGTTCAGCCTCATCTTTCTTTTCTTTATTTAATTCTGTAAGCATTCATCTTACTCTCTTGAATCATCCTTCAGGCCAGGTAGTTAAGGAATCTCCTATTTATACCAATCCCCTGTGGCTCAGGACAGCAGTAAAATGCTGGTGTGCCAGGAGGATTACCTGAGCAGAGAGGTTTTCACTACAATACTTTTCCCCCCTGCCACAAGCACTAAAAAAGCAAGACAAATCCTATAATGCTTGTAGGGAGTAGCAGTGACTTTCTGTAGTCCAGCTGAGATAGCTGAAAAGCTTTGAGGCACCAATGACTTTTTTCAGGGCTCCCTGTTTGATCACTGCACTGCTGCAGCTACAGCTAGATATTTATTCCTGTGATATACAGTAAAGTTATTGTACATATTTATACGTGCACATCTGCATGTAGCAGAGGAAAATGAGATATTCAGGTAGTATGACACACACATCTTACTACAGGCTTTGCATTAAAGAACATGTCCAAATACAGTTCTTTCCTCCAGCTCCTGAAGGCCCTGCTTAGGCTGGACATATTGTAACAGAGCTGTAGCAAATGTATTAAAATTGTTTTCTGACAAGTAATAGCACATTTTCACGAGGCTTTACACATGGTCAGAGATTCAACAGTGCCATTAAGGAGAACAGTCAGCCAGTAAATATCTTGTGCTGTTCTTCCCTAGCAGGAGTGTAATTACACCCCAGCATACCAAACCGCTCTATCTCGTCCTTGCAACCTTTGTCCTTTAGCAAACCCACAAAGGGAAAAGCTGGTACTCCTGATCCAAGAGCATCACACACGGGTTTTAATCTGCTTCAAGATTTCACTGCCCTTAGAAACACTGAACTCTCTTCTGTGTGAACAACCTGACAAGAAGCCAGGCAAAGGGCCACTCGCCGGTCAACAGGAAGTAAGCTGGGACAAAAGGTCCAAGTTGAGGAACGCTTCTCTGGGCTCTCTGTCCATGCCTCGGCAGCCTGCACTTGGGGCAAAGCCAGCATAAAAATGTACTCCGGGTAACTCTGGGCTTTGATTAAAAAGCCACAGTGCTTAATAACAAAACCTGACTGAAGAGAAAAGAGGACTGAAAAAGAAAGAGCCAAGCTTATGAAAAATAGCTCGTGCCTTCAGGCTCATTTTGAAAATATTTTTTATTGGCTTTTTACTCGATTAAAGGATATTCTTATTCTCTCCTTAGAAAATGTCTACTGCTTCATCCTGCACATCAATTGATGATAAACCAATGCAAAAAGCTCAGGTAAAGCAATCCAGAGCAACTGTGTGAACAGGTTCATACTCCTCTCAGAATCTTGGAAAAATGAGCTCTTGAACTATTCGGAAATCCTATTAAACCCACACATGGGTAGAAAATAATGGCATTTCCAGAACATCTGTGTGTGCACTGACACTATGGAATACTAAGTACGAGTAGAACCGATGAGTTCTACGAGCACTTCTGAGTTAACTGTTGTGAAAAGGAGAAGCTTGCAGGCAGCTGAACCTGGTGGCATTGCAAGTACCAGAAGATGTTTTTCACTGAAAAATCTCTGAAGCAGGACTTTGAGCAGAGATACGAAGGCTCTTCAGAAATCACATCAAGCACTCAAAACCAAATCCCTTTCCTCACTTGAAGTAGCCTTTGTGCATACAAAGAACATGTAAATGTGTCTTGTATGGGAAGATCTGTCTGTAGCTACCCCTGCAATTTTACTGTATGCAGCTTTGGGGGAGTCAAATGGATGTCTCTTCTTCCTTTCCCCTCTCACTCTTTTTAAAAAAGATTATGAATTTTTTTTACATATAAGGAAAAAAAATATCCTTAAAATGAGATTTCTCTCAAATATGACTTTCTAGAACAGGACTGTGTATTCCTCTCCAAGTAATTTTAACTGGATGACTAAAAATTTCAACTGAATTATTAAAAATAGAAAGATTCTATTTCCTTACTGCCAGAAAATTTCTGAGTGCTCTGAAGTCAGTTGGCTCAAAAAGCATTACTAATAAATAGAAAGAATAAAAATAATTCACGATTTTAAATTCAGCAATACAATTTCTCGTTTCAATTAGGAGACTTTTCCACTACATTATAAGTCGTGCTTATAAAGGCCTTCATATTTAAAATGTGGTTAATTTTTTTTTTTTTACAGTTCAGGATAAAACCAAAGTAGCAATACAGGAACAAATTACTATCCATCATCATCTGTTTTGCTACCTCACTTGCAAATTCTCACTCCACAAAAAAAAGCAAAGCAGTTTGTTGCTCCTTTGATGAAAGTAATGTCTCCAGTAAATAATGTGCTTTTACCCCAATGTCCTGACATGTGTGAGAGCCTGAACAGTCCCTGAGGAGCATGCAAGAACTTGCTGCTTCACAGTAACCTGCACATGAGTCTTCACTCACTCCCTCTCCTTTCTTTGTTGACTTCACCATATAAATAGCAAGAACAAAAAAGAAGTGGTAAGAAGAGATTTTTGTAACAAAGTAATCTAATATCATGCTTAGGTCATACTAGGGACATATTTGTAACTAAAGAGGGGAATGAACATCTGGCAGCAGCTTTGAAAAATATATGGAGTTAATAGTGCTAGCAAAGTGACCAAAGCCATCAGAGCACCAAAAAGCAAATCTTACTGCAATGAGTGAACAGGAAGGTGGTGCAAACACCAACTACAATATTTTCTCCACTGTTTAGTTTGGAATTGTGTGCCCTTTTCTGAAAGCCACATTTCATGACCAACTGGTCAAGTCCAGAGTAGAACAAAAAAATAATTACAAGGTTAGTATGAAGAGGAAAGACTGAAAAATTCAGGGTCCAGTTCTGGACAAGGCAGAGCAGAGATAGGATGACAACAACCTGGCAAATTAACAGTTGCTGCAATGTGTAAAAGCAAAATTGTGTTTACTTCTTCATTGGAAACAGTAGCCTAAAACACAGCAAGGAAAATAGATTGGGTGTCAAAAAAAAAAACAACCCAAACCCTGTGGGTAAGCATAATATGCATTGCCTAGTAATATTTTGGAATCCCAGTCATGGAACTTTCTGGGGACAGGGTGTAGGAATAACTACAAAAAACAAATCAGCCTGCCTTAAGACCAGGTGGGTGTACTACATAAATTCTTCCCAGCCCTATCTTCTATAAGTATTATTTTTATCTAGCCTCATTTTAATCTCACTTGGTACTTCAGAATTTATGCTAATATTGTCAGGAATGTGTCTCACAACAGGTTTATACTACTGAGAAGACATTGATAATTTGAAGCCTGTAATAAATATATTTTGTAACTAATGAAAGGTTATACATATTAAACTACCAGCTGAAGAGAGACCGCATATTTCACTGCCGTATTTTTTCACTTCAAGGATACCAACATTTTTCTCGTGTTAACCTCTGTGAATTTTGAACTAGTGTTCAAAAGCTTATGTATGATGTGGAAATACAAATCTCAACTTTACAAAGAAGAAAAAATTGCATAGATATAAATTTTAGGCTATCCAGACAGTCAATTACACAGCTGGCACTTCTCTTGCTGTCTGTTACAATCTGTTTGAAATTACAGCCATCTCTCACTGTAAAAGCTTGCAGAAAACTGGACAATGGATTCTGATCCCTTTTTTTATTTTCACTCAGTAACAAGACCTGTGGAGGACACCTGCTTCTACCTTCCGTACATAATTTTCTGCAATCTTGACTGGTAGAAAATAATAAACCTTAAAATGTCATTATAAAGGTAGCCAGCTTTGTCATAGGGATTTTCCATAGTCATCCCCTCCAGAATTCAGAACTTTGGATTGATTTATTAGGAAAATCTGAAAGATAGTCTGGAGTACAGTATCTGAAACACAAGGAACACTGATTTGCTATTTCCTTCTTTTGTGCATTCTGTGTTGCTTTCCTCATTTGTTCATGTGTTACACTGTCAGGCACATTGGAATTAACCAGAAGATATGACCCAGATGTCAGTGCATTTGTAGTGGAAAAAGGCAATTTCAGAGTCTAGTGCTTAATAAAATTTTTGCATGATTTCCTACAGCTGTTATCCATGTGTTATTTCAGGATAGCTGAAACACTGTGCTGTTAAAGAAATGAAACAAACACTCAAAACACGCTGAAAATTCAAATCCACAAGTTACTTTAATGTGGGATGTAAGCCTAAAAGAGTATTTGGGGCTAGCACTGATAAATAACCACTATGTTATCCTTGCCACCAGATTCTGGATCCCAAAACCAAAAACCTACTAAGCATATGTATTTGCCATATGTAATTATGGCATCCTGATTTAGTCACTGGAGTCTCTCCTTTCCCTGAGGTTTAATCCTGTTTATTTTTGACACAAAGTGGTTTCTTGTTGCATTCTAGAATCTAGAGACAAATACTAAGTCTGTAGATTAAAACAGAATGCTGTAGAAATCCTTCCATATGAACCTCACCTCTGATGATTCTAAGGGCCACAGCTATGTGTAAGTTTCAAATAATAGTCCTGCAGCTTTAAAAAAACAACAACTCGCTTCCCCTTTAAATGTTAAAGAAAGCACGGATTGGTTTGCCCTATGACCAGGATGTGATCCTTCTTCATTTCCTACTCCACCTTTGAACACAGAGCTTTTGGCCTGTCACACAATAGATATGCGAGTTCAACAAGTGTTAAGCTTACCCTAAGAAATAGACAAAAACAAACATCCATGCTTAGGAATACACTGCTATTTCACTTGGGTGGCCGTCTGTAAGAAAAGAGATGCTGGGACCAAAGACTTTTCTGGGATATTTCCAATGACCTCAAGGTTACATCAGGACCTACTTGCCCATTGCACTTACTGATACACATCAGGACTTTTAAATAAAAACATATCTTGGGTGAGAGAGTTCCAGAAACAGATGCACAAAGCCATAGAAGGGTTTCATACTCAGCATGGTGTAACTGACTGATCCTGTCCAGCAAAACACCGGAAAAGCACATTAATCAAGAGCCAAAAGCCCACATTCTGGATTTTTTTGTTTATCTTAACATAATTTGTTTACATAAACTTTGCACAATATTTTTCAACTCACTGTTCCTTTGGTATTTACTTATCTTCCTAGAAAAAGCTTCCTGCCAAATAAATAATTAGGAAATAGATATTCCCTTTCCTAATTATTAATTATTGCCACTTGTAAGAGAAGATATTTAAAGAGAGTTGATAGTCAAGAACAGCCTCCTCTAATATGTTCATCATTAGTCCCACAATTTCAGCCCTTTGCACTGTTTCAGATAATAGAACATAAAATTATTAGAAAATATAAGTCTTATACAAAGGCAGATGGCTGAAAACATAATTCCAGGTACAAAAAAAAAATAATAAAAACCAAAACCAAACAACCCTAGGCTGTGATTTAAGAAGGCCTTTTATGAAGGAAAGGAGATTTTGCAGAATTTCATGAGGGCAGGCATTAGAAAGAGGGGAACCAGTTACAGACACCTAGAAGGTGGCTGAGTATTCATTTCTGCAGAGTAAGGAGCAGGATCCAGATCAACAGAAAAACTCAATGGTATCTAAGAACGATCCTTCCATGCCCAGAGCTCTGGCTATAATCCCAGGTAAATACTGACAAGTGTTCTGTAAAGCTTCAGCGCAGAACACTGGATACCTGACCTTCAAATGCTCTACTGCTGTAAAAAAAAGTTTTTTATAAAAGTACAGGAAATGCATGTATCAAATCTCCTTCTAATACCTCCATTTGAAGTAATTAATGATGGAATTTATGGGTTTGCACAGAGCCAGTCACTTGCAGGACAAGTCCCTATGGGTGTTGACAAAAGAATTTGTTTTTTTTTTTAAACACCTTAAATAACCACTGAACAGACACCTTTGAAACAGGTTTCGTTGTTAAAAAAGTGTTGGCCTATCAATAACAAAATAACACACCCTCAAAACCAGCTGCTTCGCATTCCATTCATCAATCTTTTGGTTGCTTATGTCAAACATTGACAGGTTTAATGTATTGAGAGATAGGAGTTTGTCCTTGGCTCTAGCAGGAGGGAGGAAATGACGGCTGAGCACCAGCTCACAGCACACATATTGAAAAGCCTCGGAACTAAACTGGGGCCTTGAAAAAACTCATCCTTCCATGCCCTGGGATCACCCCACACAGACACCACAGGAGGCACAGATGTGTGTGCATGTTACCCTGAGAAAGGACAAAAATAGCAATCCCTGAACTTTTTTTGGATGCACTTTGGGTAATGCAACAGTGACAAAAGCCTCAGGTACTATATACTGGGCAATTCCAAACCTCCCCTAAGCTTAAAAAAAACCCCAAAACCGAATAAAGTATGTTCATACAAGCATGTATGCCAGAATGTTCTGCACTAACACAAAGCAAATACCCCCTGAAAATGTAAGCATACCTTAAGCAGCCAAATAGTGTGTCCAGTTTCAATTTTGTGGGTAAATCTGAACCATGTCTGAACCAAGTACAGGTGTCTTCAAAAAAAACATGTCCTAAAAAGAGCAAGTGGTAGTACCTGTCACCTGATAAGATAGCTGGCAGAGTAGAGAGCTGGAGAAAACAGGAACAAATGTGTAGGGCTTTTGCTCTGAAACATTCCCATGATTTAAGGAAATAAAATGGTGATACTGAATTAAGATCTCTGCTTCCCAATGACAGTTTTGTACACAGCGTTTGGGAAGCCATTTGATCACAGCTAGCACTGGAATTTTGTCCTGTCTTGCAGTGTCTCTGAAACAAATGTGTTTACCCTGGTAATCTGCTGATTAAAGTTAAAAAATAGGGCTGCAAGGCTGAGCTCAAGTTGGATCGTTTCCCCAAAATCTTGGGAGCATCTCCAGTGGTTCTCAGGACAGTCCTTGCTTTCCCTGGGGCTTCTTCCCCCCAGCTGCTTCACACACATACTCAAGACAATTTGTTTGGGAAAGAAAGGCAGCAACTTCAACCACAAAGACAACAATCTTTCCTGTAAGTTTGTAACACCCTCTGGTGCAGCAGAACACGTCAGTATTGCACAAGAAATTCAAGACACTTTCTTTATTCTGTTTGTGATATATGTTATTATCAAAGTCATGTTGAACACAAAACTGAGTATGTTTTAAAATTTACCAAAAACCTGCTCATAGTCCCATCTTTACACTGAGCACTATTTCCCGGATAGAAAGAAAGGTTATATTCATACCCTGTTCTTGGTCTACTTTGGCCCAGGAAATAGTGGCTATATTATTGGAGCTACTTGGGCCTGCAGCATCCATTTTATGAAAATAGTCTGAGGGAGCTGGGTCTGTTCAGTCCTGAGAACAGACAACTGAGAAAGGGCCTCACCAATGTACATGAATATCTAAAGGGTATGTGCCAAGAGGGTGGAACCAGGCCCTTCTCAGTGGTGCCAAGCAATAGGACAAGAAGCAATGAGCAGAATCTGATGCACAAGAAGTTCCACCTAAACAAGAGGAAGTATTTCTCTACAGTGCAAGTAAAGAACAGCTTGTCCAGAGACATTGTGGAATCTCCCTCACTGGAGATACTCAAGAACCTCCTGGACACGATCCTGTGGCACATGCTCTGGGATGGCCCTGCTTGAGCAGGGAGGTTCCATCAGGTGACCCCACTGTGGTCGCTTCCAACCTGACCCTTTCTGTGAACAGCTGTTTTGGCCAGCCAGCTCTAATCCAGTTAGGAATGCCCACATTTTAATGAGAAATACCAGTGGTGTAGTCAGCGTCACAGTATGTTTCCTGAAAGATTTCCTGGTTATAGTGTAAGCAGGGCCTACCTTGGCTGAGGCAATAGTTATTTAGCCAACTCAGCTACACAATTGACACCTTCACCCAGGAGGATATAAAAAAAAGTAAATGCTACTTACAGGATCCTCCACCTTCTCTGGGTATTATATAAGGTTAGAGGGAAAAACATCCCGCAACAACCACTGACCTGCAAAATCTGCTCTACCACACAGTTTCTTTAAAATTCTGTAAAAAGGTATAAACGAGACATCTCCCACATCCTTGGGTTCTGGGAGATCAAATGCAACCAAGACTGGGAGCCACTCAGATACTTCAGTGATGCTAGCTATGGAAGAATCCAAGATAGACAGATAATTCTCATTTATACCATATGGGGAAACAATGAAGCAGAGAGAAGTTCAGCAACCTGTCACTCAAAAAAAAATACGAGCAGAGTGCTACAAGGAGAATTTCATCCCCTCTCCCCAGTACTTCAGACATTTGGAACAAGCTTCAAGATGAAGAATATTACTGGAAATAACAGCACGGGAGATAAGTGACTAGCAGATTCCCAACTACATAGCCCAGAGCATATAAAACACCCTCTCCTCTATCCCATCACTGTTATTAGCATATAGAGCACAAAATGACTGAATGCAGCATGACTATAATCATTTTGATAGTGATTGTTTAAGTCAGTCAAGAGAAGAGCTGGCTGTCACTTCTAATCCTTTTGGTTTGAAAGGTGGCAGCGCCAGCTCTGCCTCAATCCCTCTGCAGGATCTTACACCTCTGAGCATCAAGGGCCTGCTACTACCAAACAAGTTTCATGGTAATGTATTAACTAATGACATTGGAAGAATGACTCTTGATTTCCACTGGCATTAACTCTGCCTGGGTGGTTTAAAGAAAAGAGTTATCAGTTAAGGAACAGCAATTTAGAAGCTGTAACTGTGGGGACTGAGGCGCCCATGGGATTTGTGTGTTAGCCTTGTTTGCAAGGATTAGAAAATGAAGAAAAATAAAATAAAAAGACAAGAAACTAACATTGGACTGATAAGAATTACTGCAATCCCTGTACTTTTGAAATATAGGTCTAAGAAGAAGATATTCATGGGTTTATATTTCCCATGTGTTCATTCACAACAGTTACACACCTACTGCATTTTCCACATGCAAAACAGTCATAAGTGGTGATTTAAACTACCCATAAAATCAACAATTTAATTGTTTTACTAACAAATGTTCAACTCAATGTTTTTCAAAACAAATCAGAAAAATGTACTGCTATGTCTTCAAAAGAACAAGCACCAATATTTCACCAGACATTTTAATTCAAATTTCATCAGGCTCACCCCCCCAGAAATGTCCAGCTTAAAACAATGCATCTTTTTAGAATGATTGGCACTATAAAAAACATATATTTATTATATTAGCAAAGAATGTATAGCAATCTGCTGTGGCAACACTACTTCAGAATTCAATGATACAATTACACAAGAAATGTGTAATTTCTGCTTTCTGAGGGCAAATGCTGATGGAATACTGCCCTCCCTCCAAGACTACAATGTCTCACACTAATCTAAATAGTACTTTCCATAAACAGTGACAACTGTGAAACTCAAATAGTAACGGAGTATATCCACAAGGATATATGGCCACAATAAACTGATTATCAATTCAAGAGCATAAGCGTGGGAACATATCTGCAACTGTTTATCCATCACTACTGCTATATTTTTATTTTCACAACCTACTATAGTTATAATTTGCATTAGGTATACTGCTACATGTTTTTAGTGCATAAATTTGGAATTTTCATAGCACTTCTAGTGGTTTGAATCGTCAGAAATCATTATGTTTCCCTTCAACTCTGCAACATGAAAAAGGGGGAATCTCCTTTTTGAAATTCAGGTTTACTACAGAGCATTTTAAAATGCATACTTCTTTCTTATTATTCAATAATTTTATTTCACTTGCCAGGTCTCCCTTTTTTAATTTTCTTAACTACACCAATTAATGCAGACTTTTTCTGGTCTAAATGGGTTTTACGAATTCTTTACCTCCTGGAGAGAGTTGTAAAGAGTTTTGTGAGATGCACATGAGACAGCAAAGAAAACTCAGAAGGTTTAATCCTAGCTTTGCCAACACTTCCCCCTGAGACTGTGGATAAAAGACAACTTCACTCTCCCTTCTCCAGTAGCTTCAGTTTCCTTGAAAGGATCTCAAAATAGACTAATAGACCACCTGTGAGGAGATCTTAAATTCATTAAACTCTTATAAGGAGTAAAATTTCTCACTATTAATAATTTAGTCCTATTGCTGATCCATTTAAATAGAAACACTGCAAAACCATTTCACATATCTATTAACTCTGAAGTGACCAGTAGCCCATTAATTTGTGACAGTTCTCCAGTCTGAGCTTACTCAACCTTCCTGTTACATCCATCAGGACTCTTCTATAATCTCTAAGGTAAAAATTTAAAATGCACTAATTCAGAGCATTCTTTCAGAGTACTCCTTATTCTTACTTTTCCTGCTTCACATTTATTAGTGGCCTACAGCAATTTTCCTCAGGCAAGTATTATCATCAGTGCTTTTACACAGCTTGGCCTTTTCTCCTAATCAACCATGGAAACACGGTCCAGAGAGAATCTCCTTTTTGTCATGTGACAAAAAACCAGATTGTTTTTCTGTTATTCATTCTATCAAAATATTCAGTCCTGGAGAACATTCAGATGATAGTTTACAGGACTTTTTGCAGAAGGCATTGGCCAATATAGCCTAACAGACATAATCACTAATAAAAGATTTATTCTTTTCAGGAAAAGCTCATATCATTCCTTCTTTTTGTAGTGGAATGTGTCGTATTTGCCAGGTGACAATAACATGCTCTTTCCAGCCTTTATTTGCTCATCAGCTTGGTTTTGTTTGGGGTTTTTTCCTACTTGGGTTTGGTTGGGTCTTTTTTTCTTATTTTTAAGGTGATTGGTAATATCAGATGGTACTGTGCTCCCTTTGAAACAGCAGGCTATTAAATGTAAAAATTATCCAAAGTGCCCTTTTTCATAGAACCACTAAGGTTGAAAAAGTCCTCTGAGATCATCATTAACCCAGCACGATAATGTTCACTGCTAAATCATGTCCCCAAGCACCACATCCACTCCGTTTTTTTAACAACTCGAGAGATGGTGACTCAACCACTGCCCTGGGCAGCCTGTTCCAATACCTGAACACTCTTTCAGTGAAGAATTTTTTCCAAACATTCAATCTAAACCTCTCCTGTCACAATTTGAGGCGGTTTCCTCTCATCCTGTTGCTTGTTACCTGGGAGGAAACACTTGACTCCGCCTCACTACAACGTCCTTTCAGGTAGGTTTTGAGTTATAAGGTGCCCTCTGAATCTCAAAGGCTCTGTATTGAAGCCAAGATCCTAATTTTGAGAGCCCAAAGCTTTTCTCCTTATCTTGAAAGCCTCTTGTGTGTGTACAAACCCTCATTTCAGGGTAAAATCTCTTCACTTAAAATTCAAAGCCTCATGTTCTTCATTTTTAATACATCATTTTGTGCATCCAAAGATGCATTTTTAGGGTGTAAAGTCCTGTTTTTAGATTCACTTGTAGGGTCCAAGCCTGTCTATTAACACCCAGAGAAGGAGAGGAAGAAATTATGGTTTTGTTGAGGTTCAGATGACTAATAATTAAGATTAAGCATTTGTTTCATTACTAAATTGTTAAAAGTTTCCCTACAACTGATATGTAATATCTATGACACAGATGATAGTAGCAGGGGAGAAAAAATGAGGGACGGCAGGTGTGATAGCTGTGTACAAATATAAGATAGAATGTCATTAAGGAACAGAGATTTACTTATTTATTACTAATTAATTATTTAACTAACAAAGGGTAGAATAGTAAAGAAGGGGCCTCAAAATGTTAAGAAATCATTCCAGAAATAGAACTGATGGAAAAGGAGAGACATGCAAGCCGAGACTTTTGAAAGGTTTATACCAGGACACCCACATATATATCAAATGGCAAAAATAATCAAATTATTAAAATCACGTATGCCCTAAATACTTATTAAATATGACTCCCTAGATATGTATAAGAAGTGTCAGATCATGAAAACTACAATCAATCTGCCTTTAAATAAAAAAAAAAAATAACAACCCAACAGCAACAACAAAATAAAGCCCAAGAAAAAGCAAACAAAAATGGTTTAAAGGCACTGATATATAAAATCCCAGTTTACAATGTCACTCACACACTTACCTGGGGTAATGCATCTTGTTCTGATCAGTTTCATACCAGCAATTTGTAAACAAACCAGAGGGTTTGTTCACTGATGAACAATAACATTGAATAGAGGTCAGCACAAAGTTTTACAAGGAAAGATTGCTGTAGCTCAAATATATCTGTTGAGCTGAGTAAATATAAGAACAGAGGAGTGCATTTTAACATTGAACTATAATATTGAAGGGTAAGAAGCAAAAACCAAAGAGGGAGATGAATTAATTAGCGTGGTGCCCAGAGGTAGGGGAGGAAGGATAATGAAGAGTAGTGGGATTAAATTAGGAAAAGCAAAATTTAGGCTGAGTATAAAGAAAAAAAATCTTACTAATAATGAGTTTTATTATTTCGGGAATTAGTCTCTCAGGTGAAATGATGGAAACACCTGTCTAAGATTTAGGACTTTTAAATTTAGGTTGCACAAAGGCATTAATGCATGAAACACAAAGTATGCACAATGGCACACACGCTTTGGGGAACTAAACAGCACTGGTAGGGACAGAGCAACTGGATGCCACCACATCCTGGTTACAGTGTAATTACCAACATCCTCTTCAAGAACTGCCCAAAACACAGCCTACACACAGGTGGCACAAGCTCTGCTTGGAGGCACTGCCCACGTGGAAAAGAGATGGGCATGTGCACAAGTAGGTGGCTGGCAGGAGTTCCTGGCCCAATGGAGTTCCAAGCACACTGGGGTTAAGGACACATCAGCACACTGGGTCTTCACTCCCAGTGCCACCATTAGTTCTCTTTGCTTCCCTTCCGGGCTTTCCAGTTTGATGGTAACAGCAAAAGAAATCCATAACCACAATTGTAGCATTTTGTTGTTCTAAATCAGGTAATTTTGTTTGGAGATTAGTGTGCCCGTACCACACCATTCAGAGGCCAGGCTTGGTGCTCCAGTCACAGCAACTCTGCTTTTGAGCACTTTCTGGAGTCAATAGTGCAGTTCAGAGGAACAGCTGCTATTGCTCCTGCCTCTTCATTTAGTTCATGAAGGCCAAACAAGCCAGCTAACACCATCATAAAACAAAATAAAGCATCCCTTCAGAAAGGGCTGCAAGATGAAAACGCCATACACTGCAGTTGACAATCTGATGTCTTGTTTATAGCACTTTTCCTGCTATCTTAAGTGGGAAGCATCACCCAAAATGGTTCCAACATTTTTATTTTTTTTCCTGGGTTTTGTTTTGCCTACCTCACATAAAAGTAAAAAAACGGCAAAACTCTTGCTGGCAATTCTGAGAGCACTACGGGGACCACAACTGGATAAACAATTTGTGCCTAATAACAGTCAGGCTGTTCACCCAAGTGAAAAAGAAGGGTTAAACACTGTAGCTTTATCAGGAAATTTGAGGCTTTACACTGGAAGCAATTTGTTCAATGGCTATTTTGACCATAGAACTTCCTAATCTCAGTTCCCATAAAGTTTGGCTTGGAGCCAGCCAGAATGGTTCGTTTCAGCTGCACAGATATCTTCCACAGAGGAAATAAAAGGATTTCAAACCCCAGAGTCATTTCCTTTGGTTCCCGGCTCATTCAGAAAAAATGTCCTTTCGGTCAGTGATATCTCCAACTTAATTCCTGCAGCATGACTTTAAAAAAAAGAGAAAAAAAAGTCTTTGTGGGAAACTTTTTCTGAAGGTTTGGAAGTGTGCCCTATAAGCTCTTTGCCAGTTGGTGTAAAATGCCTTCTTTGCTCCAGAAGTTTGCAAAGAAAAATGTCCTCTTCACTTCTACATTAACTCTGAGCTTTCCAAAAGCTTTTACTCCTCTAGCAGTCCCCATTTAATAATTAAAGGAGACATTCACACTCATACACACAGATGTATGAGTTTACAGAACTGTGCATCAAAATAATCCACTAAACATATTTTAATCACAGGGACGTGCAACTTCAGAGGTAGTAGCACAAGCAGAACAAGCAAGCACTTATCAAGTGTAGAAATGTATTTCCCAAAAGTATCATAGACTTTGAGACATTTTAAGTCTCTGTATCTCACTTTTGAGAGTAGTTGACAAACTACTTGAAGATTCAGCCCTGAATCTGAAAAGTGACTCAAAAGATCCAAACAGGATATATTTAAAACAAGCATGCAGGCCAGCCAACATAAATACTAGGAGTATAATGTCTTCTCCAAGTAAGTGGGACATGTACTCCTTGAGGCTGCCACCATCTTAAACACATAGCCAGGGTTTCACTGAAATAATGGAGACAACATTTTTGACATGCCATCTAGCTGTAATGATCAAATTCATTCTAAGCATGTCAGACCCGTGAACACCTCCTTTACATCATCATGAAAGGGAGAGGAAGCTTTTCAAATATATCCTCAGGTCTGTGATATTTCTAAGAGTCCTATAAAACAAAACACCGAGGGGCATGGGTCAGTATAAATGGCAGATTTTGTGGCTTCTGTAATAGTGAGCTTACCCATCCTTTGTCCTAAAATGAACTTTGAAGCACCGGGATGCTTAGGAGCCGACACATGGTTCATCAAGAAGATTGATTTTAGTGAAACTCAAAGCCTTCTTCAGTACTGTGCTTCAGCATGCATCTAATATTAAGCATACACATCCTGAGGCGGCCCCATCTTATGTTCAGAAAATTTAGAAAGCAGAGTAAATGACACATGCAAAATGGAAACATTAATGAGTTGAACCCTACTGTCAACTTCAAATGTCAGCACTGATCTTGATAATTAAACTATGCTTTCTAGGAAAGTTTATCACCAGATCAAAATTATAGTTTTAATTATTATTTAGGAATTAAGCCTTGTATAACTTAAATGCACAGAATTGTTTTCTCCTGCATTATAATGATTCAAGGTGTTATATGAGATGGACAGAGACATCAGCTCATCATAAAGTAGTTCAGCACACATACACCCATATTTACATGTATCTCCGTATATATATCACAAACTCCTCAATAGCACTGCTCTGCAAAGGGCAACTGAGGCCTTAGAACTAAAGGCCTTCTCTAGTCTAACTTAGATATTTTCTTACAATGTCTTGAATAGCATAGACTAGATCTTCAATCTGCAGATCTCTACCAGAGAGGAAATAACCTACAACATTAGATCTTATTTCAGTTTTCTAAAGGAATGGGTGGGGGGTGGGTGGGTGTATTCAATTTATTAAGTAAATAAAACCCTGAAATAAATAATGAAACACAATTTTCTATATTCCAATCCAAATATTTCTGTATTGCAAAGTTCCCTCTACTTAAATCATTATTTACCAGGATAAAATAACAGTGCAGAGAGCCTGATGAAGCATAGAAAGAAAGGCATTTACAGAACAGATAATTTTTCTGAGGATAAAGTGGACCTATACTGTAATGGTACCTTTCTCCTTTTTTCCTATTCTTCTCTAAAGCTGTATGGAAATTCAAACCAAATGTTGACTGGAAATTTTTTCCCCTTTTACATTCTACTCTTCTCCCTTTCAGGAGTGCCAGACACAGGAGCTGAGTGTCAGGAAAGGCTGCCCAAATTAAAACAAAATTTCTGGTTTCACTTAGTCCTATGGGTAACATGTGCTTCTACTCTTCCCTAAAACACAGTGGGAACATGGGGCTTTAAAAGTGTAATCTGAAAATCCTATTTTCTTACAAGCTTTATTAATATGAACTGACTCAGTGACAGTCAGAACTTCCATCTAAAATAAGAACATTTCATAGCCAGTCCTCTGCCTTATCGTCACTTCCGAAACACTGAAAGCTCACCTTGCTGGACCTTTTGAAGGTTAATTTGACAAAACCCATTTCGGAGTTGTTTTTTTGGTTTTTTTCCCTTTAATGTGCAAACCTGCAGACATTTCCTAGGCCTCACACTGGCAAACACACAGATAATTTGCAAGGAGATGAGCTGTAACAGAGCCACACTTCACTCCTCCAGCTCCTGCTCCCAAGCATTTCAGCCAACCATCACAGCTTCTCCCACACACTGACATGCACCCCAATACAGCCAGTCAGGCTGGCTCAGGATGAGTGAGACAGTTGCCCTCTATTTTAACTCAAGAGCCAGGTCCTTTCTTCAAAGAGCTGCCCTAGAAGCTGTCTTCCAGGTAAAGATTTGCTCAGAAGGGCTGTAGATAGCGTGGTGGAGTATCACAGTCCCAACAGCCCTGAGCCAGCACCCAGTACAACAGCCCCAAGGACAGCAGTCATAAAAGGAACTCCCCAGCTCCCTCCCCAGTGCTCCCTGCCGGGGTGCAGCTACAGAGATTATTAAAGTAGTTGTATAAAAATACATCTTACAATGTTTGCCTGACTCCAGACGCAGAATGTTGGGGGAACTCTTCAAAATAAGTGCATGCATTTGGGCAAGAATCCTGACCCCACTCTTAAGCAGGCTTGTGCCACAACTCCCGCTATCATAAAAACTGAGTTTGCTCCACCCTCTGTACAAAAACTTGGCTGCTCTGGTGGTCAGAAACTCTCACCCATATTTTATCACAGCCTGTTTACTCTCGCTTATTCTTGCTGCCAGCATTGTACACACATTTTTGTCCCTTGCCTAATACCAGACACTGATTTCTTCATCTGGTGTTGTAAATGTTGTTTGCTATGTCTTCCATTCCTCACCAATCCTTCTCTATACTCATTTGAGTAAGAAGAGCCTCAGCATTTCCAAGAATTAAACTGAGACCATAGGAGCATGAGTTTGACTGCATGGAAGAAGGAACAAACTAGTTTTTGTCTTCAGGGCAGCAGAGGAGGGGAGGTGAAATGGATTACCTGGATAGAAAGAAGTGGTAGGAACAGCCCTATCAAATAGCTCGGGAGAAGAAATTGAAGTGGGAATTAAACAATTTAATGTGCCAACTATCACAATTCCATGTTTTGCCCATGGGAGAGCTGCACACAAAGGCAGCAGGTCCAGGTCTATTAGGGCAGATCCAAGTTCAATGGCAGGACTTGGGTGGTAAAGCAGAATATAATCCAGTGCTGGATCTTTCCCACTGAGAGCTGTTGCCATTGCATCTTCTTGCATTTGAAGTGTCCCTCTAGAAATTGGAACTAACCAGAAGAAAGGAGTAGGTTGGAGTATTGACAGTCTCTCTCTCCAGGCAAGCAGATGGGGGAATTGGTAACCTTTGAAAAAATCAGAAGGTGACCTAGATCTATCCCTCTTGCAAATGAAAGACCAGGCTGGAGAAGCGAAGTGGACATACTGTAATGCAAAGTGACCATGGAGTCACTCAAATGCTGACAACACAACTGAAATATCAGTGGCTCCCTAAGTGTTTTAAGCCTTAAGAAATAAGATGGGTGAACTTAAATACATACTACAGTCAGAAAACAGACACAGAAAAACTGTGAAAGCAAGGTAATGGAAAGATCATCTGAACATCAAGATCTAATACGCATGGCACAGACAAAGCAGGCTTTGCTGGTGTGGTAGAAATGATCAGACAAAACATGACAGAGAGTAACACATAACCTGCAAGAACTGAAATGCAGAACTGTGCAGAAAAGCAGTAAGTGGAGTGCTCATAGAGGACTTTTATCATCCCTACACAGATTGGGCAAAATGGGACATAATGCAAAGATCACATTTTTAGGTGCCATTTCGGAGAGCAGCTGCTTAGGAAGCCCAGAACAGATGCAGCTCTTAATTTTAAATGACCACAGAGAAGGTTATAGGACAAATTGACAAAAGTGAACACTAACAAATTGCAACAACAGATGGTATTTACCCTCCCCATTTGAAAAGATCTCCAGGACGCAATAACTGACTACACACACTGAGGAGTGGTGTGCAGGTTTTTGTTTTTTCCTAAAACTGACTTTGTACCTGAGGACTGGGAGATGGCACACATGATCCCAATGTTCTGAAAACATCCCTGGTAAGATTCAGGTACGTAAAGATCTGCAAACTTGATGTCATATCACCAGAAATTACAGAAACAGAGTAAAATCAATAGAAATAAAATATGTTGAAAGAGTTAACCTAGCTTTTGTAGGTTTGTCTCACAGAGCTATTGGAGTATTTTGAAAAGGTCAGCAAGCCTGTGGATAAGGGTGATCTGGCTAATAGAGTCTGCTCAGATCTCCAAAGGACGTTTGACAAGGCCCTCACAAAAGACTTCTTAGGAAACTAAGCAGCCATAGCTTAAGAGGAAAAGTTCTTGGGTAAACAATTGGTTAAGAGATAAAAACAGAGTGTAGAGGGCATGATCTTTCTTACAAGGGGGAAGGAGGACCAGTGGACTTCCACAAGGAGCTTTGCCAGGAACCATACTGCATATCTCACTTCTAAATGACAAGAAGCAGCTAAGCAGTGAGGGGACAAGATAATTTAGGAGACAAAACAGGAGACACATCTTTGAAGAGCTGCAGAGAATCTTATTAAAGTAAGAAACTGGGTAATAAACCAGAAGAAGAAATTAAATTGAGATAAATGTAGTGATGCACATGTGAGAAAACACTGGCTTTACATTATGATGCCCTTTGAAATGTCCATAAAAGTGTCAGCTTTCTATTTGCTCAGAAAGGTAAATTGAATTCCAGGAATTATTACAAAAGAAGCAGAAATCAAGGCAAAGAACACCCAGCAGAAATGTCTACATACATTTCCCTGTCAGCACCTCCTTTCCCATTACTTTTGAACTGACTGGTCCCATTCAAGCAAATTTGACAGAAGTAGTAGTTTCAAAGATTTTTAAATTCCAAAACTTCAATCTCATTACTAGACACTGGTGAAAACACAGCAGAAGTTCGTTAATCCCAGCAGCCTCAGAAGGACTTGTTGCACAGCATACACCTCTCTCTATTAAGTGTAACAATTTTACCACTTCTGCAGTAAAAAAAACATGAAAATAGAGCATGGCAGGCAGAGCTATGCAATTCTTTCTGATGTAAGAACTTAAATTCACCCAACTTGATAAATATGTATGCATCTCCAAAACTCAAAGCATATTTAATGTCTGTTCTGTGACTTCTCTAATAACTGTCTATACTAGCAATAAAATCTATTTCTATTTGAAAAGGAAATTACTTAAACAATGTCCAACAAATCAACAAAAATTGAACACTAAAATAATGAGCACAGTTTTGGTTGGGTTTTTTTTTTCCCTTAGTTTTGGGGCTTTTTCTAAAGATACCTTCCATCAATTATGTGGAATTTACCCTGCAATTTACTGTGGGCTGAAGTGACTGACAAGAGCAACCAAGATACCTCAGGCAAACCAGGTCACTCAGACCTTTTCTTGCTGTTTTGTGATTAAAGGCTGACCACAAAAACCTTTAGTTTCTGCAGAATGACATGCTTGGTTGGTTAAATATGCAGGCAATTAACACAGAGATAACATGCATTTAAATGGAGGTCCCATTGACCCCCATCTCCTGACTGCAGCCTTTGCTCTGAAAGCAGACAGCTTAGCAAAAATATTCAATTAATAAAAAGCTATAAAGGGCAACAAGTCCGTTTCAATTAATTTAAAAATAGTGTTTACTGCTCCATATTTAATAAGTTAATAAAAAACAACAGCACAACTAATATCACAAGGAGCAAAGGAACGTGCCTGAAAGATCTTTATAAAGATCATATAAAAATACTCAACTCTTTTTCTCCCTTGTTTACAATAAAACAGAACATTCTATATGCAATGAAACAAAGAAAGCCTGTTTTCTTTATACATTTGAGCCTCTTCTTTCTTGCCTCTGCCCATGTCCTGTCCCCAAGTGTGATGCTACAGCTTGCTGCAGTGACTTCCATCCCTCTCTTCAAGCATTTCCTACTGATTTCACCCTCTATTCTCATACCTGTATCTCCCTCCCAAACTCCTTGTTGGCCAAAACCAGACAAGATCTGGTTCTACCATAGAGGACTAACTAGTAAAATGCTGTAGTTACTTCAGGTAGACTTAAACTAAATCCATCCTTGTAGTAGGACAACTGAGTGTCCATTCTACATAATTGCCCATTTTCTGAAAATATTTAATGTGTTTCTATTTGAAAGTCTCGGCCTTATTTTGCTTTAAACTGGACAATAAGTTGTAAACTTCTATGTGAATAAAAAATTGACAGCTTGAAGACTCTGAAATTGGAAACCAAACTAAGAAAATTTAACCATTTGTAATTTTTTATTAAAAATTGCAGTTTGGGGGTCCAGAGAAACCACATATCACACCACTGCCATCTAATGGAAGAAAACATGAGCCAATTATTCGTCCTGGGGAAGACCCAGTCAGACAAAAACTATTTCATCAAGTAGGAGAGTCATTTCTAGCACCCCTAACATGGCCTCCCCTCCTTTACTCATCTATAAATTTATCTCTCCTCAAAACATTTTGGGTTGAAAAAATTCATTAAATGTTACCCAAATGTACAATTATTCTCAGGAGAGCTGAAAGACTGGTTTGTTTGTTTTGTACAGGATTCAGTAATTTAAATAAATGTCATTTAACTCCATTCAAAATCCTAACATTACTTGCGGTACCTAAATTGATTGTGGACCCAGCTCTTTTTCAAAGATCTGTGTTGCAGTGTCCATAGGACAAGGTTGCCTTTTAGTTGTTTTTTTCTTGGTAAAGTACAATTGTTTTCTTTACTTTTGATTAGCACCTAGAGCATTAGTGCTCACACAACTGTATATGGCTACCACAGCCTAAATAGATGGAGCAATATTATTAATGCCTGCCAGTTCCTTTCCCAGAAGTGGTGTGGGTGGGTATTTTGATCACATGAGGGAACTATGTCTTTATTTCCAGTGGTTTTGTTTTTTCTCTTGTGCTGCACATCTATTCCTGTTCAAGCAATTCTAGACCATCTCCAGACAGGCAGCCCTCAGACACCCAGAAAGACAGATGTAATAAAAATGAAGGCACAGTCTCAGTGTTTCACAGCATGCCCTCTACCAAGAAAGAGAACATTGACTTAATTCACTTGGGTAAGCGAATGCTACTCTTCGAAACAAAAGCAGGGGAAAAGCGAGCAGCGACCTCTCTGCTGGCAAACCACTGAAGTGAAGTCGCCTTGTAACTCACAGATCTGATTCAGAATGGTTCCTGTTGAGTACCCACGTTCAATAAGAGCCTGTCAATCGGATTCATTATCAAGTTGTCACTATATCAAGGCAGCATATGTTTGGCATATGCAGATACTCTGAGAGAGCCTAACGGAGTAGGCTCCAGCAAAACTAAGGAGCTGGGCACTGTCCTCTTCCTCCTGCCTCTGCCCTGGGTTTCTACAGCTCAGCTGTTGTGCTGAAGGTCTTGAGACTTTTGAGAAGCAACTTCTGAACAGTGTACCATCACTTTTAGATGAGATGACTTGCCTTCAAGCAACCAGAGGCCTAACAGATTTACTGGTGTCTAGGGTGCTGTATCACGGCATCAGAAAAAAAAAAGTTTAAGCAAAGATTCTTCAAGATATTTGAAATAGCCACGGCATTGTAAGGAAGCTTTCAACAAAGCTGATTATGAGCCACTGTTCGGATAAAAAAAATTTTCTTCTGTTCATTTCTATGATATGAAATAGATATTTCCAAGTCTGCTGAGACCACTAAGAGCCTACTAGCATTACCCAGTCCCAAAATGCACTTCAAGAGCATGCCAAGCTATTGGCAAAGTTTTATACAGACCAATGAATCAAAACATTAATCACTGTGTACAAATGGAAATTTTACTTTTTTATTTCTCTGGGAGGAAACAAAGTTAAACCAATTATTTGTCAGTGATATGGGCCTGCAGATTTTGGAAGCAGTAAATTAAGAATAATCACAGATTAGATATGTCACAGAATACTTGAGCATCTTGGGTCTCCTTACAGAAAATATTTGCTAGGGCATGAGTTCATTTATGAAAAGATAATGACCCAGGAATTTTTTTCCTTAATTGCAAAGAAGCCGTTTAAGAAAGTGTCTGGGGAACTAATTAGGAAGGAGTTTCCTCTGTAGACGACCTGGCTTTAAACTCAGTAAACATCTTTTAGAGGTCCTGCTTAGACAGAGCTCTGTTTAGAGGCAGTCAGGAATGTTTTCTGAGATGCAGCTGCATTTTGCAGGCATTGGGGTGGGTATGTCTCTGAGTCCTCACCACGGTGACACACTGGCCAATGCTGGCATGCTCCAGCTATGAGGACTTGCTGGGCACAACTCATTGAATTATTTCCTATTTCACTTCAGCAGACGTGAAAAGCATTCAAAAATATACAGACAGAAGAATTTCTGCCTCTAAGCTAAAATGAGATTTTGCAAAACACTTGCACATTTGCCAAGACATAATAATGCCTGCTGGCCAAACCAACAGGTGCCAGGAAAATTGCTTTGTTATGATACCTAAACACCCATGAACATATCATCTGTAAATTCAAGGAGACAACTATGTAGTTATTTTTAATTTACATATACAGCTTTCCCACCCCCCATATAATTTCTGGTAACTTCTTAAAGTGGTCAGATTTACAAAGCATCATAGCTCATGAGCCCAGAGATCAAACAAGCTTTTATTTGCTAAACTTGGGTGTGAATTTACACTTCATTCGTGAGGGAACAACCTCATGTTTTTTTACTGGCAATTCCTTTCACTTCATTTTGATGTATACCTGCCATCATGGTGTTTAGATGTCTCCTTTAGGTATTTTTTTTTAAGTCTTGACTCTTGGTCTCATGTGGTTCCATAGTAATATCACTTTTTAATTTAAACAGAAAAAAATATGATCTCAACCTTTACTTATAAAAACCACAGGAGTGAAAGTAAAAAAAACACTGAAATTTAACAAACATCCCAGAAATAAGACTAAAAACACCTCCAAATGTTTACAAATTTTAAACAACTAGCCTCATGTTGTTTAATGTATCTTATCAAAACATGCAGCATTGCAAGTTTGCTTTTTTCCTTTCAACTGCTTAGAAACAGGGACTCAGTGACACTGTTGAAGACTTTGTCCTTGGATCTCTGGAGATTTGGTTCTATCAGCTGGCTTGCTAACCAAAAGTGGTACAACTCAGCACAGTTTGTGCTCTCTGTACAGGAGACCCAGGAACAGAAGGACCATGCTGCAGGTCAGTGGTGAGATGGACCAGCAGAGCCACAGACAAAACTTGCGGAGCCCCTGCCACACCCTCAGCCCATGTCCAGCTAGCACAAACACCTCACTGTCAGAAAACCTGCTGAATTAAAATATTCCATGTTGCTACACTTTTAATAACTTGAGAACTATTATGCCACTGGTTATATAGAGCTTTGGATTGGATCAAAAAGAATAAAAAAAATAAGAAATGCAAACAAACAAAACTAATGCACAAAAAACCAGCACATCTATTGCTACTCTGGCACCGAAAACAGGACTGATTTATTAGCTACACAAGTCTAGAATTTCAAAATTAAATAAGTCTGTTTTACAAATTATTTACTTTCTACAAGATCCATTTCCCCTTGAAGCACACTGTGCATGCCCTCCTAGTGTGAACAGTTTACAGTCTGTGATCAGGCACAGACCTACTTGTCTGGATTTTTTTCTCTCTCAAAATGGCAATTCTGAGAATCATAAATTACACAGCACAGTTATTGTAATTCGAGCTTACTCCAAATAAAAAAATTTATTAACTAAATAGCTTTCTATGTAGCTTAGCTTTTTCTCACCAGCTTATTATTTTACATAGACTTGCTTCACATTGCTAGTCATAACCAAATTGTGCCATCTTAAGTATAGGAAAATTAACTAAAAATATAAAGTAAAAATGCATAATTTAATATAATCACAAATAACCTCCACTTTTCATAGAAAATGTCCAGAGAATACTTCATAAAATTTGGAGTTTTGAAAGTATTTTATCTAACACACATACCGAGGTATATTAACTATATGTATATAAACTCCGTTTATCAGAACACCAGAGCAGAAACCTCCAGCTCATTAAGCTCCAATGCATTAGAGCACTTAGGGATGCTGGTGAGCTTAAGCATATGAGTAGCAACACTGACACAAGGCAGGACAGACTCCTTTTGGGAGATATGAAACACCACTTTATCGTGCCATTCCAATTATCTCCAGCACTTATAGTAAGCCTCCAGTTATTCCATTTTTGTTACACAAATAAACTCTCAATTTATAAAATAGGTCATGGTAAATTTTTCGTCCTGGTCTAAAAACAGCAAGGCAACTGGAGAAATAAAATTGTATGTGATATATGGTGGGTTAGCACAGATGACCTCATGGCATTTTTTTATTTTTTTTTTACCATAAACCTACCACAATCCTAATGAATACATATCTGTATCCACAGTTTTCATATTTTAAAAATAAATAGATCATTGCTAAGAGTTCTCAACTAGAAAAATGTCATAATGAAATACTAAAATTATAAAGTCACTGTAGTTCCCCTCATCATGTTAGACACATTTCTCTCCCAAGACAAACACTGCTATTCAACATATCAAGTCACCCATGGTTTGAAAAAAACACATAAAATTAAGAATATACCGCTGAAGTCTCCTACAAATTACCGTGTTTCATAGGTTGTATTTGTTAAAAAAAAAATTTCCACAGGTGGAATTTCAGACTTTTAGTCATTCTCGTGTACTGATCTTCTAAGGTCCTAACAAAATACTCAAAATCATGCAAGCCCCTGATTAAACCAGGAAGCAAATCTGCATGCATGCAATTACAGTGTCTGCAAGGGCAGACGCAGATGACAGTAATTCATACTCTAAGAAATGGGCTTGTGCATTTGGCAGATTAACTGTTCTGTATTCCATTGCTATGAGGTATGGAAACTGTACTGCGAAACAACCATTACTCATTCCCTCAGCTCTGAGCACGTAGGTCTATCAAAGGCAAGCCAGGCTGGAGAGGGTGGGGGGCGAGCGCTGGAAAGAGAAGAGGCTACACGTTTCAGATTAACGCTTCTCTTGAATGGTTTCTTTTATTTCATTTCCCCCACTTTTTAAATTAGCAAATACAGTAGGCCCAGAAGGGGAAATGTGCGAGGGGAAGAGGGAGAGAGGGGAGGGAAAGGGAAAAAGCAAAAGCAGCCAAAACTCTCCAACTTGTTCATTAGGGGTTTTGTATTTGAACATCTGAATGAATCATGTGTCTGTTTTTCATTATTCTCCATATGTATTTGTTCTTGGCTTTGTTCAGAGATTTCTGGCCGTTTTGTCATGACTGTGCTTATTTTGTTTTATATATTGTTCTGTTACAGGGTGATTGTTACTTCTTCTCTGCCTCACTTAGCAGTTACACCACCAACAAAGAGCAATCTGAAAATGAGAGGTTATGTCAAAAGGTGTCCCTAGCTAACTCCCTTGCAGCCTATATGATTAATTTAGGTCTGACTGCTTAATTCAGACCAGGGAGAAATCCTTAGATAACACTGCTCCTTATCATGACAGAAATGTTGTGGGTATCTCTTTAAAAATCTGAGGAATAGTGGAGAATGACTTAAAGTACATCACTGAATGTTTTCCTCATTTCTCCAAAAGGAAACCTTACACTTCTTGCTAAGCAGTAACCTGTTTTAACAGATCTGCTGTTGCATGGAAGTTTTGAAATAATTTCCTTGCTAAATTAAATATTTCTACTTTCAGCTTTACTCTATACCTTGGTCAATACACAAATGACACTGAAATACATTCTGAAATCACTAATCATGCCATAATTTCTATCATCTCCTTGAATTTAATCCACCTTACTTCATTGGATACACATCACAGGATGATATGCTCATTTAACAAGATAATCTCGTACTTGGCAGAAAGTGAGTGAGACCCAAAAGACTGGAAAGGAGCAAACAAATAGTGTGTTTTTTTTCCCTTTTTGTTGTTTGAATACTGGCTTTTGTTTGGGTTTTTTTTGGGTTTTGGGGAAAGGTGGATTGTGTTGGGCCACGGGGAGATTGCTGTTTGCTGTTGTTTTTTGCTGGGTTTTTCTAAGGAATGGGTATAGACTCCACTGTTTTAGAGACAGTTTCAACTTCTGGAAAAATCTTGGAGCAAACAGTTGTGTGAATCCATTCACAGACCCTCTCAAAGGTGGTGATTAGTCCTATGCAGCACAGATTCAGAAAGAGTAAAAAATGTCATATCATAATTTTGTCTAAAAGTATGTAACCAGCCTTATGAATAGCTCAGTAATATATATTTTAGTTAAATCTTGCTTCTCTTTCATAACTTGAGCAGATAGGAGAAAAAAGGTCTAGCTGAAAATGCTGTGAAGTAGGTGTCAAACTGATTAACAGATCCAATTTTAAAAATAAGTTCTCAATGGCTTAGTATTGCACTACCTGGTGTACTGAGAGGGTTTTCTCTGAAGTCTTCCCCAGGTCTGTTATTATTCACTCTTTTCCACATTATCTTGTCCAGTGGATTAGAGAAACCATTTATTTACTGTGAAGAGGATACTAAAGAGGTAAGTGCTGCAAGCACTCTGGAGGCTTAAGATTATACTCAAATCTTAGTAAATTAAGGAGACCACAGGAAAAAAATTGGATAAAATTCAATACAGACAAATGAAAAGTTCTAGCTCTAGGAGGGAATAATCAACAACCCAGAGCAGAGCACAGAATAAGGAATGCCTGGCTGGCAGCAGCACTGCAAGAGAGTAACAAAACCAGGGAGCTATTCTGAGATATTCTGTGGCTGCACAAAACATCTCAGCTTAAACCAGCACCATTTTCCTCATGCAACACCCTGTGCCTCAGAGATGCATCTATATTTTAAATACATGTAAAATTATTTATATGTATCAACAAAGAAAAGGGTCATGTGATCACAGAGAAGACATATGAAACCCCTCTGTACTGTTTAAAATTAACAGATTTAGGTCCTCTAAAACCCTCTGCCCAGCTCCAAGTTCTTCAGGTAAGGAGTGAGAAGATTAGAGAGACCAGCAAAGTGCAATATATTGAGAAATGTAAAACAAATTGCCTTTAAGGAAAAATTTAAAAAACTAGAGTGTTCTAACTAGAAGAACACACTAGCTTAGTCTAAGGAAAAGATAAGGTAGATGCAGATCAGCCTTCACATATATATGTTTGCTGCAAAAAGGAAAGGAATAAACTGCTCTATGTGTCCACTGGGGATAAGAAAAGAAGCAATAGATTTAAATTGCATCAAGAAAGATTTAGGTTAGACATTAGGAAATGCTTCATTATAGTGAGGAGAGGGAGTGTTATCAAAGATTGCCTGAGGAGCTTCAGGAATCTCCACCACTGGAGGCCCTCGAGCAAAGGTTACAGAAATACCCCTCAGTGGTGGGTTAGAGCCGATCCAACCCCAAGGCAGGTCCTGACCACTTCAGGTCCCTTCCACTTCTGATTCCTGGGAAGCTTTTTCTTTTTATTTTGGCAGCTTTACTGAAGAGAAAGGAAATTGTACCCAGCATTTAAAGCAGTAAAAAAAAAAAAATCTATTCTTTTTTATGCCATAAAGCATACTGTTAATAAATCCAATTATGTTTATGATCTTTTAATGGCGCTACTTATGTCATAAAGATCCATCTCTGAAAATCAAATAGATACCTCTGCCCTACAGTGTAATACAACAGCATGAAAGCAAACTAACAGAAAATACCAATTCATTGTTATATGGCTCCTATTAAAATAATCTTAAAGCTAACTATAATACAAAGAACACTAAACCTAGACATTTTTCTTTCTCAAAATTTTACCATTCATATTCTTTACAATATTTTCATTTCACGTTTTGTGTTTCACAAACAGATCCATTCCTTCCCTTGTTTACCACCGGCAATGGGAGAAAAGCAAGTTTTGCTCACAAGAGTACTGCTTTATAATGCAATCCAAAAAAAAAGCAAAAGTACCACCAAATCCCAAATACAATGAGATCTTATTCCTGGTTTGATATTCAAAGAAAGAGAGTGATGTTATCAGAATTCTGACAGATGAGTGCCCCAAGGAAATCAAACGAACGTTCAGGCAAAAGAAAATGCACAGCAGAGCAACTTGTGACAACAGCCCATGACCAGCTGGGTCAGTGGGGCTTTCTAAGACTAGAACTGCAGTCTTCCAATGTGCTTTTCTCCTGAGTACCTAATGAATGCTCGTTTTGGCAGGCAACAGATAAAGTTACACACTTCTACAAATCTCAAAAGCATCTTTGGTATGGGATTTTTCTCCCATCTCATAATTTCCCCAGAACGCTTCTCTGTTGCTTCTCTTCACCCCATATCTGGCCATTCACAAAATAGTCCTAAACTGCAATGCCTTTTCTTTTTACTAAAACATATAGAAATGCTATTCAGGATGTGCTTCTTTTCAGGAGAACCCACTCTAGTAGACCTTATGACTTCAAAAGTTTTCTGTACACCTCTTGTGGAAACCTACAGAACCATTTTAAGGCACAGTTTCTCCCCCACAGACTCAGTGACACTGCAAACTCATAAATAAGTAACCATTTTAGTCCTGAGATACTACTGCACACGTTAGTCAATATTTTCCTCAGCAAATATAGCCACACACACACACACAAAACATCCTATATTACACTTAAAAATATTTTCATACATTAGCAGATATCTAGCAGAAAAATTAGGAACATAAAACTGGAAGAGGAATTATTTCTATATCTTGGTATTGCAATTTGCAGATCTATTTGTGTTATAAAAAATACTCTCTTCTTCCATTAGCATATGCCAAGACTTCGCAAAAACATAAAAATTAGACCAAGTTTTCCTTGGGAAACTTTTCCCAAAGGTTTCTCAGTTTTATATAAGAAATCAATTTGCATCACTGATGATATCATTCAAATCAGACAGCACTATGTGGTTAGAAGGTAATTTACTCTTCTGCTGAAGCAATTTGATACTTGTTCTGATTTGTGATTTTCATTTTGTTTGTTAATGAAAAAAATTAATGAGCAATGTTACTGGAAGCACAACTCAAAGCTTTGGCATTATTAAATATGTTTGTAATATACTGTGCATTATGTTGATTGCACAGTTGGAGTCAGAGCTTTGGCAGTCAAGCCACCAGTCAATCATTCAAACTGATAATGAACTCACAGGGTGGACACTTTGCACGTACCTTTGCACTGATTTGTGTTTTTGTCAAGAATTGCCTTTGTGGATACAATTTTCCCATACCTACAGAGAAAACAAAAATCAGAGGTACAAGTTACTATATTTTAGTAAAGCACATAATGATTTTTGCATGCATATGTAACACATATCCTATGAAGAGGTCTAGAGCTTTTCAAAAATGTTCATGTGATAATCCTGGAGAGATCCCTTATGCCACTACCTCAAACACCTTTATAGCTCCCCTGAAGAGCCCTTGCCACAACCTGCCCATCTCTGGTCCATGCAATGCCAGCATAAATGCCAATCATAGCAAGGATTTTAGAACACTCACACTAGTAAAGAGGCTTCTTTGACTAAATTATTTTAAGTTTGTTTGGTTTAAATACAGATGGACCACATTCCTCCAGGATTAACAAAAATGCAGGAATTATGGTCACTTTTTATACACAGGCACGCACAGCTGTGCTCATGTGTGCATTCATGTCTATGTATATACACTCCATCTAGTTTGGATAAACAGAACCTTGGAGGCTTGTGTGCATCTCCCAGCTCTTTCCAAGATGAATGTTAATACTCATTTGAATTTATATCACCTCCCATAGATAGCATGGCACTGAACTGCAATTTGATAGACTCAGCACGGTGAAGAGGGAATTCCAGCAGCTACAACTTGTTATATAAAGCAACTGGACCATAAAATAGGTATCTGTGTTTACCTCACAGAGGTTAAGACTAAAAGTGCAGACTTAATAGTGAGTATCACAAAATCTTGGGGAAAAAAACCACAGAAGATAGAACTTATGGATGAACATAAGACATCAGAAGAATAAGTAAAATAATTTTATTTCTCAAATCTCTGATGCATCTGGGTCTTTGTTGAAGAGAACTTCTCTTAAAATGCCCTTTCCCACATTTTTTAAAAATCATTATTGATATTGTGATATATTGGGCTTTCATTTTGAGGACTTTTCCATGAAACACAAGTTTCTACATCCACAAAGGACATTATTACAAAAGATTTAAGAAAATTGTGTCTTCTAATGGTAAAGCAACACCCATGGAAAAAAACCAACATCAATTATAAACCATTGAAACATATGTTAGACAAATGCTTATTTGGTTTATCTTTATTTACAGCAATATAAGTTTGGTGTTAGTGACTTCTACTTGAGATCCAGAAATCAGAAGGTAGAAAACCTTGCTGCTATTTCCTTCTCTGCCTCAGGAGGAAATCAATGTCTCCCACTATACAGAAACTCTAAGGACAGCTAGAGCACTATACCACACATTCTTCTTTGTCCTATGGTTCTGTAAAAATGCTCAGGGAACCATTTAAAAAGAAAAAAAGAAAGAAAAAAAAAGGGAAAAAGACACACACAACACCCCCCCCCAAAAAAACAAACAAAAAACCAAAATGCACACAAAGAAACAAAAACCAAACAAACAGGGAGAGAAAGAGGGAATGGTACAATAACTCAGAGTGTAAAAGAGATCCTTGGGTTTTACTCTGGGATCAAGAAAACACTTCAATACCTCACAAAAGAGAGTAGCACCTACAGGAAAGACTGGGAATGGCCTAACTAATCATTCTCTTTGATACCAGCAAAAATTTGAGACAAAATTCTCAGCTGAAGTTTCCATACTGCAAGTGACATGTAGCCATTCAGTTTAAGATAAAGGGCACTGCCTTTCCCTCTCTCTCTTTACGCTGCATTTTTGAGTGATGCACAGTGAGATTTTACATTTCACTATTTTTCCTTTCCCTAAGAACTTGCAAACACATTTGTTTCCATTTGACTTTCATTTGAGGAGGAAAAGCATGTTTGGCTTCATTTTGTTTCAGACTGCAACCAGTCAGGAGGTGGAGGAAAAACTGACCTAAGGGTACTAATAATTTGTGTATACTAAGTCAAGCCCCAGTTCAGCTATCTTTTAGGAACCAAAAAAAAGTCATACAACCCTTCCTCCCCTCCACCCCCTTTTTTCTGATTCTATAGACCAGAATGATTTTGGGCTCTGAAGGCAGGCACAATCCATTGTTCACTGCACTATGATGGGTACATGGGCAGGTAGTTGAGAATCTATTTTGCCACAGCTGGCTCCACTCCAACCAAATACATAACAGATTTAATGATAGCCATGATATCATATGCTTTTCTGACCTCAGGTGTTTCCAGAATTGGGGCCTTTATACTCACTCATGTTCCACTTAATTTTATAATTCTTTATGTACCCGAAGTTGACTTTGGCCTGTACGATATTAGAGTATGTCTTAAGAAGGCAAAGAGAAATTCAATTAAGTGATTTATAGCTGTTCAGTGGGTCAGCCTACGCAGCAGGAAATCTGGCTCGTGCAGTGCATCTTCATTTATTTGATTTACTTAGATTTAATATCAAATACATTAAAAACATGCAAAACCACACCTATCTTGTACATTAATGCACCTCTGACAGATAAATGGAAAAAGAATCCAACAAAAACCAGTGGCTAACCCACAACAACCTCAAATAAAACACAACCCCTACCAAAACTTCCACCACCAAAAACCAACACCCAGCCTCGATTTCAGTCCAGCCACTGCTAATGAATTGATATGTTGTTTCATCCAAGTCACCTGAGAGCTAGAAGTTTACATTTCTTGCCGGCAGAGACAGGCATTGGTGGTACCCCTGCTTTTATTACAGATTTCACAGAGTTATTTGCTCTGTACTGCAATCCCGCAAACACGTGGTTATGCTAGAGATTTTACTCAGAGAATTCTGTTCCATTCAGGAAATGCTTCTCCCCACATTCCAAGTTATGTGCACACCTTCACGTTTGCAAAAACAGACATCACGGTGGTAAGAGGCGCCACAATTACAAACATTGTTATAGGCAATTAGCCATATGTCGGCGATTTAATCTACTGCTATAAACCCTGAGTGCTACCACAAGAAAGTAATTGGAATTAATTTGGACACTGTTTTACTAAATATTTCAAGTAATTATTTTACAGTAATCAGAACATCAGTTCTGATGAAGAATGTTAGCTTGTGTGCTGCATGAAATCAGGAAGGTATTTTGTTGCTACAGATGCAGTCATATTTCTCTCTCTCATGTGTGAAGTGTGGTATTAAGCTATAGCTCATCTCCAAAGTCGTTTGGTTTTCTGCTTGTTTTATCTTCAGTTGCAATTTGATTCACCCAGAAGTACAAAAAAAAGTATTCAATGGGATTGTTCACAAAATTAGGATAAAATACATCACAAGAGTTTACCTCCTGTTTTCTTGTATTTAAATGGAAATTATTACAAAATTCAACAGCCTGCACACCTGTGTGTTACAAATCATAAATGTAAAGAAATAACAGGTACGGTCTCCTTGTTGTAAGAAAATGTGAGCAATATTTAATTTTCTCTTGAGTACAGTTCATGGAAGTACTCTTTCAAAGACATTGAATCAAAAATTCTGGTCATACAAGGATGACTGTAGAATTGAATACACCTCAATTCCATATTACCAACCCTTCAAAATAATGGCTGTATCATTAAGGATAACCTACTGCATCATGCTGTCCAAGGAAATGGGTGTAATGAATCTGAGAAGGCTACCTCGAGAATGTGTCTATTGAGCATTTAAATGGAAATTGCTGTTCAAAAGGTTTCCAGACACTCTTCCTGAAGTGTTATCTGAATGCATAGTAACCACTAACAAAATTGTTCAAGTGCTTTTAAAAATCCTTGTAATTGTTGATACTTAATTATTATTTTATTTTTTTTTATGTAATAATTTTCATGGAAAACCAGGTGGTCAAATTTTGAAAGTTTCCATGTCAGGAGCAACTGCACAGACTAGGACTTCACCACATCAGTGAAGAACCCATGCAGTGAAATAGTGATTAGTTGCCTTCACTGTTTCCTATAACATATAAGGGCTGCCCAGAAAATCATAAAGTTTAAAATCTGCAGGTTCCAGAATGAAGAGCTACTTGGGGAACTCATTGCCACTGCCCATGCCAATGCCCCAACAGAGACATCACTACAAAAAGCTATTGGACAGCTTCTAAGAGAGAAAATCTGTCATGAAATTAAAAGCAAAGACATGTTTGTGTCTGAGAAGTCACATACTATCAAAAACTGAGAGGATACCAGAGTAGCATCATCACATGTCCCAGTTTTAACATCAGGCACCTTCACTTCCTGCTGCTGAAACAAATTCCTATCTGGCCCAGCCCAGCCCCTTTTACACTCCAAGAAAACATTCAGTTGGGGGTGGAAATACCTTCTTACAAACATAAACAATTTTACTTTATCTTGCATATATCAGTGAAACTGTTGAAGTCACCTGACATACTCTACTAAAATGACAAGGGTCACTTAAAAACTCTTCACTTACCAACAGCAGTAACTGACACCACGTCACACAAAAGGCAGAACTAAGGGAAGAGCCCACAGAGCTCTGCACAGAGAAACAATCTCCCTGTTCAGTCCTGGCTATAGAGCTATGTCAAAAATCACTCTTGAGAGCCCCATCCCAATTGCACCCCATATTTTCAGACTACTCAGCAGGCTCAGGAAAGATGCAAGCAATGCAAAATAAGCCCTTAATGTATGTACATCAAAGCAGATCACTTTAAGAGCTTTCAGGCAGGCGGTCGATCAGCACTTACACTACAGACAAAGCTCAACGTGATCAGTTCCAGAAAGTTATTTGATAACTGCTGTTAAAAGGGAGATAGCTCCTGAAGGAAACCATTCCTCTGTGAGTAATACCCCTTATAAGATGCACGAACCTTAATCACAGCCAACCCCAAACTGAGGAGAATTGGCTGTCTCAAAGCACACAAAGAATCTGAGCCATTTCTCCTCCTGCCTGTGGAAAGCTAGGGTGCAGGGGAGGTAAGTGGACAGCTAGGGTTAGGAGACAAGTGAGATTCAGCTAAGGACTAGCTCAAGGCAGAACAACCAGGTGCCACCCACCCCACTGCTGGCAGGCAACATGCCAAGTGAGGAAGCTGGCTGAGCAACAGCTGTCACCAGGAGTTTCATCAAAGAGCAAATTTCCTAGGAGGCCAGGCTGGTGAGGACCACTCGAACTTTTCAACTTTTCTGTGTTGTTATGGGAAACAAAGCCTCTGGGATAGGCACAGCATATTCTGTCTTTTAAGGAGACCTTCAGGCTGGCCACAGCTAGCCCTGTAACACCAGATGTCTGTGGGACCAGACAGGATAAACCTCTTACCACTCACCCTGCCCTGTGCTGCACATGTGCTGCCATCCTCATCTACAAGGCAGTGGGTGCAGAGGCATGTACAAAATACAGCTTTTACCCAATTCCAACCACTGCTTGTACTCTTCAAAAAAAAAAAAAAGTGAAGCTTGGAACTGAAACTCAAGTAACCAGTGTATAGAACTCTTCCTTGCTTAGTGAAAACCAATGGAGTCATCATGTAATTTCCGAGTTCAGAGCTTAATAATTATATCCCCAGCGTCTGAGTTCACTCAAGGCCTCAAGCATTGCTCTGAGCACAATCCACCCAACTGAAAACAGTCTGCGTTTCTGGGCATTTAGGTAATGTATGCTTTTATCTTGGGAACTTTTGTACTGGGATGAATTTGACCAGCAGTAATTGGATTTAGATAAGCAACTCTGAGGCTCTTTCATTCTTGTGAATTAATATCTAAATAGCATAACCAGGTTTATTTTGTTTAAAGCAGACTCTATTAGGCAAATCATGGGTTTTGGGAGGAAATAAAGCCCACATTATGATGACCCAAAGCATGGAAAGAACTGCTGTTGAATTTCTTGGAGAGTCATTTTTCCTATAATACATTGTGACATGATCTTACAACATCAAAATACACACAAACGGGAAATTCACTCCAACTTTTTTTTTTTATATGTGTTTAAATGATAATTTCTGGGCATTTCATTGACTGCATGGCATTTTAAATGTTTACAGTTCTCCCCCAAAACACATTACTATTCTGTCCCTTAACAAAACTAAGTTCCTTTTCTGCCTTTTCTCTGTATATTATTTTTAATTTAAAAAACCCAAAAACCTGAAAAGTTAAGACAAAATCCTTATATTCACACAAAAATACAACAGCAAAACACATGCTACTCAGAGCACCTCACACAGACCTTTGCATGGCTTGAGGAACAAACAGAAGGAGCTACTTGCAGGGAACCGATGCATGTTTCTGTAAGAGCTTAATATTCAGATGCTCTGTCTTCTCTAATTTCTTTGGTCTGGCTGCCATGTTTACAAAAATCATTCCTTCATTCAGTAAAATAGAAGCTTTTGACACTCTCACAGTATCCAGCTGGACAAAATGTCCAGCACACAACCAGATAAACACATGATGCAATGGGTGAGCAACTGGCTCATGGGCTGGGCACAAAGGGTTACAGTGAATGAGGGGACATTTGGCTGGGCATGGTCACTAGTGGGGTTCCACAGCGCTCCATCCTCAGCCCAGTGCTCAAAATCTTCAAAAATGGCTTGGACACAAGACTGGAAGGGATAATAAGTTCACAGAAAACACAAAATTGGGAGGAGCTGTTGTGTCTCTCAAGGGCAGAGAGACCTCAATGAACCAGAGGACCGCGCAGACTTTGTCTGACAAAGGAAAGGGACAGGTCAACCCTGGATATACAGACAGACTGGGGAACAAGGGGCTGGAAAGCAGCACTGCATAAAGGGATCTGAGGGTCCTGGGTGACAGGAGGTTGAGCATGAGCCAGGAGCATGAGCCTGGCTGCCAGGAAGGCCAATCCTGTCCTGAGGGGTATCAGGTACAGCAGCACCAGCTGGGCAAGGGAGGGGATTGTCCTGTCCTGCTCTGGGGCAGCCTCACCATGAGTGCTGGAGGCAGTTTTGGGCACCACAATCCAAGGAAGGTATAAAGTTAACAGTGTCCAAAGGAGGGCTGTGAAGATGGTGCAGGGTCTAGAGGGGAAGCCATTTGAGGAGTGGCTGAGGTCACTTGGTCTGCTCAGCCTGGAGGAGACTGATGGGAGACCTCATTACAGCCTGAAACTTCCTCATGAGGAAGAGCAGGGGCAGGCACTGATCTCTTCCCTGTGGTGACCAGTGACAGGACTCAAGGGAATAGCTTGAAGTTGTGTCAGGGGAGGTTTAAGTAAAGGTTCTTCACCCAGAGGGTGACTTTGATTATCCTAGTGGGTCTGCTCCAATTCTTCACAGAATATTCTGTGAAGTTAGTAAGCAATTTAGACTAGCAACTTGTCCAAGAGTTTCACATAAAAAAAAAAAGGGAAAGGGACCTCTTAAATCTTTTGTTTGTACATCTAAACCAGCCCTGGACTTTCAGAAGGGATCCTGAGTAATTAGCACCAGATTCTGAAAGGGCAGATCAGCAGTTTTGAAACTGAGACCTTCTGTTTCTAGCAGCACAATTAGAAGCCTAGTTTTAAGCAGACAGTAATGAACATTGTAGCATGTGGGAAGAGTGAATTTTCAAGAGAATGTAAGCTGATGAATCACTAAAATAACATATACATATTCAATAGTATCTTCTGGCACAGATATTTACTACTAAGGGTGTAGTGATTTCACTCATATGTGGGCCTATTAGTCACCATTATCCCACATCCAATGAAAATATATTTTTCAGAACTAGGAGACAGAAAAAGTTATTAAATCCCTAAATAACTATGTTATATAACATGTCTGTAAACACTATTATTGCTTTAGACATATAAAATCCAAGATCTTACCATTCTATTGAAGAAAAGTTCCACATTAGGAGGAAAGAACCTAAAAAACTGATTCAGATTATGGATCATGCCATTTATTTTAACACTGAATTTTCATATCATATTCAGAATTCCCACTTTTCAGAAGATGCAAGCACCATTTATCTCAAATCACAGGACTCTAATGCAGCCCCAGAAGGCTGTGTCAGGTCCTTTGGTGCCCTTCTATTGAAGAATAGGGAAAACTCGGTAGTTTTTAGTGAAGTTTGCTTCTTGTAAAATTTCAACAACCTCAGAAAGATAATCCTGTAAATAAACAGGCATGTAAAGAAACACCTATAAATAAAAAATTCCTCTGCTGTTAGAATTGTAGCTTTCATTTCCAAAGGAAAATCTACTGCTATTATAGCCCAGGAATGTGTTTCACCTTCACCCTCACTAAAGTGAAAGACATGTCTCACGTTAAAGTTAGAAATGTATTTACAAGATAACACATATTTACCAAGAGAGTCATAATTCACAATCAAACTAATCTGCATTTATCTATTTATATATGAATCTTCACAGTTTCATATGAAAGTGTACAGACTTGAAGGCTTATTGCAATTGTTTTAAGTACTTGAGAAATTAAACCAGATAAAACAGAAGCTAAAGTAAATGAAATTTAACAGACATTTGTTGAAATAGTAAGACCTTGAAATTTCAGACCTGCAAGATGTATATCATTTTAGTAGTTCACAGGTAACTTTTCCTGTAGCATTGTCCATTCCTTTGCCAGAATCAGAATAAGAATATTCTTTTCAGCATGCAAATGAAATTAAGTGGTTTAATCCTACACTTTCAGAAATCAAAGATAGTTTTTTCATTGCTTTCAGTAGGTACAGACTCAAATCCTATGACAGAATTTATAATAAGGCTATCACACCCTTGTTACCCAGGACAGAATAAAACACCACTTACTAATGTGACACTCCTCACAACAGCCTGACATTTTACAGAGTTTTTCCTCTGCTTGCTGCAAGCAAGACACTTGACTATTAGATGCAGTTGCTATTCTAAATGCTGTTTATTCTTAATTAGTGCTATGTATTATGTTCATATTAAATCTGTATATTTAAATATTGAAGCTATTTAAGACTGTTTAAAAATTGATTACATTATTGTATATCATATTAAAATTATGACATTTATGTTTTTACTCTGATAGAAAGCTATGTTTTTCCCTCACAGTTCTGCCATGACAAATAACCAGTGTTAATAATTAATTAGCAAAATATTCTACAGTTGCTAAATTAAGTACGGAAAACGAAATTCATGCACAAATTAATAACTATGATTTCATGCAGTACAGTTCAGTTCTTTTTCTGGGCCATCATTAAATCTTCAATTACTAATTATTCCACATTTTCAAGAATTCAGATGTCTTAAAAAATAAAATGCAACTTTTGTTTGCTGTCACTTAGCAGTGCCTCTAAATTTACTGTTTGATAGGAGGCTCTGTTGGGAAGACAGTTTAAGGATCTGAAATCCTTCATAGAATGAGATGTGGTTTACTGTAGCTTGTTATAATAATGCCCTAATTTTCAAAGGGCAGTGGATTTATAAAAAGTCCAAATATTTTCTACTACAAAAACTTTGCTCATTGGCATTGGAAATAAAAAAAAAAAATTAAAATGAAGCAGTTCTTCAAACTTGAAGAATTTCCTCTATCCAACACTTGTATTATTTTAGATATTGTGGAAATAGCCCCCCTCCTCCTCAACATATCATTCCAAAGTGTGAAATTTATTTGCTTTGTATGTTCTAGCATGCTGTGCTGTCTTGAATCCGATTTCTCATTCACAGTCTTGCTTACTTACGGAAGATTCATTGTTAAATTACAGTTGGTATGAACCAGCACGCCAGCATACCATGATATTAATCTCTGAAGTGTTCAATCATTTAACAATAGCCTCATTATTCAAGGGAACTCTGAGAATTCAGTTTGTGAAGATTTTCTGACATTTCACTAAAACAATTTGCTCTTAAAATAATTCAATGACTGCAATATATTGTAATATATATATATGTATGTATATATATACACACACACACATACAGCCCTCAATCAGATGGTTCCTTTCTAATACTAGACAAGAAAAAGAAGAGGAATTGAAAAGAAAAGGAATTCCAGATAAAAGCAAGAGCTCCAGCTACCACCAGGGACTGTGAACTCAAACTGATAATTTAAAGCTAAAGCATTTTATAGGGTTCACACAGAGGCCACTTGAGTCAAATGTGTGAGTGAGACTTCTTGAGTTTACACAGCTCCCATTTCATTATTTACAAGTTAGAAAAATCCAGGTACTTGGGTAGTCTTTAAAGACAATACAGTTTTGAGAGGAACTGTTTCTTTAGTATTTTACATTGCAAAATACCTCATTCAGGAACTACGTCATATAAAATATTCTTTTTCTTCAATATATTTATTTTAATCCTTTCATTTCCAGAGCTGGAATGTTACAGTTGTATTCATTTTCCAAAGGCTGAACTTTGAAAAAAGTGGCACAGAGAAGCATATTTTTTTTTTCTGCCTGAAATTTTGAAGAAGAAACAATGAGAGCTTGGATTTGGATTTTTACAATTATGCAGGCAAAAGTTCACACTGCTTACCCAGAACTGGGACAGAATACCTCTGGGTTTGAGTTCCTTTGAATTTTAATTCCATATGGTATATTTATAAAAGCAAAGATTTTTTAGTCCATTTATTTGTACAACTCTAACATAATGACAGGCTCAGGAGAGTGTGTGAAAACAGATTTGATAAGCTATTTGTTCGTGGTATTTTTAAATACTCATGCACGTGTACAATTTCAGGCATGTTGAACTTAAACAGGATGAGCAACATTTCTCAAGGTTAAATTATGTTTGTAGGCTCACAAATTAATGTTCTTGTTTGGTGTGGAAAGTCCTCCCTACAGCCTCGACACAGCAAGCAAATGCGCTCAGGACTACAAGTGCATGTTGCCAGTCAGCCAGGGCTTCACTTTCCTCAGTGCAAAACCTGTAACAATCACAATAATTAGCTTGAAGAAGACAAATCTGCTCTGGCTGGTAACTCACCACAGCTCCCAGGTATTCACCAAAACCTTCTCTTGAGTGATGGTTATGCCAACAATTAAATTCAAATTAGGTGAAGCTGCATGAATCATGTAATAATATTTTTTATGTTTTCAAATCCACTAAAACCTTGCAAGTGAATGAAACATTAAATTAAGAGTCACCTGATACAAAAACACATTTACAGGTTTAAAAAATATATTTAGTTTAGAGTCTATGCCAATTGTATAAATACTTCTTCATTCTATTATCCAAAGACAGATGGACATATTAGCCTCACTACGTCAGGTGGATAAATATCTTTGGAGGGGAAAAGCTTATTAAAAACTTCCCTTTGGATCAGACTCTTGCTTTCCAGAAATGTGGTATCCTTCTGCTGGCTCCAAGGGCTGCCCTAATTCACACCGATAAAGCAATTGCTTCATGTCTTTAAGTGCTGAAGTTCTACTTCAAGAAAACATCAAGGGGCAGGTTGTGCAGCATAACTAGCACATCCTGTAGCTCTCTGATCATCAGTCAACATTTCTGAGCCTAAGAAAAACAAAATTTTAAAATTTTAGTTAACCAAAATCTCAGGGTTTGTGCCAACTGCTCCCACTGGACACCTTGGCCATGAGTCTTCTACAGAAGAAAAGCCAACACTGGCAATTGCTGTGCTCTGCTGTAGTTCACTTTGTGCTCAAAAACAGCCAACAAGGACCAGGAATGGATGAGACAAGCCATGGGATTCACTAAGAAAATAAACTTATTATATCCATAGAGTCTTCTGTCCTTAAAAGGACATTTGGTTGGTCCTGCTAAGCAGAACCCTAGATGGAAAGCAATAAAGAGATGCATTGTAGCCCATCCTTGCTGAAATATCCATGGGCAGATCTACAGAAAGGAACAAGAATTTAAATATTTTATGTTTCTGCTGAAAATTTTTACCCCAGGAACAAAAGACTCACTGAAAAAACACAGTGAGCCCATTTTGAAATCTGATGAGTAATGCTGAATTTGGAAGCAATTTAACTTCAGTTGCTTGGGAGCCCCCAAGAAAAGACTTTTGTATATTACTGGCTTCAGGCATTTTCAAATAAACTAATTAAATAAGATACAATCCTCAAACCATATAAAGATACACATGGAAAATCTGAGACCTCATTCTGAGTATTGGGCATACTTTGAGAGAGAAAGAAATGTGATTCACTGGGATAAATCCACATCTTCCAGAAACTGGTCAAGGAGCATAGTATTGTCAATTGCCCTTTAATGCACTAGAAAAGGTTATGAAGTTTATTATAATGTTAAAAAATCACAAATAAATATGAGACATCCTTTTCTTTTACTTATATATTTCAAGCCTTTGCAATAGACTCAGGCTATATTTTCATGTTTCTCTTTAGAGCCATGAGGGAAAGAAACCTACTTTTTTATAAGAATTGAAAGACGAGATCTCTACCTTATCACATGCCTAAGGAACTAAGGGTTTAAGAAACAAATACTGTGAACCTAGCAATAAAATTTTGAGGCATGGCACAACCAAGGGCTACATCTTCATCAAATATTAGTGAACAACCTCAGTGAGGGTAAGAACGCTGCTTGACAGTTGCATGGTTTGTGTCCCAGAAAACAATCCCAAGAAAAAAAAAATATAGCAAGAAAAAAATCCAGCCTATGATCTATTCCCCACTTTATAAAGAGTTGTATTTAAAGGTAGATGAAAACCCCAGAGCTGACCCCTCACTATTATCACACAAATAAATAACAAGTATAGCCTATACAGATGAATTATTTTCCAGCTTATCTATTCTGCCAAATATAATCTCCCAAAGGTGCTGGGTTTAAAAATCAGTAACACAAAATTTACAGTGATCATCTATAGCAGCAAGCTGACTACTTTTTGAACATCCCATCAGAAGCAGTGAAAGCACAAAGCCTATGTAAAAAGGTCACAGTCATTCTTCATGGACTCAAACACACATTTGACAAGAATTCGGCAAGTATTCTGCAAATATTTACAACTGTGAATGACTGAGTTCATATCCTGGATGGTCTTGAATGCACCCAATGGCCAGCTTTCATCAACCTAGCACTTGCAGTATCAGACCATACATTTATGCATTCCTGAAACATCTTATTCATCAATAGCATTTGTACCCTTTCCTCCCACTTACTCAGACCTTGGGAGTTTCTGACCCTTTCCCCTTCTGCTGTTCAAGAAAGAAAGTTCTCAAAAGACCAACATCTTGAATAAGAAACCAAGGCAAAAGAAAAGGTCTGCTCTAGCTACTCATTTCCCATATGCCTTTGCCCTTCGCTTTACTTGGGCTTGCTCCAGAGACCACAGAGATCAAGAGAAAAACCTGTGGATTTGCCCTGTTTTGCAATTCCTGAGAGCCATTAAATGTTACTCTACATGCAACATTCCATTTTGTAAGACAATTTCCTATGTTCAGACTTCAGTTTCTTTTTGATTCCCACATTCTCAGGACAACAGTTTCTTTGTCCAAGCTTCCATGTTTATGGTATGTTATCTTATCTCTGGTTTAGCCTTTAATATTGAGCAGAGTCAGGAAAGAATCATCCTCTTGTTTGAGATGCAAAGGTTTATGTCTGCTTACATTTTTAAGATACACAAACATACTTTAAAAAGTCTAAGAAAATATACTCTTATTAATGCTGTTATCTGAATGATGATATTTAACACCAGTTGCAGCTTAGTTCCCTTATCTCCCCTGTGAAATAGCTTTTTTTTTCCTCTAGGATGCTGTCATTTTAGTCTCATATCAGAGCTTGAAAAAACTTTCAAGTTTTTTTTAAGCTCTGCAAAAGGAACAGCAAGGTTGGATTAGAAGGAAAATCGCAGAAATGAGAGTGAAGCAAACTATTACAGCAGGGGCAGGGAGGAAGGAGAATTTTCATAGCCTCAGGGCCACCCAAAGTTAAGAGACACTCAATGTCGCAGTGAAACTGATTCAGAGAAGAGACACAAAAGCCTAAGAGTGGAGAATGTCAGAAAAATTCAAGCTTTTGTCTGAACTCCACCATCTGCACCTGCACATGGTGAGGAACACAAGGAGCCATCCACACCACAGTCATGCCAGTTTTGCAGGAGAACGTGGAGCTACCTCAGCTGGTTTTGACCTGGTCCCAGGTTTTATGGCATGGGTTTAAAACCCAGAAGCATCTTCAATAGAGGCTCCTTCAGGAACTGCACACTGTGAATGTGAAATGCACACTACTGACTGAATTCTGCATGTTTGTTCTCCATTTAAAAGAAAAATGCACTTTAAAAAAGAAAAAAAGAATCATCATTTGTTTAAAACCCAGGCAGTACTCTCCCCAATCTCCTCATGTCCCCCATCCCTGACCTTCTCCCAAAGACTGATTTCTCGCCCACCTCTAAGATTAGTATGTTCAAGACCTGCTCAATTTTGGCAGGGGGGAAAAAAAAAGCCACCTTGAACAGAAAGCCTTTTGAGCCTTCCCTTACTTTTGAAGCCTTTGTATTTTTTAATCCCAGCTCTTCCAATTTTGTATCCCTTTCCCCTCCTCCCCTTCAGTGGAAATTTTCTACTCTTTACAAGCCTGGCTCTCTGCAGAAAATTGATTTCCCCTAGGATACAGCCATCCTACTGTTCTATGCATGGTCATTAATGACCATCCTGTTCACCACAGAGACAGACAGACACGGTGGCACTCCTCCCAGCTCCTTAGCACAGAAAGCACATGGGGAAAAATTCTAACAGCCTCAGAGCTCAACCATTCCAAGAGTTCATCGTCCCTGGAAAACACCATACAAAATCCCCAAATGAGCTATTACAAGAATAAAATGATTCTTGCTGGTTTCTGTCACTCTTTACTTCCACTGCATTAGATTGATTTTTTTTTTTTAAATCTCTCCCAGGTTAACAACCATTATGTAGTTTCCTTTCTCCCAGAGGAGGTAGTTCCCTTCTTCCTCCACACAGGAACAAATCCTAATCAGATGTTACTTGGACTCCTACAGATTTTACCGGAGGACTGGCATCAGGCTATCCAAGGTCAGAATGCATTTCAGCACAGATTGCACAACCTGCCTGAAGATGTGAGAAAATACATGGGTGCTGCATTTCTTGCCATTTTAGCTGCTTCACAAGTAATGCACCTGCTGGCTTCACTATTCCTGGGAGATCTGCTGCCTCACATCTGACTGCAGCTGCATCCCATCCTTGGAGTGACAGACAATTCTCCCCTTAACTCTCGGTGTCTCTGATGCCAATGGGTAAAACAAAATGACTGTACTCACAAAACTGCTTAAAAAACTGCTTAAAACTGCTTTTCTATAAACATCTTGTGGATAGACTCTGATTCCCTATCTCCTTCTTGACCCATGGGGTTCTTGCAAGAATTTCCTTTGTCCCTGCTGCTACAGGGAGGTACAGTGAAGGACTCAAAGTCACAAGCCACATTTCAGCAGGACCAAAAATAAGGAAAAATATTCATGAAGCCTAAAGATGGATATAGAGCTGGCTTTTGTGGGTTCTGTTTAGTATTCAGCTTGGTCCCAGTGTATTCACACTAAATAAACAGGAGCAGTGTCTCTAAATCAAAATGTAAATTTTAAACAAAAGAAAACTTTTTCAGTGACTATGATCATAAAAAGCCCAGCTCTAAAAATTAGTCCTGAAACTGGAAGAGGGCCTTAGCTACTGAACTGCAACTTGATCTGAAAAATGTCAACACAGCGAATGCTTGATGCAGTGCTTCAGAAAAGCTGGGGTGGGGAACTGCCCAAACCAAGATGTTCATATTTAAATCTCACGTTGTCCAGGTACCCTTTGCATATTGTGCTGTGATTTCTTTGTGTAATTCTCAATAGTGCTGGCTGATATTAACCAAGGAAATCCTCTGCATACAAACAGCACTGTAGGTCCCATAAAATCACACGCTTTGTGGAAATTTCCAAATACCTTGATACAATGTGGGTGAGCTAAGGATAAAGTTTCAAGCCTGAACTCCATAATTTCCTGTCTTTTGCTGGTCTACGCAGCCCTTTAATGTTACGTTAATATCATTTCTGTGGGTGTGATCGAATTACCCGCCACTCCTGATGCCAGCATTAGTGGATTTCTGTGTAACAGGAGAGCACACTTTACTGCTCATACTATTACTAAATACCATTAAGCAGAGCAGCTGAAGCCCTCCTGATAGCAGGACTGGAGGGCTACCTCGTAAGGAGGGGACAAGCACTTTACTGCTGGCACACAGCCTGAATCCCAAGAGCCCTCAACACATCCAATTTGCTTCGATGTCCCCACCAGGCAGCCTGCCACAGCATATCCCTCAGCCAAAAAAACATCCCCAGGCCTGTAAGTCTGCTGAGATGCAGAGATCTCTCTCCCAGATCTCTCTCCAGAGTCCTACATGATGCTGCCGTGACTTGGCAGCCTGAAAAGATAGAGATGTTTTTACTTGACGACCTTTTGGCTCCAGGTGCAACACAGGGCTGCTAAACTGTCTACTGAGAGCACGCCTCACACACTGGTGACAGCTACTAACTAGTGGCACAGTGCTTTAAAAATCACCTTCTGAAGTCTTTGTGGAGAGATTAAAATGCCACACGTACGTGAATTGTAAAAACTCCATGGCAGCCTCCAAAGGGAAATTGAACATGAGTTTCTCATCAATACCTTTGCACTGCTAAACAGTACCTCCAAAGCAAATTATGAGCCTGACTACCCTGCAGACACATCCCTCTTTAGAGGAGGGTTGCATTAGAGAAGAGGGAGACAAGGAGCAATGGAAAAAAGAATGAGGGAGAATGGGGAGTTTACATCTGTTCCACATAGTTGGCTCATTACACACTGGCAGACAACGTCATACAAGCAGTTGCAATGGGCTGTAGTTACACTTCCTGCCTCTCTAATCCACCTCTTCCTCACCACAAAATGTCTGTATGCTGCTATACTTGACCAGTGGGAGATTCAGCTGCTAGCACTGAACTAACAGCAGCCCCATGGCCTCAATGGACCATGGGAACAGCACGGCAGGGCCACAGGAAGGGTAAGAAATGTAGTCTTGTGATTGAGAAAAATTCTTGATTCTCTATATCTACATTCAGTAAGAACCAACAAACAAACAGGAATCTTAACTAACACTTGCAAATCCCATGGTATAAAAGAGACAGTGTTTTCTTACCCTCCATGAAAAGAGAGTTGGAGCAACCACAATTCCTGAAAGTGATGATAGCTGTATCATTACAACCTGCCTCCTGCATCTATAAGACCTGCTAACAATTTTGTCTGTAGTCCAATTCTTATTTTAGGCAATGACCAAATACATGGCATGAGTATAGTGCACTGCTTTCATTTAAACCACACCAAGAACTTGGTCATTTTCCATTTTTTCCACCATTGGCATAATTTTTCCTTTCCATCTAGAAGCATTTGCCTTGACTTCATCTTATTCTGAGTCAAAAGATTGTCCTGTATGAATCCTTCAGGTCCTTGAACTGGCATTATGTTCACATATGTGATAGGAATTCATTTGTTATAAGGCACTTCATTTGTTCCTAAGGCACTTAATAAACTTTATATTGAAATGTTTGTGCTAAATTATTAATATTTTAAAAACTTCTTAGCCATAGTCCATTTAATTGGCAATTCTAAATTTGGTGTTGATTTAAGTAAAGCAGCGGAGACCTGACACATTGAAGGTGAGTGGAGAAATTATTAGATATGGCTTAGATCCAAATTCCTCACTTTGAAAAGTAAAGATTCAAGAATGCTGCAGTTTTCTCCTTCCATGGGGTTTTGTTGCTCACAGGCATGATGGACAGACATGACTTAAAATTACAGGTAACCAAAACCAGGGATTTAGGGATGAGCTTCTGCCATAATTTCAGTACCAGCGTTCTGTGATCTCACAGAGTGCATGTGACACCTCCTGACACTCCTACTTAGACACTACAGCAGCTTTTGAGTATTCTCCTTTGAGTATTTGAGTATTTTGAGTATATATTGAGCTTTTGAGTATTCTCCTGCTCAAGAACACAGATATTCCAGTATTACAATACATCCACTTAAGGACACATACAAAATCTAAATATAATAACGAATGTGCATAAACAAAAAATAGTTTTAAAAACATTTAAATGATGCCTGCAGTCCTTGATGAAATCATCCAAAGGCTGGAGAAAACTGTCTTACAATCAGATGCTTAAATTGCTCCATTTATTTGGATTCTTAAAGAAAAAAATTCTGAGAAGTGACTGCATAAGTGCATCTGAGAGAAGAATGGAGCAAGAGACTCAGAGATATCTTTAACCTCATTATACCAAGAATGAACAGCAAAAAATTGAGACCAGAAACTTGATTTGCAAGTGGGTTAAAAATTCTGACCAGGGAACATGGTTAACAGGAAGAAAATCTTAGCAACAGTGGTAGGTTTGCTGTAGTTTTCATATCTTCAGTTCCAGAGTGGGTGCTTTTCTAGAACACATTCTTTACATCAAAATAAATTTCTATGTTTAGCCCAGGAGCAAAGGAATGAAATTTACAGATCTGAATCAACCATAGAATTATGGTAGAGCATCCCTTGGTCTCTTCTGGATCTTAAATTCTATGACTTTGTGAATAATTTTATCCCTTTTAATTATTAGTTCCCTACTATAAAGAAGCTAAAAAGTTAATGTTCTTCTTGAATCAATGAATTACAGAAAATAATTGAAGTTTCATAATTGGATTATAACCCCAGGAGAATATGGAAATGCTGAACTGGGAAGCTGAAGTAAGGAAAGCATGTCTGTTTTCTTTTTTCTTTTTTTTTAATGTGATCACCAGGCAGTAATAGCCATAAATGCTTCACTTATTACCTGTATTACACTGAAACAATAACATGTCTGTGATCCTGCAATAACTGCTATTTGAACAGACTGCTGTGCTTCCATGAAGCTTCCACAGAATTGGGTGTCTGGTGGCAGAAATCTTATTTCAGACTAGGTCCTATAATTCCACATAGCTATTGCCTTCGTTGTCTTATTCAGGGTTGCTCCCAGAGCTGTGGCTAGATTACCTTCCAAGAGAACCAGAAAGCAGAGATCTCCACATTCTCTAGAGCTCATGATGGGGACACAGAAAATAGATGTCCAAGACAGAAAAAACCTTTTTAGATCTCTGTCAGTTCAACATCTTTTAAAAATTAGGCTCATAGCATTCTATCGTTCCACTGTCTAACGAGGCAAATAGAAAAACCTCTGACACGGTTGCAACAATTCTAAGAAATTCCTTCTCTAGTGAACATCTTTAAAAAAAATTAAAGCCTTTACAGCTTTTAACACAAATCTACTAGCAGCACTTGTCACACAAATAATTCTGGGAAGTTACCAAATACTTGGAATGAAGGACATTGCATGCTACATAGCACAGAGCTCTTGTCGATGCTTGTTTGGAATGGTATGAGAAAGTCTAGCGGCTGAGCACAATGACATTTTTGTTTTCGTGCTGATAATATTCAATAGCCTTGCCACCAAAGTTGGCCTGCCACTTCCCCTTGCATAGAAATTGTAGGCATGCACTAAGGTTTTTGCCATTAGCTGGAAGCGGTGCCCAGGTTATTCTTGGTTTGGGGAGGGGGGGTGTTAAGCATAGCTGGTATTGTTTTCTTGCAGCAAAGCTTTAGGACAATGTAGTTCTCAAACAGAGCAGAACATTATCTGCGTCATACCTTCAAGGAAAAGGTTACAGAAACATTTCTGCTACACAAATGTCAGAACGTGAACAGCATGTCTCCATCTCCTCTCAAAAGCTGGTGACTCCTAAGGAGTACAAACCACATGCCAGTCACTGAACTTCCGTCTCCACTCTCTGCACATGTGAGACAGCAACTGGCTGTGCTCTCCCACTGCTGCCATCGACTCTCAAAGGATATGAGATCAGAAAGACACGCTGAACCTGACACCATGGAATTTAGGAGAACAAACACCAAAAATGCAGACAAATCTAAAACACATGGATAAGCTTCAAAACAGAAGAAATAAAGATAACCAGAACTTGCACTGCCACTAAAAAAAACCCTAACAAAACACCACTGTGACGTAAAGGACAGCAGTGAAGCAACCTTTATCAAACCAACAGCATTTCAGCCAGCCCCCTCACTGGAAAACAGAAGCCAAGCATCAGAGTTTTACAAGACACATTAAGGGGCTGAAAAATTCAGACTGTCAAGAGATCCATGGTTATGGAAGCCCTTTCACAGACAACATCCACATTACAAAAATAGACACATCCAACAGACTTGTATGGTGGAGAGCCTGTCTGCCTTTGGACAGTTTCTGGCCATGAGCTCTTTCAGACTCAAATGGCTACAGCAGTAGTCTCGTGAATGGATGGTGATGCCACGGTTGACCGACTGCACAAAAAATACGCTGGAGAAGTAAAGAAAGAAAGAAAGAAGGATAGAAATGGTAGAAACATACATCTCAAAACAGGTTAGAAGAAGCTCATTAACCGTGTTGCCCTCCTATCTCAACACCACTCCTGCACAGTAAGCAAAACAAGTGGCTGGTATGGTTATGCCCTTCACACTCCTACAGAAAACTCAATATTTCTGAGTTCTCTTTTTAGTTGTGGGGTTATTTTTTTTTCTTTTTCTTTCTTTTTTATTCCACAAGGACTTTAATTAAAATTTATCAGAAGAAATATTTCCAGCAGCAGTGTCTGAAAGTGCTGCCTCCTCCCATATCTTCCATTAAATCTGGTTCATCCAACTTGAAAGGAGATGAGAAACTCTCACTGACACTCTGTCACACTCCAGTAAAAAGACAGGCACATTCAAAACAGAGGAGAGTGCAGGTGTTCATTTATTTTTACGCAGATTATTTTTCTGCCTTTCTTCCTGACAATGGGTATGTTCACATCCCAGATGGAGCTCTCTGCAGTGCTGTGGGCATTTGCTGACCTAAAGTTTTGTTTTCCCTGATGAAAGAGGCAAGGTAAGAAGAGGATTGGTTCATTACCTACTGAGGCAGCTTTAATGTTTGTTTCTAACAATGGAAGGCGTTTGGGGATTATTTCAATGAGAATGAATGTACAAATAATTTTTCAACTATATCAGGCAAAAACCTGTACATATCCATGTCCATATTTACACACTGAAAAAATATAGCATTCATATAACTGACTGCAAAACTGCAAAGCAACTCATTTTGCCAATGAAGATGTTGCTCAAAGGAAATTCAAGGTCACTGCCTTGCATCATTTTTCTCCTAGAGAGTAACCCCTCAATGTTTCTCATAGCACTGATAAACATCATCACTATAAAGATGTCTTGAATGCAAAAATTAACAAATCATGCCCACAGCATCAAGTTTCTCTGCTTTTATACCTACTTTATGCATCCTTAGCATTCACCATTTGGCTCCTGATCAAAAGCATTTTGACTTTAAAAAAATAACCTTCTTTTCCCATCCTGTCCCTCTCAATAAACTTTTAGGAAAGGTCCATGATATAAAGAACTTGGGAAGAATACAGGTTTCTACAATCTAACCAATCAGTGTGTTTTCATCTGGTGTGGAGAAACAAACATGAACAAATAATAGGAATATACTCATGTAGTTCCCTCCTTGCTTTCTATCAGCACATTAGTCCAGTGGGTGCTTGGTCCAGCAGTACACCCTTCTTAGGACTTAGCTTTCCTGATTTTACTTGGAAAAACAAAGAAAATCATGGGGAGAGGGGAGGGGGAGTTCTGTTTTTTTTTTCTTTTTTTCTCCTCAAGTGTGGGCATTTCTTTAGCTCCCATGAAGACTGATCTCTTCAGCAGATTTCATAGCTATTCCCAATTCTCATATTACCAGGATACACTGAACCAAAATATCCACCAAGAGTTTAATCAGGAACTATTCCCTGTGATGCCACATGGTTCCTATATGAACTAATCCCACTGAATGAGTGCTCTCACCTTCATGCCCTCTCAGTCTCTGCTATATCACAGAGCAATGGTGTCAGCTGATATTAATTACAGGAGAGAGGGAGGTTGTGGTTCTGTTTGAATTAATATGGAAGACAGCGTGCGCATTGCTTTAACATACAGAATGTTACAGAATGCAGTAAGTTCCTTTACCACTCCAAAGATTTCTTCTTAAAAATTGAGGAGCAGACACAGCCTAATACTCTGTAAGTCTGTAAGTCTCAGATAGTTTGGGTTTTGTTATCACCAGGGTCAGGATGAGAACATCAGTTTACACTGGGTACAAATTTTGTCTGACTTCATTGTGGAACAGATTTACTGCAGAGATTGTTTTGGTCCTGAGCTCACTACAGCAATTGTATTTCAGTTAACCTTTATTTTATCTATAGTTCACAGTAATTATTTTTAATTAACTTCTCAATGCAGTAAGAAACAAGAAAATAAAGCAATTTACTTTCCCCATGCCTTCATTTCATCAGTTTTCATATAATAGAATATAAAACAACAATAACAATATAAATAGAATATAAAACAAAATAAAAGGAAAATAAAAATAGTCAGGAATATATAACTCTTGCTGCCTTAACACATGGCAGGAATGACCATCATGAACTTGCTATAAGGCTTGGTCTAATGGAAATGTTGTACTTGTTGCAGCTATTAATGAGACAACCTATCCTGAAAGGCACCTTGAACCCCTCTGAAAACTCAATGAACTCGGCCTTTTTCTGTGAGGGCAAAAGGAATGCACACAGTTCATTTCAAAAATAGTCTAGAATTTAAGTAAATTAATGTGTGACTTTTCAGTTGATAACCTCAGTTACATTAGCCTTGGGACTAACCCTTTAGTAGAACCTAAACAGTGACAGCCTGAATATTTATTCAGATGTTCCACAAGACAAAACCAAGGGCATTCAAAATTAAACGAGTGTTTAAAATCTCACACTTGAACTGTCAAGGAGTCAATTGGGATACCTTCAGACAAAAGAGAAATTTTAAAAAAAAACAAAACCAATAAAAAAACCTACCCCACTAACCCAAACCAACCCTAAAACACTGAATAATCTGCTCCAAAGTATCAATCTAGAAGTTATTTAAAGAAAGCAACACTCATGGAAATCATTATGCAGCAGGGATTTCCCATACCCACAAAACCTCAGAGATTTCTGTCCCATCTTCCTCAAGAGTTAGCCTGAACAGCATATAGACTTACTCTCTTTGGGTTTAAATATTTTTATAGTTGCTGTTTAATTAATTAAATAGGCACTTTAATTTTACCCTGGAATACAAAGTCAAGTTGACTGAATCAAGATGGACAGAGATCATCTTCTGAATACATGTCAATGTCTTAACTGCAATGCAGAACACTTAGGTTTTAGCCAAGTGCTGGAGTTTTAAGCCAACTTTTCAAAATTACTTGGCGGGGGGGGAAGGGAAGAGATATAAAGTAACTCTTTTCCCAAATTTTCTTTCCCTTCTGCAAAGCTTATTTTATCTCTCAAAAAATTTTGGGCCTAAATCTTCTACGGTGAAAAAATTTAAGAATAAACAGAAATACCAAAATATCGAGAAGCAGACTGACTTCTTTAAATTAAATATGTTTTAAAATCATAAAGTTCAGATGTTTAGTCTGTGCATGAGATTTCTTTCAACTTATCTTCACCAAGACACAGTTAGAAACAACAGGATGTATCTAGTACAATAATAAGAATAAGGCACTACTTCATCTGTGCATGTTTTTAAGATGTTGGAATTTTTCTGGGTGAAATATAAGACAATGCATGAAAATTAAAGTGACAGATTATGAATATTTCAAAGATAATAATTTATATTTTGCTACAGTGACACACCATGCAAATTTTCCCATCTATAATGTTACATTTTAGGGCTGATTTATCTTCCACTTTGATGAAAAGCATATTTTGACTGGACAGATACACGTGCAATGATGTATACCACCTCACCAGCAGAGAGTGTGTACCTTCGAGAAATAAATGATAACTATGTGATACTTATTATTATCTTTATGAAATATGTAAGTGTTTAGATTTTATACTAAAGTTCTGATGATCAATATAATCACAGATAGGTATAAAGCCCCTTTTTTTAAGAACCTCAAGAAAGGTTAAGAGAAGCCAAGGTCCATTTTTGGAAGTTCCTTTACTCAGTGTTTGTGAAAATCCAGAATACGATGCATACACAAAAGAACAACAGATTCTTGCTTGCTTTAACACTTTTACTCTTTTTTGATGTAACTTTTGAAAGAGTTATTGTATAGAGTCCCAAAAGATACAGTGCAACCTAACAGCTCCCTGCTGCAAAAGAGAATTTGATGAAATTCTGCTAGACACATGTTAAACCAACTACTGAGGATCAGAACCACACAAAAAGAAAAATCTTCCAGTAGCAATTTTTTTTTCATTTACTCAGCTACTGTACAGCCTATGATGACTTGTTTTCCTTTAGTTATACGAACAGTTTGACAGATTACTGTGACAAGGTTACTCTCAAATTGATAAAAGGTTTGATAGTGTCAGAACATTTGTCAGAAATGTCTCACATCACGTGTAATGGACTCTGCACTTCAAGCATCAATGGTACTCCAGTCTGCTGTTTTCTGTTTAGTGTGCAATGCACACCAACAAAAACACACAGCAGAAAGACAGAAAAGGAGGCAGGATTCATCAAAACAGCCCCATACTTTATCAAACAATTCTGATTAAAGGGTTTCTCTTCCTTAACCCACCTCAAAAAATGCAATTAAATGAAAAACTTTACACGTGACTTGAAGGGTAGCCTCCTTATGGGACTCTAAACCTGAAAATGGGATGGGATATGATAATGCACATAAACATAAGTGTTCCCAGCATTTTCTGAAAGAGAAATATTTTTGGTTTAGAACATTATTCCTCAGCCTGCCAAATGTGAGATATTAGAAGTGATAGTTGTACTGCTAGCAGCCCTGTCCCATGCTAGAGCAGAGGAAATGGGGTCAGAAGGGCTCATTTTAGGCACTGGCAACTAGCCTATGGGAACCAGTGTGCTGGACATAAGCCAGCTTTGGTGAATACTTCCCTCAAATACAGCTCTCCAGAAATATTGTACTTCAAAATAATAATATGTTTTAAGGATTGGAATTAAGGTTTTCACTTCACATCTTGCAGCAAACGATGCTAATATTAGGCTATGCAGGAAGCCTAGGAGCCAGCACCTTCTGCTCATTTGTAAAGATCCTTTCACATGAAGACTTTAATGCCTGGTGAAGCCCCAGCCATGTAAGCTACAGGTGAGCTCTACAGCGGACAACATTTCTGAGCAGAAAAATCCTTCTTGTTCAAAAAGCAGCAGACAGTTTGGTTTGGTTTTAGATGGGTTTTTTGAGGAGAAGAGCTGGGTTTGAGGCTTTTTTGGGGAGTGAAGTCAGGGGAAGAGGTAAGGTCTTTGGACCTTTATCTACCTCTACTGTGTAACCAGCTGCAAAGGTAGAGAAAATATCTTCCAAGATATTACTTAAAATCTACACATTGCTGACATGAGCAAGAGTGTCTGAGATTGCTTAAAAAATCACAGACAAGGGTATGAGCAAAATTCAGATTTAAGCATTTCTCAGATCACACTGTGGCCTGGAAAGGAGGCAGGGGGAATGCACCACAGCTGCCAGTACAAATTATTGTATTTTCAAATGTTTAAGTTTCCCTTCATTGTCTTTCTCTTCTGCTTTGATAAATTCTTTTAATTTTCTAGAAAAAAGAAGTTAGAAGAACTATCTGGTTTTTTCCTTACTGACATTCAGCCAAAGGATAGAAAAATCAGTAAAATGAGTGTCAGCATTTCTGTTAAAGAGCATCTGTTCACACAGGAACCCCATGACAGCAAGACAAAGCCCTCTAATCTTATCAGATTAAGTTTAGTGGAGCACATTAAAAATTTTGCCACAGTGCTAAAAGGAAGCTCTCAGATACTTGATGTGCACTTCCCATACGCAGACAAGGGGTAGGGACACACTCTCTGAACTTCATGATTCAACTATCACTGCTCACACCACAGCCTCACACCATGATGCCAGCACTTAAGCACCAAAGCTGTGAGGCTCCTTTAGGAATAGTTAGTTCAGTCCTGATCAGCTGAAAGCATTAATGTGAACTGGAGAAGGGTCAGACTGCAAGAAGATGTATCACAAAACAGCTTTTTGAACATCAGCAGACTACAGTCAATTTATACCTACTGAGGATCTGTCCCTTGAACTGGGATTATCTGTGACTGTCACATGTGGAAAGTGTCGATGAATGTAGTTTGTACAAATGTCAGACAGGTACACTCACATTTCAGCTTGCATGAAATACGAAACATCACCAGCACACTATTCTCCTGTGAACAGTGAATCAGTTCAACCCACAGAAGCTTTAGTAGCAGAAAGTCACAGGGAAGAATTTCAAGTTCACATAATTTTACTCAAGTCTGGATATCACTTCACTAAGATTTTAGCTCCAGTCCTGGCCAGTCATGCCCACATAACGTGTACTCAGGGAAGCCTTTCAGGATTTTTGATCAAAATCAGGAAAGGCAGAGTGTTATAAAATTGAAAAAATACCACTAAATTGTTACTCCTATTGCAAGCTTCAAAGCAGCAGTCAATTGGATTAAGGTCTGTAGATCAGCCCCAAACCAAAATTCACTTACTGATACCTTTTTGAAAGGCTGTTTTTTGATCACAACATACAGAGATTATGTTGTCTTTTGAACTGTATGGCAAAAGCACTGCAGCTCTATATCATAACAAGAGAGTATTCTTATTTTTCAAATTTCTCCTTGTGCTTATTTCAATGCAAAAAACCCCCCATGTGTTATGCTTAATTCCACCATGGTGATCTCTGGCTGGAATCTCAAACTGGATTATTCCCCTGCTACATATCATCAATAATAATCAAGACTTTGGAATTTCAATCATTTCATATTGCCCACTACATTTAGTCAAGAGAAGAAGGGTAGAAGAGTGCAATGCTTTATAAAGTAGTACTTTTCACAATGCATGAGGAGCAAAGAGCTCCTTTATGCCACCTCTTTGCTTTCTACACAAATAAAAGACAATAAAACCAATCTTCATCAGTACAGTCTGCAAATATGACTCTCAAGATAAACAGGGAGGTAGAAAGTGCCACCTTCTACAGCATCATTTTTCAGTGGCACTGTAGTTAATTAGATGTTAATTATAGGGCTACGAGGCCACCTTCAGCAGGTTTCATACTTCTCAAACTTTGAGCCCAGCAACGTGTGACACAGCAATCATAAAATGTGATAAATGATCAAGGGAGGAACACCCATGTTGTGTTGTGCACTGGGTTGTGATTCACAGATCATTATAACTATAAAATCTGTCATTAGGGAGGTTTTCCTGCCATGCAAATTCTCCTTTTAACATAAGAAATCAGCCACATTAGAACAAACAGAAGTTAATGTGAAGGCGCTCACCTCTTTTTCCCTAAACTCATTACCTGAAGGTTTTTAGCAGGCATTAATTAATCATTCAAACTAAAGGAAAAACAGTCAACCTTCAAGTGCAGGAGGCTTCTGATGCCTTTTAGTGGCCACACAAGTGTAAGCAGGAAGGCCAGCTCTGACATCTTGCTACAGAAAGACACTGAGTATTTTAAGGGCACTTACGGCTGGCACAGCTTGATAAGGTCCTGGTCGGTGGTGCCGGGTGGAAGGCCTCGAATGTACAGGTTGGTTTTACTCAACTGCTCTCCGCTGCTGTTGTTGCTGCTGTTGTTGCTGCTGTTTGTGCTGGGGCTGGGAGGAGCCATGGGGTGGGGAGCTGGTGCATAGGACTGCTGGAAACAGAGCAAAACAAAAAGCCTGTTACTGGAAAAGGCCAAATAGCATGGCAGAAGTGTGTGCTTTACCTAGGTAAATCCCAGAACTATGCTGTGCTTGTCCTGCCCTCCTTGACCACTTCCAGCTGTCCACTGCTATGGCACCTGTACCCACTTCCAGCCAGCAATGCCTTTCAAAATGCAAAACAGGACCAACCAACATTTTCTGTTCAGCCATAGCTATGAAATGCATTAATCTACTATACTTTTTAATTTGGAATTAAAGTAACTAGATCACAAAACAAAACTCTGAAATGACAGATACTCAAGGAGTAACTAGCATTAAAGAAAGAAATTAAACACAATCTGCTCTAAGAGTATGCTAAAACACAAATAAGAATATCTAGCCAAAGGTACAGAAGCTGGTGCCAGAAGCCAAGTTAGTCTTTTCCAAACATGAGGAGCACCCAGTACACACACAGTCAGGTGGCAGAGAGTTGGCTAGTCTGAGAGAAGAAAAAAATTCCAAAGCAGCCTGAAAAACACTCTGTTGTTACGGATGTCTTTCGCAACAGAGAAACAGGGTTTGGAAAAGACGATCAGGCCAAGACCTTCTGCTCTCAAAATCATACCCACTTCTGAACAACCACAAACCACACACAGCAACTGAGAAATATTGCTTAAGAAGTGAGGCATTCTTACAGGGAAAAACAGTATTCTCCCGTAACTCACTGGTAACTACATGCTGTGAAAAAAGACATGCACATGCTAGAAAAATTACTTAAACATCTCTGATCAGAGGCAACAACGGGGAATTTCAATTGCTGCAACCATCCCTGGCTCTCTGACCACTGGAGTATTTACTCACAGCACAGGGTGCCTGCCAGGAGAACAAAGGAGTGATTGGAAGGAGGAGGCCATCCTCCTGTGACCTATGCAGAAAAGCTGAAATCTAGGGAAGAACTTGCAGGAACTGAAGGATCCTGAGGACCAAGCTCCACATGAGCAGCCAGGGGAACTGAAGTCAGAGGTCCAGCAATGTAACTGCCTGCTGAGAGGGAGAAAATCCCATTTCCACAACCCAATCAGCACATTCTGCTAGCTTTATGTGTAGTGACAACAGCAGGTAAATGCTGGACCAATGCTAAGTTAAGCATGCTATGCTAATGGACTAATAAAAGCAAAACATCTGCAATTTTCATTACAGCAGCAATGACACTTAAGTGACTTCTAATATGTCTGTTCTGCATTTAGGCCTTGAACAGAGAAAATATTTAAGTCTGTGGGAAATTCTGATCACGCTAATCAACTGCCCCTTTAATGTCAGTGCCTCTACTTTAGTGCTTATAATTATGCGCACACTAAATCACAGTCTTGGTAGATGGATTAGTAGCTCTAAACTATTTCAAACAAGTCCCTTTATTTAGTTCCTTATTTAGAGGAAAGAAATAAAAAAAAATAAAAAGTTGGAGAATACAAGGGGAGCATCAATGACATGTGATGATCAGACATTTCAACAAAATGAAACAACACACTTGCACCAATGCCTTTCCTCCTGGCCTCCTCCTTCCTTCTTCCCAGTTTCTCCCATTTAAACCAGGAGAGAGGGAACATTGTGCCAAGTGTCAAGACATCAGAATTCCTCTGCAATCTCACCTGGTTGTAATGTGACTCAAGCAGGAGACATTAAAAGAAAAAATACCGTTTTTTAGTGTGATCACCATGCTATCTTGTAATGACATTCACTCTCCAGTAAAAAAGGGCAATGAGCTCCCTTCCCCAAGTCTCTGCACAGATACTTTTGCTGACAATCAAAAGCACTTAGTGCACAAGGATCATATTTCTCTGCACACACATTTTATCACTGGGTAATCCCCACCCACTCGAGTTTCAATGTCATTCCCAGAAATAGACAGCTGAAGAAGCAGCCCTGAGTACCAGCACAGGCAACTACCTCAACTGAGCCCCAGCACTGGGGACACATCCTGGAAATCAGCTCCATGCCATGGCCACAGCCCAGCTGGTAACACTGCAGGCAGCACCAACCTGCATTAAATACATAGGCATCTACACATTATAATATCCTTTCTGAAAGGATATTTAAATATATGTGCACTACAGGGCCATGGAAGAAGCAGGTATGACTGTATATAACACCTTGGGCTTTAATATATCAAGATCTCAGGAAATATCCCATGGTAATCTTGCACATTTTGAGCATTGCTAAGGTAAATTAAAAAGAGAAACAGAGGTTGAGGTTACATTCTTACTGCTTTACCCTACACCTCCCAGATTACCAGGCACACTGAATGCACGTAAATAACGTAAAGCAGTGAAAGATCTTCCCATAAGCCAATGAAGTGCTATGTACTTTAATTATTAATTATTATTATATGTGTCTTAGCAGGGGATAATGAGTAAATGTCCTATTCTCACACCTAACAAGCAAGAAAAAGAAAGAAAAAAAGTGGAAATTTACCTTTGAAATACAAAGAGCAATTTTCATTCTATTATAAGATCTTTATCCTCACACAGAGGAAAACACTGGGGGCCTAATTCTAATTTAAGCTTAAGACATTTTATCCCTCTCAGCCAGCTGAAATGGTATGTAAAAGTGAACACAAATTACATTTACACCAATTTTGAGGCCACAGCTATCAAAAAAAAGAAAAAAAAAGGCCTCAGTTTACAGAGAATGAGGCCATACTACAGGCTGTCCCTCAAGTAAGAGCTGCTCAGACAACAGGCACACATGGATGCCTGGGTTCACAGCAGTATCCTCAGAGATGTTCTAAGGGTCTGCAGAGATGCAGCCACACTCCACTTTGGGGGATGCTGATCTTCTCAGCCCAACAAACACTGCTACACTCCAAACCCTCTTCACTAATAAATCTTAGCCACAGCAGCCCACAGTAATTTCCATGCATATCCAATACCCCAGAATACCATCTGCAGAAAGATTACAAAATTGCCTGTACTGAGGCTGATGACATCTTCTGGCTGGTTGCCAGACTAAAAGCTTCAGGTCAGAAGAAAGCTTCCAATTCTTGTTTCCTGAGCTGTTGAGTGTATGACTGATGGCAGAAGTATGTGCTTTGCCTCTAAATGAACAAAGGATCCAGTTTGGTAATCTCCAAGTAATAACTGGAATGAAAGAAATGACTGGCAATCTAATGATGATCCCAGATATAGACCACTTGGTACGGGGCACTGTCTGGGGAGCCACCTGCACAACTGGTGGTAGGAAATGTGTGCCTTGTTCTGGTCTTGGACACCTCCATGGCTGAGGGCAAAGCACTTAACTTCTCTGCCTCGAGAGCCAGAAGGAGTAGCACTGTCAAGACTGCTTCAAAACACCCTGACACCAGCTGTAGAAACCTGGAAAATAAGTTCTGCCACCACAACCAAGCAAAGGACCTGCACCTCTAGGAAAAAAAAAGAAAAAAGAGAGGCAAAATCTAAATGTTTCACTTCAAAAGAGAGCTGGAATTCAGAGCTGGTTTTGCCATTAATTTTTCACATAACCACTGCAACCAACTAATTTTTCAATTCTCATGCTTCATTATTCAGTGGAAAGTGTGTGGGGAATGAACTGGTTTGTAGATCATTCCAAGCAGCTTATTAATTTAGCATGGATGGCTAATAGGATTTGTTTTCATCTTTGAAAAATGAATGAAATTTCTCCTTTTTCATTATTTAAAAGTGAAAAAATTAATGTTCTAATTCTTATCCATTCTCAGGAATGAACCCTTCTGCTTAAACCCTACAGTTCAATTCTCTGAAACAAAGTGTTCTGTGAAACTGCACACAGCTAAGCATGAATAATGAGATGCACCTTGGTCTTTCTAAGTAAATAACCCAGCAATGCTGAACCAGAAGCCTCTTGGATACTAAATGAACAACGCCCCTCCTTCCAACATCCAACCTCCTTACACTAGAACGGTATTTATTTTTCTATGGCAACCAAGTAGTCTCAGGTAGTTTTTCCACTAGTTGCAAGCTTAGACTAAAGTATTTTCCTTCCAAAGCAAAACACTACTTAAAAAGACGAATTTCAAATATTTTTCACATGCAATTCCTTTTGGATGGGAATCATAGGCCCCAGATGCCAAGTTGTAGAGTCTGCTTTATTAGCAGCAGCTGGCTCCTTGGCAGGCTTCTGAGGCGGTCGGGCTTGTGGTTTTGGAGTGGCCTCAGAGCCTAGGATGCAGCTGGACTGCTATGCTAATGGACTAGCCAATTTGTTTGTAGTCACCTTTGGCTATCCCAGATTTGTACTCTTTTATCCACTTGAAAGGGAGGTCTTGGAAAGATTGCCTATTAACACCGATATGTTGACTTTTCCTATCATAGTTCATATTTTATACGAGAAAATAAGTGCAACACACAGTCCTACATTAAAACATGCGTTATTTAAGCAATTGTACACACACTATCCATTTCACTCTGAATGGAGTGTTTTCCAGCTGCTAGATTCATCTAAGTGCCCAATTACAACACAATTCCCTTCACTCCCAATTGAGAAAAATAAAATAAGACAAAGTAAATACAAATAAATTGTGCAAATAGCACTTAACAGCTCACATTAGGAAAACACTGTTCTCTCTATACCCTACTGTATGAAGGAGTAATTTTTGTGAGCTGGAGAGTTCTTACTAGCCAATTATAGAGAGGATGAGAGGATGCCACCAACTTTTAGTCTGTTGATGGGATTTTGGAGCTGAGTGAACAGAAAAATCTCCTATTAAGCAAAAGACAATCATCACAGTTAAAGAGAATGCAGAGCAATAAGGGAAATATTGGGGAAAAAAAGAGATCAAAGTAACAGCAACCCTCCTGCCTTTGGTTTGTTTCCTCAGTGAGGATCAGCACCAGGAGGTAAGCTGTATTTCTCATTCATAGAGAGGTGGAACAGACAAGTGAATAAAAAATGAACATTAAAGCGAGCAACACAGACACCTCATGTATTTTAGAAAGGCTTTGGTCAAGGGAACTCAAGTTATAATTTTCTTCCCAAGTCTGTAGGGAATTCACTGCTCTTGCAGAACCCAGCCATGACTACTGCCTATCACCCATCTGGCCAATGAGGACCTGGAAGACAGAGCTTCTTTTGGATGCTTCTCTGCATAGTCAGGCCTTTCCCTGGCCGTATAAGAGGAAATAAATAGATACAAAAGGGTCTGTGTTTTCTAACTCCTCTGCACAGCAACAAAGCTTCCTAGACTGTTTCTGTAGAAGCACCAACTCACCTCTTGGCAGGGTTTTCAATTTGTAAATGAATGGCATGTGAAAACATGAGTAAACTCAGAAGATGAACACAGACAATAAGGTTCAAAGTCTATTCCCTCAATCAAGAAAGCCAGATCACACCTCAAGAGGATTTTGATTTCTCTGAATTCCTTCCAAGGTCTTTAAAAGTGATTTGCTGGATACAAGAAACCCAAGGAGTCAGAGCTGCCGGGTTACACTCTCTGTACCACAAAATCACTGTGCTACTCCAAGCAAGTCATTTCAGTTCCTTACATCTCAGTTTACTAATCTGTAATGATTCTTCCTTACTTTCTTAAAGCATATATAATGCTCTGTGATTACTGGATGAAAGATGCTACTAAGGATTGCAATATTATTTAAAGATGAGGGAAATATTATTAAAGTCTAACTTAATAACTAGAGCTAAACCTAATTCTTTTGCAGATAAAATTATTTCTGAATACAATGATTTTGCTATTCTGTATCTAAACTGAATGAATGAAATAATTTAAAATAATAACATACCAATCAAATTCATTTTCTCATTAATAATATTTTTTAATTTAAAAACAAATTTAGAAGTATGTGTTCACAAAGCTATTGTGATTGTAATTTATGCATTCAACTCACTTTATTCCAAATGATATCTTTATTACATGAGAAAAAGGTGCAATTGTGTTTTGCTTACCCTTTCATTCCACACAAGGGAAAAAAAAAGGTACTTGGGAAAAATGGAAATTATAAAAAAAGCCCCAGCCTGGTCCTCTAACAAGCACAGTAGTCATTCAACAGTCAGATTGAAATTGAGATTTGATGGATCAGAAAAATACATTGAGATCTTTGCTTCACAGACAAAGCTGCTGAAATCAGTAGGCTAAATACTCCTGAGGCTTATAATTCCCTTGAACCTGGCACAAAGCATTAAAGATCCATAGAATGGAAAATACAGGTAAAATTTGGCTCAATTTTATCTATTCCAAAATACTTCTCTTCCAAATCATGACTGTGCAGATTTTAGCATTTTATAAATATTTACAAGGAGTCAATACAGAGCAATCGGGGCATCCACAGAAAGAGGAAGTCCTTTATTGGACATTACCCACAAAGTAGGTCTTATTTTATACAGTTTTCTGAATTAAAACCACCCAATGAAGCAAAGAAAAATCTCCAGCAACTGACTGTTCTGGCTATCTTCAAGAGCACTGAGAGTTTAGCAGTCATTAGCCAGGGTGACATACACTAGAAGCCTGAAAATCTCCTCACTAATCACAGTATCTCCTATTTCCAGTAAGACAGACTGAAATAATCTGCACTACCACCATTATCAACAGGAAGTTTCAAAAGCAAATTGGTTGGGTGTAAAGTAGCTTATTTTGAAGTGTGATGAAGTCAAAATAATAAAGTGGATTAGAGAACAGATCATTAGGGGAGTCTGAGGATCATTTCACCTGAGGATGAACGGGCCCCAGCAAAAACCAGTCCAAGAGAGGGGAACAGCACAGAAATTAGAAGCCTTGTTTGCATATGGAGGATAACCTGGCCATCGCTGCCTGCCTGGGTTTTGGTCACTGAATAGATGCAATAGATGCTGCAGAGCTGCCAGCTTCAGCTCTTCACCCTCTCCTGCCTACATATTGTCATACCACAGACAAAGCTACTCATCCCTCATAAGCAATTTTCTGTTTACCCATAGACTACTTGAGGCTCGGATCTAAAATATGGCAACTTCTTTGAATTTAGGGCTACTTACATCCAGCCAGGAGGGCAAAATTTAGTCCCTAGCATTAAAAAGCCAAAAACCAGCAATAAGAGCTGTGTCATCAAATAAATATTTTCCAGAGTGGAAAATAACCTTCACAGTCTTGTCTCCTCCCATTTATTTCATGGCAGGAGGCTTCCATGACAGAATATTCCTGAGGCATTATTTATTTCTCCGCAAGGGAGAGGAAGAATTCTTTCTGTAGATAAAGTATTTTGGCACTTTGGCAAACTCGTAAACAATAGCCTATATTCTTTGACATAAATTAGTGTTATTGCTTCATTATCCAATCCATTCATATTTTATTGATGTACTGAGACTAAATGTGAACAGACTCTAGATCTTAAAATTACTGAATCCGGGCACTCTGGACAATAAAACATTGCAATTCCTCTAATAAGAATATTTTAGAACACAGATCAAAATATGATGGCAATTACTGTTTGTGATACAACAACTCCGTGGTACAAAAAAGGGAGCAGAGGGGAAAAATAACAAATTCAAGGAGAAATTATTGTTTGTGTTTACATTTCCACATAGGCAGTTTTGGGGCTACAATGAGCTATTGGTCCATTTGAAGGTTAAGAATAAAAATGCAGACCAACAGGCTGATGCTTAACTTTCCAAATGTTTGCAAGAACAAACACATATTTGGTTCTGAGAAACTAAATTTACTCTCTGGGTATTTGTTTACATACGGCAGACTTAAAGGATCTTGGAAATGAGATGCTGCAGGCACATGCTGCATTGCATTGCTTCTCTGCACACAGTCCACACACACCCTGGCATCAACACTGCTGTGAGAAACCAGCCATAACAAAAGCCCCCCACATAAACCTGAATTTACAGCATAGAATGAAACTAAATGTCAATATCATCTCTTTTCTTGCCACTTGAGAATCGGGCAAACAGAGATCAGAAGCAGATGCGTTTTCATTCTGCAGAAAGAAAGTCCAACCAAAAAAGTTTTTCAAGGTCCAGCCCAAGTTTCCTCAGCTTATCTTTCTTATAGAAGAATTTAGCAGGAAATCTGCCATTGTTGACATAAGCACTAGAGATAGATAAGCACTGGGATAGAGGATTCAGGGATGGCAGACCTCCCCAGGAATGTTGCTCATCATCTCCCCATGTTACCACAATCTTTTGTAGATGTACATGGGGAAGATCTGCCTCCTCCACCCAGAGTATATAAAGATAAGTTGAGCTTCCCGTCCTGTGGCTGAAAGAATCCATGGAACGCAGAGTTTGGGAATGGCTTTTCCTTTCCACAACTGCGTGGCATCATCACCACAGAATTTGGGGCATTTCACAATAACCAGAGTTGGTGTTTTCTTTGAGACCCCTTGAGCTACAGTAACACGCTGATCCCTGGCAGGGTGCCAGAGGATGCCCACAGAAGATTTGAGCCGTCACAAACCTCACCACATTTTTGCTTCCAAGGCAAACTCATGCAGCACATTGATCACAGAAAACAGCTTTTAAAAATACTGCCCACATGAGTCATTACAGTTCATACATAATTCCTCACTTAGGAAGAGGATACAACCAACCCTGTGAGACCAACATATGTAATTTCATTTTTAGGAGAGCTAGAAAGCCTTCCCCATGAGTAAACTGATACGGTGGGGGTAAGAATTTAAGTCTAGGTTAAAATTAAGGTGTCAGCCTATGGCCATAGCTGGCCAAGTGGTGCCAGACACCTTCCTGCTTCTGACAGCCCCAAATACTGTACCAAAATAAGGCTAAGAGAGACAGGGAAGCTGGGGTATGGCTCACTGCAGGCAGCTGGGTGTGAAACCCCACGTTAAGAACCTCTCTGTCCCATTCTAGATAACCCTCTACGTTGTTAAAACCACTTGACTGTGTAAGAGAGAGAACTTCATAATGAAGTCATCGTTGTACATGACCAGAGAAATTGTTTGGGCCCATGGAAAGACTGAAGGAATGGGACTCTGCAAGCCTAAATTTGGTGAGGAGGTGAATTCCAGACCTTCTTCAGGTCAAAAGGAGCTTTGAGCATCACATTACTGGCATCCCAGGAGAACACAAAACATTATGAACATGGGAAGGTGAGCAAGATATGCCAGGAACATTCTGGAATGTCAGCTATGGGCTTCAAATCATATGCTAAGGAAAATGAATAAGCACTCTCCACTATTTTATTCTGATACCTTATCAAATCTCTGTTTTCTTTAGATTTCATGTGGCAGACTTGGGAGGTAGCATGGGAAAAGCTGTTTAATTTTATTTGATTTAACAAGCAACTAATATCACTTACAATTAAAATATCTTCCAGATATCAATAAAATCCCCTTGAGGCAAAATTTACTAAATAAACTGATAATTAATGCAAAAAAGGAGAATTTTATTCTATCTTTCAAATTTTCAGAATTAAACCAAATTTATTTACAGTCCTTTTTTTTTCCTTAAAATTCAATTTTCCATAAATGTTACTTGTTTTGAAAATGAAGTTACTTAATCATGCTGAGAGTGAGTATAAAACTCCAACACTAGTGTCTTTTTGGATCTATGAAACAAAATATTGCCGTATTTCTGTTGCCATTTATACTCTTACAAGGAAGTCATATGTACCTTAGGCTGAATTGAAGCCTGAGCACTGAAATCTCAAGATACAACCTATATTCACACAAAATGCAGACTGAGGCAAAGGTCCAAGTAGACCAACCCACTCAAAGGTGTATTTGGCCACCTAAGTAGATGCCACAGCAGTTAATGCCCAGTATGCACTTTGTTGCCGTGATTTCAGGTCCTGGAACCTGAAGATACTGAATGATTGGAAATTTTGTAATAGTCAGAGTCACTGAAAGATGACAACAAGTTTTTTTTTTGCAACAAGTGAGATTCTGGCACATTTTTCCTACAAGGCAAATAAAAACTACGAAGCTTTTTTTGAAAGGTAAAAATAGCTTCAGAATGCTCATCTGTCTTCAAAAAGAGTGAATCCAAATATAGATAAACCTGACCTGCTGCTTAGATCTGCAAAAGACCCATCACTTTTAAAACTACATTCCAGCATTATTCAGTAAGTTCTTTCCCATCTAATTCCTACTTCTTTCTTCAGTGTTTTCCCCACCTCTGATTTTAAGAAGTTCTCAGAGCAGGGGGGGAAAGTTTAAAGATCTACATTTACTATGGTGTAAGTTCTCAGTCTCTTCCCTTTTGTTCAACAACAGATCGTGGTACTGTGCTTGTCCGAAGTTTCAAATGTCATTTGACTCATGCACTCAGAAATGTTGACTCAATTAAAATATCCACACAAAACTTTCAGTTTGGTAAGGGCAACCTACTCTCTTTTTTCTGATACACTAAGGATGTCTCATAGCACAGAAATTTTATTTCAACGTGACAACTTGCTTTTTCTCGGTTCCCCAAAATCATCACTATTTTCTGCTAAATGTTGTGGCACCATGAGCCAAGTGTCTTGCTAACAGACACAGACTCAGATGAAGATGCTCTGCCTAAACCATTTTGGGCTCTGTGTCATGTGTTTTTTCCATACTATGCAAAGTAACAATATGAAGAACCTGAGCTGCTGTGCTCAGAGGTGAAGAGCTATGCAATGTGGGATGCAGCTGCTTTGTTACGTGTCTGTGTAAAATCCAATGCAATACTAATTGGGATAATGAGGTACTCCTGTTGCATGCAATAGGAATTCAGAGGAGCAGGGTACATATGTTAAATTCCTGAAACAAACCACTATCTCTATTTACTGTTTTTCATCCAAATTATGTATTTCCTGATAAACAAAAGCTTAAATTTCCTTCTGTATTGCAACACTGCCTCTAATCTCGTCTGTTAGCTTTCTGGCTTTTTGACCTTTTAATATTCTTCATTCATGCATGATTTATTTTTTAAGTTGACATTTTTTTCTTCTGGAAATAATATGTATTTGAAATCATTTCAAATGTTAAATCAGGATAAGCAAAGGAAGAAAGAAAATCTCCTTAATACATTTTCTTAATAAATGTTGTACCATGCTTTAGAATAGAAGCTTGAAGAATTATAGCATGCAACAATAAGGTTTATATTTCAAATCAGATACATATAAATATTCTAAAAGTCTTAATACCACTTAATGCCTCTGTCATAGGCTCATATGCATGAAATGTTGTGGGGGAAAAAAAAGGCTTCAAGTCTAAAATGAAAAATAATTTACATTAGAAAAACCAAACCAGAACAGGGAAGAGTGGCAACTACAATACTTCTAGTAAGTATTATTACTTTTGTAATAATAACACATAGTGTTACCAGCTGGAACAGAAAGATAAATTGGTTAGGGATACCAGCTTGTCTACAGGTGCATTGGCAGCAAAAGGAAAACTAAAGAAAAGATTTGCCCACTGTTCAATAGGACAGGGGACAAGTGACAAAGGACAGATGAAAGCACTTGGTGCTTTCTTTGCCTCAGTCTCCACTGGCAAGGTCTGCTGCCAGTCCTCTTGGCTGTGCTCCCCTAGTATTCAGGCCAGGGGTGAGAAGTGCTGCTGAGGAAGAAGAGCATTAAGTTAGAAACTACTCCAGGAAGCCAGTGAGAAGTTACTGATCACAAACTGTAAGGGAGCCGGCTGGTGTCACCCAGAGGCTGCTCTCTCTTATCTCTGAAAGGCCATAGCAATTGGAGGCCATCAGGATGTTCCTGATACCTGGAAAAAAACAAACATTACACCTGCCTTCAGAAGGGTGAGGATTTGGGGGTCATCAGGATGGCCACAGCCTAGCATAACAAAAGAGAAATGCCTGACAAGTTCTGTGTCTAAGCTTGTGAGGGACAAGAGCATCCAGCAGGGATAAGCAAGGGCAAACAAGACTTGGCCTTCTTGCTCAACTTCTGCATTGGGACAAGCAGATCCACAGATCAGGGGAGAGCAGTGGATGTTGCTCACCTTGAGTTTAGCAAGGCTTACAATGTGGTGCTGTCACAAGCTGAATGATGAGAGCGAGTGCACCCTCACCAACACTGCAAGTAACACCAAGGTGGGGAAGTAGTTGGCCAACTAGAGATAAGGGCTGTCTGAAAATATTATTTCCAGTCTATCCAATGCTATGAGAAAGAAAACTACTCAGCACAAAACTCCTTCACCTCACACATTATGTATGCTAAAAGCTCTCCAAGTTTACTTACAGAACAAATGACTACTAAGTGATTTGTTCAGATACATCCTATAATCAAATTCAACTGCACAAAAAGGATTTACTAAAACTGAGACATCTGAACTTCATTCCTTAGCTATGCCTTGACCTCAAGTTTAGTTCATTTGCTAAAGTCATTATTAAACAACAATGTTCCACACAGATTTCAACAGCAGTAGTATTTACATTAATGCGATATCCCTGGATTAAAGGCATTAGAAATACTGAATATCCTATTCCTCAGCTTCTTTGAAGATCTACAGTGTAGACTAAGGAAACACTCTCTAAGAAAAAGCAGCACTAATTTAAGGGCAGTCTGGTTCTCAATCATTTGAAATTAAATAAACTGGAAAGTCTTTAAAACTCTGAGACTAAAAGTTACACAATTAATGCTACTACCAGTTGCCATCAGATAATCAAAGTTCAGTCTAGATAAGATTTTAAATTATATGTATTCACGGTTGTAACAAATTGATTTTTTAATTTTTTATTTTTTTTTTTTTAAATCATCTTCTTAAAATGGTGAAGGGAATCTGACTCCCTCAGTCATATCAAGGCATAAATCCCAATGGGCACCCTCAGTCCAGGTACTCAGAGTATCTAGGCTCAATGTCAGACACAAAGTGTCACACAATAGATCTAAAGGGCTAACTTCAACTTAAGCCTCAGGTTTGGGGAATTTGGTCCAAGAAAACCTGAAAAACATCTGCAATGGCACACTGAAAGATAGCTGCACAACTACTGCAGGTCCTCCAGGTGGGTCTGAGAACAACTGCAGGACTGAGTCCTAGTTGAAATGAACCGAACTATCACTAAATACAGAAAAGCCTGAGCTCGTGTGGAAAACACAACACATGCAATCAAGTGTTTAAATGACCACATGCCAATGACTACTCACAAGGGATCCAAATTCAGGCTCATGAAGAATTCCAATATTTCTTAAATTCTGACTCTGACTATATAATCTTAACTTCCCCTGACAGAATTAGCAGAGCGTGATAAAAGGAGCTGAGACTTAGTTTCTGTAAGAAACAGCCCATTTGGGAAAACAAAAGGCCTACCTAGCAAAAAGACTTACATTTGGGTGTTGCTAATAACAGGTGGGAACATCTTAGGAAATGGCATGAGAAATGCAAGCAAGAGAGTAAATATCCCCAGAACACATTTCACTTTGCTACTTCCTAACCAGATGTTGTACACAGATAATCATCCTACGTCTTCTGTGATTTGACCCATTAGACTTTAGTCCTCTAAAACCCTCCTAGTGGGAATCAGTTTTAGAATTAGGTTTTTTATTAAAGGAAAAAGGGATCTGTGTGTTTTAAATCTGCCACCAAAGAAAGTGTAATTGATGCTGCTTGCCTCCACTCTTGTTTTACAAGAAAAAATTTGCAGTGGTTCTTTTTCCCCCTTCTTCCTATCATTTTATATGAATCATTTTATCCCATGTCTTATGTGGACAATCCTCAAACACACAAGGAGGTGGCAGCCACACAGTCAGGGAGATTGCTATCATGTCTTGCAAGTAAATAGAAACACTGTTAATATGGTGATGCATTTGACAAAAAGCAGAGACAGACTATTAAATGCACTGGATGTTTTTAATACACTTAAAAATAAAAGTCTATATTTAAAAATGGTTTTTCACAGGGATTTCTCTTAAAAGAGGAAAACAGGGAATCTAGACAGAAAATATATTGATACTCAACTCTGCTGGTGTTAAATATCTGTGTTATCCCTCATATGCCTAATATTTTGTTTGCAATGGCTTGCAATAAACTTCCTTTTTTGAAACTTGGGCTAATGCAGGCAGGCAAGCAGTCTTTCAATGGTAGAAACAACCTGTTATCAGGCTATTATATATTTCACTGAGGTCCATTTACCATTACAATTCCCTCATCCTATCACCCCTAAGAGATTAAATGTTACTGTAGAGGAATAAATAGAATACAACATCATGGCCCCTTCTGGGAAGGACCATGCCACAGCTTTTGGCTGCCAAACAGAGCCCAGGTTTCCCTGCTCCCATCTCACATCTTGAGACCTTACCCTGCTCTGAACATCTAGAACAGCCTCTGTAGCCAGCATACCCTTGATGATCCACTGGTCTGGCAAGGAGGACACAATTTAAACGTTCCTTTGCAGGCTGTATACTGAGGGCTTCTGGGGTCTTCTGAAGTCTTCTACCCTTTCTTTCCTTTCCCCATTCTAAACATCATCAGCTGCATAAAGACTCAGACCATCTAGAAAGACAGGGTTTGTTCTGGCTCTGATGGCAAAATGGGTTAGTATAGGTGAGAGTCAATTTGCTGAGTGATTCCTACAATTCAGTAGCTCTGAAAAAATACAGCAATGGTTGTGAAGTTGCATATATGCATTCATTGCATTTCTCAGTGCCCATATCTTACACTTATTCACCAAAGTAACAGCTTTTCTTTTCTCATTAATGCTTTTTACAGTCTTCAGCAATCCTTCTGCAGGCAGTTAGTGCATTAACACTAGCCAGGAAAACAAGACTTTGAAATACTCCCTGCTAGGAGTGCCATGGAGAGCGATGGCACCGTGTAGCGCGGTTTCCCTCAAAGCACTGCCACCCTCCCGAAGCGTTAACTGCCAGGTTTCTGCAGCAACAGTCTGCAAGGCTAAAATTAGCAAGCAGCACCTTCCCTTGCACCTCATCACATGATGGGAAACAAACATAAATAGGGAAATACAATATGTTCCTAAAGGTGGAGTCGGAATACTTTCATCTCCATAACAGTTTAGTAAAGGACACTTGGACAAGCAGCTTCTCATAATGTGTCATCTGGTGCTTGCATTGTCATTTGTTTTCTGCACAGTGCTAAAGACGAGCACCTCTAAATGTGCTCCTTCAGAGCCATTTCTGGCCTGGATCAAACTACTTAATGTCTATGCTACAGGCAAATTGTTTTATTAAGCACCATTGTGCTATCAGATACCTATTTATTCTTGCATTTATTCTTACCCTTCTGCATGGATAAACACCAGCCTTTCAGTGAATTCATCTCACTGGAACTGGAGTACATTTCACTTTAGGAACTGTATATGGACTATCCCAAACTCCTCTGCAGGCTACATCCCTCCCTCCTGCACTACTGAGGTGCAGCTAATTGAAGGCTGCATGAAAAACTTGAAAGATAAAGGACCAGGTCATATTTCTACTTTTTTTTTTTTTTCCCTTTTCCTAAACAGTGTCCTACAGGTTTTAACAGCCATGCAAAGCAGCCACGGCTCTCGTTTCTCAAAACCTTGTCCAGAAGACTCACAAAAATTTAGGTGTATTGAAGTCAATTTTCAGACTCAAATGCAACAAAGGGCAAACTTAAATCTGCTGAAGTTGCATCAAAGTCTGCACACAAAAAGAAAGTGTGGACAAATTATTTAGGACCCTTATTTCTCTTTTGTAAGGGAATCATAAATAGTCCTTTGCACAGATACGAAACCCCAGACATATATCACAGTGTTACATAACATGACACGGCATACAACAGGAGGGCACAGAGCTAATGTGATTCAACTCACACAGAGCTCTGACAACCTGCTTCTGAAGCTTATCATCACCTCACTGCCTCAGTTCTAGCACAGCTCTATCAACTACCTCATGTACTCCTCTTCTCGTGCAGCCTGTGGCTGAGGAAAAGTGATTTCTCCCCAAAGCAAGGTTCTGGCTTGGCCACAAATCCCCAAGGCAGCACCCAGGATGTACTGGAGCCACAGCCATGTCAGCAGATCTGAGGCATGGAGAGATTGAGAATTTTGGGACTTATTTTGTTGTTTGTTTTAAATTTCCAAGGATCTGGCTGCTTCTATTTTAGTATCTCTAATTACAAACACGGTTATTTTGGTCCTAAAATGTTCTGAGCTTTTATAAAATTAGCTGCAGCATTTTAGTTGAAGATGCCCTGGCAGAGGGCAGTTCCACAGGCTAGCAGCATACTTGCTAAAATAGCATTTATCAGTTACTCACTTGATCACAATAATATTTCTGTCAGTTTACACTTGAGTTGAAATTGAAAGACATCTTTAAAAAAACATACCTCTTGATTAGCAGGTCTCACCAAACATCCCAAGTTTGTGAACTGTCCTTGATGTTTAATAGAGTCATTTATGTCAATAAAAAGGAATTAAAAACAAACAAACAAAAAATCTCCTCCCCTGACACAATTGCTAAGGAGCAAACAAGGCCAGGTGATCACTGATTCCTCTCAAGCCATTTATCAAACTAGTGGCAAGATAAAATAAGGCCCAGCTTCATTACAAAAAGAGCAATAAAGAAAAAGGAGGTTGAATATAAAGAAAAAAATACTCACAGACAATAGACAAGTTTAGGAATATTTTTTTTACAATATAATATATTTTTTACAATATATATTTCTGCCAATAGTCCAGGCACCAGGTTTTTTTCATTGCACTTAAGAATTACCAACAAAAGTACAAAATTTTTTTTTCTGTTTCTTTCTGGCTTTTTTTTATCTGTTTCTGGTTATGTTTCATGATTTTGAATTTCAATTGTTTCCTGAAATATTTCATTATTGATCAGAGCTTTTTAAAATATACATACAACGTTCATTAATGAAATCAGGACAGGACAAATCACTTTCATCTTCATAAGCAGTAGCTGGTCTTACTCAAACAAACACCCAAATTAGCTTACTTTTGCTGTCTGTGCTCCCAGACTATCATTCCTATTTACAGATTTTTAAAATGAGCTCAGCTGACAAATGAAAAACAAAGTCCTGCCAAAAAGAAAAAACACCACCTGGAAAGAATTCTCAACACTTTGTTCAACATAAGCCTGCAATTTTTTCATTCTGCAACCATGGGCTTCAAAATGCCTCAGCTGCATTTGTTATCTACAGGGTGGCATCAGATCAGCTCCCTTTGCCATTCCACCCAGGCCAAGAGACAGACACCTCTCCCACAAGGTTATGGTCCAAGGCTTTGGTGTCAGCACCAAGGAGAGGCAGCACTAACATGCAAGGACCACCACACTCTCCCAGGGAAGACAAGTTTCTTAAGCAGGGGGGATGCTGGGCAGAAGAGCACAGGAGTCCCACCAAGAAAGGGATGCAAACCCTCAGGATCTCGGGGCAGCATCACTCAGAAGAAGGCCACTGCCTTGCTGCAGTGCTTGACCCCTTCTTCACATTCATCACTTTGCAATGGAGTAGAAGCTCTCAGAAATGAGTGTGGACAGTGCTGCTGGCACTTTGTATCAATTAATAAATTTTAAAATAAATAATACCAATTGTGTGACAAGGCTGGGAAGTGATTACCAAGATGCCTCATAAATCAGTATCAACTTGCCATATTTTGAATTTAAAGCAATCAAGGCTATGAAAGGAGAGCCTATTTTTAGGAAAGGTAAAATTGGCAGGATAAAAGGTCTCTTGACATCTACTGCCAATATTAACACTTGCACACTAAGTGAGGTAGTAGCATAATTATCCTTTCTGAAGATTTGGAGTATTGGTTATATTAGCAGGTTAATTTTCTCAATTTTCTAAGCTCCCTTGGAGTGATCCACTGATAGCCAGCCTCCCTCTGACAGTTTATCCACATAACTGACACAATTGCTGTTATCATTAGAATAGCTTTTATTCAAGCTGCCATTGTTTAACAGCCATGGTCTGTATATACGAAAAGAAAACCCATTAAAACCCATTTCAAAGATCTCTGTTAGCCCAGGAAATATTTAACAGCAGCAGTAGCTATGCAACAAGAAGGTTATGCCAGTTAGTGTTTGTGACAATTGCACTTAGCCATTCTATCCAATGGCAAGAACATCTTTGCATTTATCAAGGGAACAGATTTAGTAAGAAACTACACACAGCAAGAAATAAATGAGAGATGCAGGGAAAACTCATATTATTGTGGCATCTGGTAGAGCTATTTTAGAATGGTGTCCCCCTGTGCTGCTCTGCTGACGGGCTTGTGAGTGTTGACTAAAATTAAAATCTGTTTCTCAGGCACTTGTAAATAGGCCACAAAACTTAACATGTCTCAGGTTTTGTTTTGGTTTTTATGTAGCCCCATAATGTTCTACATTAATTTAGAAAGTGTTTCAGCTTATGCTTTGCAGTGGTCCTTGTGCCCTGGACCTGCTGTGAGAAAGGCTCTGAACTTCTCTCCTCCTCTGCCAAAGAAGATATTCCTTATGGCACACCCTTGTCCCTCTTGCACATAGGGCCAGTTGCAGCAAGAGTTTGCCCTAAGGAGTATTCATTTCTCAAACAGGATTCCAGCATTAAATCCAATTTTTTTGTGAGGACAAAGCAGGCCCTTTGTTCCCAACAGCTTTGGGTATCCAATTTCTTTAAGCATGTATAAAAATTCTGCTTCATCTTCTACTTTGCCTATGCACAGGAATCCTTTACACAGGGAAGGCCAAACATGTATGCCTTTTCACAACTCACCAACATTTAATTGTGTTTTGGCTCCCATTAGGATGTGGCAGTCTGACCAGACAGCCAGAAAAACATAAATGCAGAAATGGCTTTGAGCAAGACTGCAAGCCCTCTGCTCCCCTTGGCAAATCTGAGCTACTCACACAGGCACTGAAAGAATTGGGGCAGTATGAAAATATGCTCAACTGCAGAACAAAGGTTGTGTAAAGCCAGCCACAACTAACTTCTAGAAAAATGCATATACCATCTCTCTTACCATGATATTTAATTTATTTATTTTTTTAGTGGGAGTAACGTGCAAGGTCGGTGTTACCTCCAGAGACAAAGAGAGAAATAAAGAAGCACTGGGAGCTTAAGAGAGAGAACCAAAGTGGTATGTCTGAAATTTAAACTAATATGCTAATCTAAAGCCTCTTTACTACGTGACTGGGTTTGGAACACAGAAAGCAGAATATGACATGATTTGAATAAGTTGCACTTGGCAATACGAAGGAGAACTGCTGAATCACTGACTTCTATTTCTGGAAAGATGAAGTTTATACTGATTCTGGCTATACCAACACATTAACTCTTCATGTCATCAGTCTCCAGACAGTGCTATCAAAAGTGCCTTTCTCCTTCCTCAACAGGATGAGGAAGCTATATACTCTTGTAGCTATACAAGCTACTTACTTACCGGTTACTTTTGGTGGAAAAAGCTGTATCTGTACCATCAAAATGGCCATCAGCTTAGGCAGAAAAAATGCTTTGCATGCTGAAGAAAGGAAGTGCCAAACTGGAGAACAGAATCTGTTATAGAGAACGCTATAATTGTCTCATACATCTGAACACCACTGGGCATTGAAGTTACTCAAGCTATTTTGCCAGATACTCTGTGTTCAGGGCTCTTACTTGACCCAGCTGGAAATAATCAAGAGCTTGAGAGGCCTGTCAATATAGACGTTACACACTTCGAAGGGCACTACTTTTGATGTCGTATGCCGAGCCTTCTTGCTCTGATGGGATGAAAATCTGAACTATTTTGCTGCCACTGTCTCATATTACAAAACACTATGACATTGCTAACTGTAGCACTCGCAGGCGAACAACTACTTCTGTACCATCCATCGTGATGTGCTTCACTGCTTAGGCATTTTAATGGAGTCCTTGGCAGAAAGAAAGCAGAAAGCAGCAAAATTGCCACTCTGCTACCTTACCTCCACCCAGCAGAAAAAGCAAGTGGTTTCCCTCAACAGATGTACCGTAAGTGCTGCTGCAGGAGCTTTTCCCTGGGGGGGTGCCAAGCCGAGAAGACTGGAGTCTGCTCCCAAACCTATGGGCAGGAGCTGTGCTTCTCTGTCTCTGCAGAGGCAACTCCCAGGCCCTACATTCAAATCCTCTCAATGAAAGCCTTTCACGGGTGCATTCTTTGGTATTTTGTTAGCTTATCATGCACTTCTTGTCCACTCACAGAGAACCTATCAAACTGCAGCAAAGCCCCAGCAAGACTTTTTTAAATATCCATCTCATGCTCAGCAGATACACAGGACACAGGAAAATATTGAAAAAGGTTATATAGCCGTTCTTCTTTCAGGACAGAAAATAGCTACTGTTCTATTTTTTCACAAGTAACACGCAAAACTGTTCACTTATGGCAAAGCAGCTGAAAAAAAAAGTAAAACATATCTTCCCCTGTTAATTCTCAGCCTATGCCTGTGCTTTTCTGAAAAGGGGATCAAGGTAGAAAAGGAATGATAAAAACACAAAACAGCAGCAAGAAGAAGAGTATACAACAATTTCCTTTGATTCTGGGAACACTAGAGGCTAAAAGAAACTCAGCTGCCTGGGTATCTCAAGGACAGATTCCCACGTGAGACTCCAGCCCGGCTGTGTCACAGACACTGACAGATGGGTTTCCCCAGCCTTGAACAACCTAATGGAGCTTTTAGCCAATTTGCATAGTGGCTGTCCCTGGGTGAAATGGGTACGTGTCAAGGACATTAAGCAGGCCAAGACAAAAGTGTAATAGCCTTGTATACAATATCACTTCTTACTGCTTGCTATTTTTAACCCCCAGGGGGAGGAAAAAAGAAAAGAAGAGAAAAAGAAGCCTCGCTGAAAGCCAGTTCTGGGTAGCAAGTTCCTGCTCTGGGGAATGGGCTGAAGCAACAAGACACTTTTCTTGCAAAATGGAAGAACAAAAGCCCTGTACAGACAATTACTAACTAGTTTCTTTTTCTTTTTAAAGCAAGACATTGTTGGAGTCTCCAAAGCCTGTCTATATTAGTGATCTATTTTGATCTGAAACCCTCAAAGAGAAGCATGCGAAGCCAATTCCCACACCTGAAACAAAGTCCAAAATATCACCTCTAGAGCCCCATGCAGGTACAAGAGCCCAGCTGCTGCAGCTCTGTACAAGAGCTAAAACTAAGGCTAAGGTTTCTCAGACCCAAGTCCAGATTTTCTTTTCCATCTCCTAGCACCTCACACATGGCTGCTTCTTAACAAATTAGGAAGAAGAATGAAAAAATTCAAATTGGACTCACAACGAAAATTTATATCTTGATGTGAAATATAAGGTCAAGCCCCGAGGGTGGCTGAATTACCTGCTGAGTTGCTGCAAGCCTCACACACTCCAGGGAAAAGCACATGCACTTCGTATTTGCTCGGCAGTCACCAAAACCTCCTGGCTAGATTCTGCTCTCAGCCACATTAGAATAACTCAGCTACCAGACAATAAGCTGTGATTGAAAAGTGGGGCTGAACTGCAACTTGTGCAGAAAAGAGCCCCTGCATAGAATCACTGAATTTTGTTGCCTTGCTTTCTCCTTCAGATTTCTTCCTTTCAGTTTGATATAATGCACAACAGAGGGTCTGCCGGTGCTTAAACTAATTCGTTACCATTTAGTAGAGATCAGATTAAAAATTAAGCATGCAAACAGAGGCTTCCCTGAGGAAAGACACAGCTCTGGCAACTAAACTCTGCTCATAGCATAAAACATACCACAGAAAGTGTCAAATAGTATTTTTGACAGAAACAAAACCCACACCAAAAAGGCTTAGTTAGGATTTAACCCAGTTGAGCCATAATATTTCAACACCGCGTGAATACACCCATATGTGATGCTACGGAAAACTAGAGATCTTCAGCAAAGAAGCATGTGCAGATTTAAGATGTGTTTATGATCCTCCTGCTCATGGTGAGTGATTATCTATCCTGAGAACACAGGAGGGACCAAGAAGGTAGGTCCTGGTTTTGAGTGTAGCTACCTCAGTGCTATTTTTGATTTTGTCATTAGCTGGCTGCGTAATTTTGACTAAGCTGTCACTAGGGACTCCCATTTCTTCTAAGCAAAATGAGAACAACTTTATTTTAGGCACTTCTGAGGTCTTTGGATAGAAAAGCTCTATAAATGAACATTATTACTGTCAGCAATACTGTTCTACCACTTCCATGGTTATAGAAAATCAAAACCAGCAGTAGTGCACAAAAGAGCTATCTAACAGCTATCTGCAAATCTAGGTTATGACATAGGTCACCACTTTATGTGTTAAAAAGCTGCAGGATTTCCAGATGAGCATCTTCAGTCATCATAATAGCTCAAGCCCAGTTCTCAAGTCCATTTAATTAGAGGGGCTGGAGAGGGATAAAGCCCAGAGGGTGTTTCTGCTTGAGTAATGTGTATACATTACCCTGTTTGTTTAGCATTACAAAAACATGCTATGAGCTTAAGTGTAAATTATTTCAGCCTTTGGCACTATTCAATTATATATGCTAATTTTAGATGGAGTAGATTGTACTTGAAATAATGGGATTGTATGTGAGCAAAGCCTTCTGTGGTGAAATTCTGTTGATACTCTCAAATCTTCTCTCTTGCAGACACCAACCCTTTCACACTGCTGGACTTTTATTGTGAAGAGAGGATTCACTCTTGGTGTGACAAATAAGCATTTCAATTTAAGCTCCTCATTCAGTTCAATTACATAGGAACATGCATGTATCTACCCAGTAGCTAATGATAGGGAGCTGTAAATACTCTCACATTACTTGATTTTAAGACTTCCAATGTTATTAGAAATATGTTATCTACTGAAGCTGTAAATAATTTGATTTCTCCAAATTAGGTGAAACTGTTGTGGTCATTTAAAATAAGTTCAATTTTTATAACATGTTAACCAACACAATACAGCATTTCATCCCTTTGTCAATTCATCTTTTACAGAAATAGGCTGGATGACCAGCAGATAAAAGGCCAGTATAACAGAACCAGAAGTAAGGCTAAGGCTTAGTCAAAGTAAGACTAAGCCTAATAGTAGAGATAAACCCCTTTCTGCACCTGAGCTGGTTGCTCTGCAGTATCAAGCACAGACCCAGAAGCTCATTCACAGTGACCTGAATTAATTTAATGTTTCATTATGCCAGGTAGACAGTTCCTTACACAATTTGAAAAAAATAGAGTATAAAAAAACCAAATATATAACAGCAAAAATGTGCAGCCCCACAATACTCAGTGTGTAAAAATCTAGAGCCTACGTAGCCTTCCTATCTTCCTAATGGACACATCAGAATAACACTCAAAAATATCAGTATCATAAGGGACCTTTAAACAAAGGGAGATTTTTTGTTTCTTCTACACCTGTCCTGGAACTAGGAGAACTTCATATTAAAAAAAAAAATTATTTGGGGCTTGACTTTGGTGGCCTATTCTTGGTTTCAGGTTGGGGGGGAGGGGGCTGGGTAGTTTGGCTTTGAGGGCTTTTGTTCATTTTTAACTCAATTGCATTTAATTGATAAAACAGATACCCATCAATAATTCTGGAATAGCAGAGACTATAAAAGTGAAAAAAAAAAAAAAAGAATCATTAACAGTACTTCCTTGACTAAAGAGGGCTTAAGAATTTTATACACACAGCAGCGGTCTGAAATGCTGACCTCCTCTAGATCTTGGGTTCACACCTCAACCCAGCAAGGCAGAGTCAAGATTTACAGCTTAGTGACAAGTCTGCCAATTCATCACCACTAAACCATCTTGAGCCCTCTCTGGAAGCGGCACAGGTCAAAAGAGGAAACCACCAGCTGCTGAAGAAATCCCTTCTCAAATCAATTCATTCCACAAGTAGGCAGCCTGGCACTAGCTCTCCCACACACTTTCCCCCACTCTCCACCAAAATCTATTCTGCAGTGGGGCCATACTCATCCCAATTTTCCACTTGCCTTCCAAAACCACAAGCATAAATTTTGAAGTCTTACCAAACTTTAGGATGAGTTAATAGAAAGAGTCAAGAAGAGAATAACACACAACCACACGAAGCTCCAGTGCTTCTGATGGTTGAGTTTGCTCTAAAGACAAGAGTAGGTATCCTATTATCTTCTTTAGCCTGTAGAGGCATAGTAGTTGGGCATCAGAAGTTGAAGAGTAAATGAAAGAGAGAATTGACTTCTGTCAATCTTTAAAGGAAAGTACAAAATAATTTAACAACTTGTATAAACACCCAAAGAGAGGATTTTTGTGGAACTGGTGTTCTGGCTAAGAAAATAGAGTCAGTTTTGGTTAGTTGAGCAGAAAATGCATATCCATATCTATACACCTTCAGTATGCCTACCTGCATAGGTATTTTATCAAATATACTCACATTTCAGTTTAAGAGTGACTTACTTTAAATCTTTGTCCTAATTAATTTAAACTAAACTGTTACAAAGCCAACAGAATGGACTTAGGCTTGTGTATACAGTCTTTTGATTCAGTTTAACTCTATCCATTTGAAATTACACCCTAAGTTGGACTAGTGTCATTCTGCATAAGGTTAGCCCTTGCAGCATCAGACACCTGAACCCCATCAAAATGCTGTGACATTCTTTAGGAAATCCTAGCCTAAACTGTGGAAGCAATCATAGCAAAACCCTTCAGAGAGGAGGTGGGCAGCTCACATCTCCACCAGACCTATTGCTGTTCTCTTACCACTCCTTGTATAACAATACTTTAATCACACACTTAGTATTTTGCTGAAGAACAGCAGTTACTCAGGTGTTTATGGACAAGTTGTTCTCAATTTTTGCTGGGACTTCAGAAATTACTGTTTTGGTTACTTCTGAATCAGGTACAATATCTCTGCTCCTCAAAATCTGCCATCTAAGAGCACTAAGGCTTCAGTGAGGATTGGTGGGTTGGGTACCAACCTGCTAGGTCCTATTCCCCATCATCCAGTGCCCTCTAAAAAATGCAGTGGGGAGGGCTGGAGTTCTGCCTGGCTCATCTCCCCCCAGAAAACTGGCCCCAAGATCTACTGAACAGCCTGACCAAAGAGACACTCTCAGATTGCCTCTCCATCTCTCATCTTAGCAGTTATTCTAAGGCAGCTAAAAAAAAACCCAAAACAAAACAAAACAAAAAAAAGTGTCAGAAGGCCGTTAGCATGCAATTTTGCATACCTCATGGCCGCTGCTTCAGGAACAGTTTTCAGATGAGTAATTTGGCAAGATTCACTGTTTGCAAGCTGCATACTTGGTCTAAAGAGCACTTACAGCGATGTCTACAGCACCAATGTTCAGACCACAGATCTCTGTTTATCCTGCTTTTCAGACCACCCAATCTGCCTGCTTTCTCACAGTGTTGGTTATTACTTACTCTTATAGAACTTTGACTGATGGCTCTTCTGATACAAGGACTTCTTTGGGTTTGGCTTGGGTTTGGTTTTTTGGGTGGTGGTTTGGGAGGGTTTGGGTTTGTGGAGTTTTTGGTTTTCTTTTTCAAAAATAAAGGGAGGAAAAACAATAATGTTAAGAGAAGTAAAGCCTAAACTAGAAAAGTTCATGTCCTATCATTCACCATCAAGGAAAGCTGTGAGGAGCAGTGGGATACAAAAAGACAAGTTCTCTAACTGGCAGGTCTCCACCAGCCTTTACAATTAACAAGCTAGCTCATTGTCTGGGCTGTTATCTAAATTACAGTCTAGGCATTTTCTGCTAACATATTTTCTGACTTTTTAAACACTATACTGTACAGTACCTAGTACAAAGGCGTCTTTCTCTAATTCTATTTAAATCTCTATTTTCCTGTTTTAAAAATTAACTACTGTAACCATAGCCCTAAGCAAAGAAAATGAGAAGGGGAAAAAGGAAGAGAATGTACTTTTAGCAAGGAGGGAAGGGAGTTCAGGTGTTGGAACTTTCTTTGAGGCAGAGGCAATAAAAATTCTCCACTTTTTAGAAGACTTAAAATCCATTTTTGTACCCATCACATTTGTTTTATCAGCATTCATCAAAGTAACAGGCAACTGAAAACCAGAAAGAACAAGATCACTCCTTTCTTATGACCTATCTGAACCATTGAGTATATCTCCGTTTTCTTGTCTTCTTTTTTCTGTTGTTGTTGCTTTTATACCTAACTCCAAAAGAAAGAAAATTACTATGAAACTTTTTTAAAAGGGGATCATATAGTGGGGGATACAAAATAATACATGTTAAATTTCATCACAAAAATATGTTCCATTATATTTATTCTAGTCATAGCACATAAAAGATAAAATGCACAAAACTTGGGAAACATGTACTAAGCGTTTTACTTAAACTCAAAACCAGGCATCTTTGGATCTGTCCTCTCAAAAAAAAGCACTTTCTCTGCTTTTACTTAACTTTTGTTTCTTGAGATTCCTCTCTCAAGTCATGTTTTGTATATGTAAATCTTTCACATACAGGCAGGCATGCTTTTATGCATTACAACCATTATTTTTTATTCAGATACTGGAACTGCCTTTAAAATAGATTAACCACAATTACACATATCCCATACTCTTCTTTTGGCCAACAAGAAAGAGGATTAGGGAAAATAGAACCTGCTTAATTAGTTGGTTGTTTATTTTGAATTTGTGGAGCCTGTTAAATAATATTTCACTCCAAGTTAAGAAAACATTGTTTTCTTCCATTTCAGAAAACAGGAAAGCATCAAGGCTTTTTTCATCATGTATGTTATCATCAGCAATATTACTTCTATGACTGAAGGCAATGTAAAAAATAAAAAAGTGTTTGCCATAACTTTTAATGGTGAAGTTATAGGATAGCCCATCAATAAATCTATTTAAAAAATCAGCAATAATTACAAACCATTGAACCACTATAAACAAGATTTCCATATCTTTGATGTTTGCTTTTCAGCACACAGTTTTACTAGTGCCACCTGTCAAATCTGGCTGACATTATTTAAACAGGAGACTAACAAAAGTAAAGCATCTTTTTTTGACCAAGAAAGATTACAGATACAAGAAACTTCTCAAAATTTACTTCACCCTTTTACTGAATGGTGGTCCTGACACACTATATCATTACACTATAGGAAAACACACTGAATGCTGAAAACCTCCTTTAGGAGATATCTACCAGCAAGTCAGTATTTACCAAGGAATTAGTTTTCAATTAAAATACGTACTACTTGAAATTCTGGAGATTAATTCAGATGATTCAGTACACCAGTAAAGAACACAGATCTGGTTTCACTGAATTCTTTACATTTCTCATGGGATGGCATGCTGTAACAATGGTCTTCCTGCTACAGGTGCAGTCACAATTTAACATGGGCATGGGTTGGGCCACTTTTCTCATGCAGGCTTCATTGACACATTGGTAACGTAAGGAAGTTAAGACAAACCCTCTCACTACTGAATGTGTTCTGGTAGTTCCTTATTATTTTTGAAAATTCTTTCATCCTCACTTTTCCCAAGCAGCATTTATTGCTAAGACACGTTACCATCCCCTTGGTTACGTTCCCCACAGCCAGACAGCATAGGTGCCTCACAGCAAACCCTGAGCATCAGCAGCAGGCTGACAGCGGAGAGGTTTAAATTGCAGCAACTTCCAGTCTGCTCCATCTGGCACCTGGAACAAAACCAGTCCTCTGATGGAAAGCTGTCATTGGTGTCAAGCTAAATCTGACCCATCCTTTCAGCTCAATACCAGTGAAAGCATAGAGCTGCTTTGGGATCGATAACTTAAAAAGCTGTTTGCTCTGATTTGTAATCCAAACAAGTATGTGGGAGACAAAGAACTGAAGCATTGAGCCCAAAGTCATTACTTCTGACTTTATATTTCCAGAAATATGCCTTAGCCATGCATTTTACCGATTAGCCTTAAAAATATCCACATTTTGAAGGTTAAACATATATAAATTGTAAACAGGGCACCGCATAGACTTAACACAGAGTTTTGAACATGAGGCATTAATATTTATTCAAAGAGTAAGGCTTTCACGTAAAAAAAATAATACCTTTTCTTAGCTGAAACATGTTTAAAGGTTCCTCTTCTCTGAGGAAAGTATCAAAATGCAGTGTGACAGATAAAAATCCAGCACATACCATGTCCATACTCACATATAAAAAGATATTTTCAATCTTTCTATTCAAAGACCAGCAATAAAAAAAATCCCTCTCATATCCTTAGGATGCTAAATAATCATTTCATCCATGTCTCAGTACTGACTTACAAAGACATTACTTGCTTTTGCTCTGTAGTTTTTATATACAGACAAACTGAGGAGAACTCATTGTTATGGAAGTCAGTGGGACTGTCAGCTTCCTTACCAAAAAAAAAAATAAAAAAATAAAAGCCAGTTAGATGCAGCTGGCTCACAACTCTGGAAAAATATTAAAGGCGACAGAAAGAGCATGATGTTTTGGCTCTTCTGCAGCCATTATGATATTGAGCAATATGCTGCAAAGAGCTATTGCAGTAAAGTGCTGTGAGACCACCTCCTTGCTGAATAAAGGTCACACAAGGACTCCACTGAATACTCTGAGCTGTATTGCTATGTCTGCATCTTCCAAGTTATAATTTTTATGCATCTTTGCACCATGAATTTTGGGCTTTTAGCACACAGACAGAAATTCTGTGTTGGTGAATAAGATCTTCCAATTCCAAACATCACCAAAAACTTAATTTTTTAGGTTTAATTTTTGCCATTGAAACCACATTAGCTGTTTGGCTCATAATAGCTTGAAGAGCTTTCCATGATCCCTCCTACAGAGTGGAGAGACAGAGGTGTCATTCTTGCCCTGAAATGAGAGGATACTGCTCTTCTCCAGAGAGCGTGCCGGTTTTCAGAAACATCTCCATCCATCCGTCCCCACCACAGCAGTTGGTGGTGGTGGCCAGATGTACAGAAAGAGCCCTGCAAGGACAGATGTACAGAAAGAGCCCTGCAAGGACAGATGTACTGAAAGAGCCCTGCCCATCTGACAGGTCCTGACAGCCACCCAGCACCTGCCTGGCCCATGTGCTGCTGCTCAGTAACCCAACACCCATCACTGGGACCCAAGGAAGTATCCCTCTACTCTGTTTTATTTCCATGATGTTATCTTATGATGCTTTATATATGAATGTTTACATTATATCGATCATGTAAATTTGTGCCTCCATAATGTATACAGTATATATTCACACACATAGTAGAGAACATACATCAGCAAAAGGCCTCTTTTATTGCAGGGATTGCATTGGTCACAGTAATAGCTGACACAGTAAAACAATTTTACAATTTGCACTCTCTCCCATATTTTATATTTTCAGAAGGGGAAAGGAAAGAAAACACTGCAATTTCTCCCTCTAGTTACTCAGACCACAGAACCAATATAATTCTGCTGTCTTCATTCCATTATTTTTCCCCAGAAACCGTAATACTCCAAAAAGATTAAATTAAATAATACTTTAAAAAAAAAAAATGAAACAGTTCTTTAATTTCATTTCAATACCATCTTGTTCTTCCAACAGCCTCTCAGATGTGCAGGAAATGGCTTAATGATATGCCTTTATTAAAGGGAAGTGCTGAGGTATCTCTGTAGGTTGCTCCCATCCCCCAAAAGTTTGCACAGCAACAACTCTGAGAATACGTATCCGCCAGTAAAAAATGTCTTCACTAGAGCCTCCTTTTATCACAGAAGTTGCAACAAAAACAGCACTTAAAGGGCATAATCATCTCTACTCACAGTACCTCCTGAACTGTAAACACAGTTTAAAAACTGCACACCATGCAGCTCAGGCGTGTTATCTAATCCTTTAGAAACTCTATCCTACTACAAACACGGGGAGCAGCAATGCCAGCCACACCATGTGCTTCCACTTGCTGACCCACCCCCTTTCCACAGGCACACACACACACACCACCCCACAGCCCCTGCTGCCCAGCACAGAATTGCTAACACAGCTCTCATGGCCAAAACACTCGGGGCCTCACCTGGGAAGCAAATCCTGCCATGCCTGTCGCCCTCCCAACACCCCCAGATGGAACAGCAAGGGCAAATATGCATTATATATGCTGTTGTCTACAGTTATATTCCCTCACCCTTGCCTGCACTCCTCCAGCACTACCGCTGAAAAGCAGAATGAAAGGAGTTCTTTTCGTGCAGTATCTGGGGCTGCTGAGCTTACTCTGCCTGGTGGTGTGTCTGAAACATTACTTACCTGAGCAAGTGTTGCAACACTCACCACACTTACATTGTTAGCAAAGCAAACAGCTCGGGTGACTTTGCAATTGCCTTGCAGAGCAGAACTGCAACAGTACAGGCTTTCACAGCCAGATCTGTCATAACAAGGAAGACACAGCCTTTTTTTGCTTTTTAATTTATTTTTTTTTTAATTTTAATTAACTCTAAACAAGGGAATTCGATCTAACCAGAATTTTTTAATTTCTTGTTAATAGTGCTGAAGACTGCTGAAGACCCATGTGAACACAAGCCTCACTCAAAGTGGCCTTTGGAGCAGCAAGAAATGCTTGATACCTGTTTCAGAGCTTAATGTGGCTGGGACAGGTGCTGCCCTTCACACATCATCCTTCCAGTGACTATTAAGGAGCCAGTCTCATTAATAATGCCGATGCTATCGCTGCTATAACTTGCAATGGAATACAGCTTCCCCACAATAAAAACAAACAGCAACTGTAGGTGAACAATTCTGGGCAAGACAAGGTAATAGCTGATGGGTGTGGGCTTTGCCCCATGCCCCAAATTGTGCCAGATCAAACCATGACTTAACAAACTCTCACTTTTTTAAATCCTAGTGCTGTGAAAAGCTGATGGTTTTTCTGAAGGGTGGGCAGAGCTGTTTCTTTTCTTCCCCCATACTTTCAGTACAACCTAAATCCTTAGTTTCACTAAGGACCATATGACATTCTGTAAAAGCTATTACCTATTTCTGCCTCTGTTAGTCTCTGTCCCAACATTCTACATTGCATCTGAAGTGGTGAACCAGAGAGCATTTGAGTCCTAGCTTGCATTGATTTTTAAAATCTGTCCACAGAGAAAGAGGAATCTTCCTTCACAGATCAATTTACATGACCACCATGGCATTAAGGTCGCCGACACAGGAACAATCTTCTGCCACACAGTTGCCCTGTAAGACCTGAAGGAGTTCTCCCAGTGAAATCAGTTTTTCCACTGGAAACACACAGGACCCTGCTTTGGATGATGTGGGACTCAAAAACTACATTTCAAAATCACACATAGAACAGATGAATATTCAAAGGTTTATCATTTTCCTCTTCTATTTCTTAGACAACATTTGTTTAAAATAAAATTTAAAGTATCTTTATTAAGGGTCAGCCATACTGTAGATGATAATTTAGGTCAAACAGTACAATCAACTTCATCCAGCTGCTCTCTAGCATCACAGATCGTGTACTTGCCAAGCACAAGTTCAATACCAAATCATTCTTCACACAACTACTTCAATGATCCCTATAAAGCTTACAAGATCTCAGAGACAAAAATGAACATCTATACAGGTATGAAAACTAGAGCAGAAGATAATGTATCCCTGTGGCCAGAAATTGAACATTCTAAGAAAATTCTTATATTGTGCCTGGATTAATTACTTGCTCCAGTACAGGACAATGCTTACAGGGATTTGCACACATTGGTCTAGCAAAGGGCTATGAACACTTTTTCTCGCTTCAAGTCAAACATGATTTCCAAACACCAGTGAAAGCCACACACTAAGCTAGGCCTTAGCAGCACCCACACAGAGATGCAAGTCATGTTGCATTAGACCCTAGGAAGTGAAATTACAGCCCACATCCAACACACAGATTGTGTCCTAGCAGGCCAGATGTTGCATGCATGATTAACTACCAGCCTTCTGGGGGAATGCAACGAGCATACTTGTACATGTCCTCTACTCAGGCTGTCCCTGAAAATCTTTTCATTTTTTTCCAACCTTGTGAAACAGTTAAGTTGCATTTCAAACAGATTTTAGGTGCTGTTTGATTCCCACTGGCATCACTGGTGGGCAGACTGATCCACAGGAAGGAAAGGCACTCCCAGCTCACAGGGAGCAGCAGCTGCCCTGCAAGAATCCCCTCTGGAGCATTGTTGGGAACTATGCACTACTGTGCACCCAACATGCACTCTTAGAATCAGTAAAAACTACATCGTGACCTTAGGCAAAGATTAATCGCAGCAACACAGAAAAGTGACCTGCCCAACCTAGAGAAAGTCATCACAATTGATTCTCATGTAAGAGATGGGGATGGAAAGACAAGGGAACAAAAAGGGGAAGATCTTCCACCAAAAAAACTGTGTTGGGGATCTGGGATATGAAACACATTGGGCAAGGAAGAATGAGTGAAATTTCACTGGCCTTCACTCTTGAGGCACTGAAAATTAAGAGTGCAAAAAATGCTACTCTGACATTTCGAATTTTTTGGGTTTTTTTAATTTGCTTTTTTTCTTTCTGTGTAGAAAAAAAAGAAGTTTAGACATCACACATTTAAAAATGAAGCACAGAGTTCCAAAGAGGCTTCAATGACATAGGATATTAGCAAAGACCTTATAAATCACACCTGGCTGCAAACTAACAAAGACCTTAGAGAAAGCTAATTCGCATTTTGTAAGACGGTCTGGAGACATTCTATCTGTATTTATCTTATTAGCATCAAGCAGCTGACACTACCATGAACACTGCAATGCAAAGGTATGTGAATCTGGACCATTCATAGTGTGTCTATTGTACAGCTGAGGACTTAGCAGAGCATCAGGAGGAGGAGGTTTTTCTGCTTCCTAATTAGCTGTCAAGTGACACAGTTCTCCTTACTGTCTGCATTTTGGGAATCGGTTCCTCAGTACATTAGGTCACACAACCCATGTGAAGCTAAATGCACAGTTACTACCATGGGATGTGAAGGTGCTTTAATTTTCACCCAGACTATTTATTCTGCATTTGTTTGCCTGCTACCCTGAATTTCCTCCACATCTCACTCCTTGTTGGTCTGTTCCCCGTTTTACCCCCAGTACAAATAACACTGACTTTTTTTTTTTTTTTAACTCTTAATCTACATTGGACAAAGCATTTGTTCACCTGTTTGTCCCATTGTCATTTTGCAGATCTTCCACTGAATTCATTAAAATTTTAAAGCTTGTCACCAACACAAGAAAAATTTTATCAGCACATACGTCAAATGTTAGGGATGACATCTAAGAAACTACTAGATTCACATCAAATTTTGTTCCCTCACAGGGAAAAAAAAAAATAAAAAAAAAATAAAAAAAACCTGTTTTTCTACTTCCCTCCAGATATCAGGCTAATATCCCTATCTTTTCTGGTTACTTTACTTAGTTCTCAGCTACCGTTTGAAATTGATGCTTCAACTTCTTTAAAAAGAATTAAACCCATTCTGCTCACATTTGTGCCAATTTCTTGGATTAAATTTATCAAAACTTAGATGCACCAGTAGGTCACTGAAAAATAAGCCTCTGTCTAGGAGCTTTCTGCACTACACAGTAAAGGAATGCTTCCAACAAGCCTGCAACTCAGAAACTCACCAGTAGCTGAGCAGCATCATGAACCCTTTCAGCTCCTCCCTTGCATTTTGTGATCATTTCTACTTCTGGATGAATTTTGATTATAGCTCAGCCAATGTTAGACAAAAAGTAATTAACCATAAGTGTATTCATTACAGGCACACACCCATAAACTGCAATATGAACATCAACTGTGCTTCCCTAAGTGACAGGGAGTCCCTCAAGGCTCAATTACTTGCCACTTTTTGCTCCATTTCAGATGTTAGCAGCCCTACTCTTCTAAATGGGTAATAACTACAGATAACCATTTACAAGGTGCAATTAAGAGTTTTAAACCGATGCCAATGACTTCTCCCAAAACTGGGATCAAGCTTTACTTATTTTTTCCTAAATAATTATCTCAGCGTTATCTGTTTCCCACATACTTCACTGAATCACTATTTTTCACAACATACACCTAGATGTTTATTGAAAACCCCTGGTCTGTAACAGGGAAGCTGAAAGTATTGATACATCAGATGAATTTTTCTCTATAGCACAGATCCAAGAATGGTGATTAATTTGGATGGGACTATGTTAATTCAGAGTATCTGCTTAGATCCAAGTACAGCAGACAAACCAGGCTGAATAAGCTCTCAGAGCCCCACGTTTTCTGAAACCAACTTCTACCCCTTCTCTAAAATTGAGCTTAGCGTGCCAACATAATTCTAGGGGATATTGGAAGAAGTCAGTATCACATAATGATTTATCATGTGTTAATTAACTATTGCACATTCCCGTGACCGCGCTTGTGCAGCTTCCTCCGCTCAGCTATTATGTGCACGCACGCCCATCGGAGACAGGAAACAACACAAAACACCCCAAATGAAACAGGACCTGTCCCAGCACACTCAGAAACTGATTAGCCAAACCAGATCCTGATAACACACTCTGAATGTTGACAAAACATCCAAATGTCTGGCAGCCTGCAAAAAGGAAAACTCAGGAAACTTCCAGCAATGGCATCTGAGCTGATCACGGCAGCGAGACTGTCATTTCACACCACAGCAAGAGCGAACAGAAGCCACAGATCTCTCAGCACCACAGACCAGCAGAATTACCCTGAGTGATAAAATACAATGTCAGGTGTTTCAAAGTCTTTATCAACACCCTTTAAAATTATTTCCTGTTATCCAGATTTTTTTTCCCCTCTATTCTTTTACCCTGAAGAGAATGGCCCTTTGCTTTCTATTTTATTCATTAATTAATGATGGTTTAACATTCATCATTTCTATTAACCAGTTCTACATACCAAGTAGATGTTTCCATGGATTTAAAGAAAGTAGTGGACAGGTACTCCAGGGAGTAATTTAAAGATAGGGCAAACATTCCACGTGTTAAGAGTGAATAATGTACCCTGTTTACATTCCTTTTATTTAGGATTCCTTCTAGAAAGAAAACTCTACTCTTCACACTTTTTTAGCTGACTTTTCTTTAAACCCTTTTGTACCACCTGCATCTCTCCTTCCCAAGGTTACACAGCTTGTGGCAAAGCATACATATGGAAGTAGAGTAAGAAAAGTCCTTTCACAGCTATTACCCTGAAACCTAGTCAAATGTCAGACGCAAGAAAAAATAAAATTAAATAATCTATACTTTTAAATGCATGCTCAACTCACATTTTTTGTGATTTTTTATTGGGTTTTTTTCCTTCTCCTTTTTAAAACAAGTCCTCTATTTGAAAAGAAAAACAAAAAAGCCCAAGCAAAACAAAATAAAACAACTCACAATAGAAAACAATACAGAGGTTAGACACAGTGCCTGGTGGGGTTGTTTTGTTGTTTTTTGGTTTTTTTTCCTATGGTACTTATATACTCTAGTCAGAACAGGAGACAGAAAAATAGGAGAGTGTAATATATTCATCTTTCTTCAGAGTCACATGAAGATGTATTTGGATGAGGCTAAGGGAAAAAAGGAATAGAAGTGATGTTTGTTTTACAGTGCAAACTTTCAAATGCGCACTACATTAAAATGAAATATCTAAACATAGCATCTGTAGTAGTCAACAAAAAACCACAGATCCAGCTAACAAGGTTGTTGCTATTGCCATGATCTCTGATGCTGAGCTTGTGCCATCTTGAAAACAATGAAAATTAAGGCTCATAAGCAGCAGCAGTCAGACCTCGCAAGAATGTTGATACCTCTCTCTCGGAGTGCCATCGGCTCCTGACAGCCGGATGCAGACAGGCAAGGTAAAACGTTTCAATCTGTGCATCCCTCTGGTCTGTCTGCAGAGCAATGTACAACTTCAAACAGCCCTCAGTAAACAGTCTTCTCATCGCTCCAGCCTGGGCTGAATTTTAATCAGGGTCCTTTAAATGCCATTGAGCAAATCCATATACTATAGATTGCTTCTTGCATGCCTCCGGCCAACCACTATTTGGAGGGTCATTTATTATTTTTAGAAAACCAAAACAATCCAATGTTACAGTACATATCACAGCACATCTCAAAGCAGAGTGCAGTTATTTCGGGACATTTCATATTGCATGTAAATTAAGCTTTTAATTATTCCTTTAACGTGACAGTGGATGCAGCATTCATCTGTTCGTCACATAAGAAGAGGAGTTAGATTTATCTCACAATAAAACAGCAGTTAAGTTTTCAGGCCACTCAGATGTAAAACTTGGATTCTAAAATTCACATATTGTGCACTAAAGGCAAGCAAAAGACAGAAATATGGGAAGAACTCCCAACTGTAATAGTAGCAATAAAAAGTCTACAATTCAGAAGGGATAAGGGATGCTATGTATGATGACACTGAGCCTGCCCGTAAACTACTTTCTTTTCCTTTTTTCTTTCTTTTTTTTTTTTNTTTTTTTTTTTTTTTCTTTTTTTTAATCTGTCCCAGGGAAGGTTAGGCTCTGTGCACAATTATCAAACCAGGAATATGTCCCCAGTAGAACTACAAGCTCAGCAAAAACTCATTAGAAAGTGTGTGTGTGCAGGGGGGAAAATGTGGTCATTATTTGACTGCTCTGATCTGCAAAGAACTGTATTAGGGAGGTGTATGCCAGCAGAGTGCTGACTGCTACAGTTCTTTCTATCTCCCATAGATAAGTCAATTAATCAAACTTTGCTTACTATCTGTCAAAAGCCTGTTTCTGTCCTCTTGTTGGAATACAGAAGGAATGCAGGGGCACTTCCTCCGCCTGCAGGTTCTCTCTTGCTTAAGGAGGGGATCCTGTCATTTTGAGAAAACATTATTTTGTCCTGTTAAACAGCTTTATGAAAATCTCTTTTCTGTCTTTCTTGCAGAGCAGCTGACAAGCAGGGAGTGAAGACTTTCACTCAAAGAGAGGAGTGGCACTTAGCACAGCATCTGAGTGCAGCCCTTAAAGACACTGTGGTGCTTCTGACACCTTCCTCCTGTCCAGGGCTTGGTTTGGGCCAGGCACTAACACAGGCATCATCCCTTGGCTTCACAATTCTCCATTCAAGTCTGAATTTCAGACTGGATGGACGGCCTCAGGACCAGCAATCCATACTTCTGCTGGCTCAGAGGAGGATAATGAAAGCAGGTCTTTCAAGAAATGCATCTCTGGGAAAAATACTTCCTTTGCCTCTATGTCAGGCCATCATGATATAATCAGGGCAGCAACGCGAGATGAAATGATGTTTTCTGTTCTGCCATAACAATTACAGGCATTACTTCCATCATGGGAAATGTTTGAGTACATTTTTAATTGGAGACTCAATAAACATTCTTTAAGAAATGATGTCATGTCCTCTTCACAGGAACAGGGGAGAAAAGGAGGAAGAATTTTGACTTACAACTTGAAAAGCTTGAGGAGCTGGATTTGTACACATCTGGAATTCAGTCAATGTACAAGTAGTCTATATAGTTCTTGGAAGGCATCTTAAAAGAGGAATGTTTCCCACTTTGTGGGAGAAAAATAGAGTGCCAGGGAGGCTGATTTGAGGAAGATTGTGAAAAAAGGCTACATATATAAATCCTGAAAGATCTATGTCAGGGAAAACAAATACAGGATAAGGACATTATTGCTGTTGCTCACCCAGGCCAAAATGAGCCCAGGAATGTGGGCAGTCACCCTGTGATGAATTGAGAGTCTACCAAAGTAGATGGAAACACCACCACTTGTTACCATTTCTTCTGTCCACTTCTGGCCTGTGATTGACTAGGTTTTTCAGTACTTTTATAGTAGATATTTCTTTCACACTATTCACACTGATGAAATGCTAAAAATGACCAGTTGTTAAATACAGCCAATTCCCAGAATACACTTATTTTGGATTAGTTTCTGAACTAGGTTCAAACTAAGCATTTTTAGGTCTATTTTTATTTGTATTGAAATAGATGCTTCAGTGTTTTTAGCTGTTGGAGCAGCAGCTGTTGCCACAGACTACTTTGTGGCTGCATGAGCAAGACTTGGATTCAGTGTTATTATTTGCAAAGTATTTGATTTCTTTTTTTTTTCTCTTAAAACTGTCCTGCATATAGATTTGTTTCTAATGGTTTTTCTGCAGTTCCTATAAAAAAATAAAATGCTCTTGATTAAGTTCCCTAACCCAAGCATAGTGAGAGGCCACACTTATGATGTGAAAACAGAATTCTGGCTATGGTTGAAGACAATAAGACAAATTGAATTCCTATTAAAAATGTATCCCTTCCTAATTTTTGTTTCTTAGACTTTCTGACTAAACTACTTTATTAGGCAATCACAGCCTAAGGTATCAACTAAGAACTAAAATTGTAATTAGAGGATCCAGCATCCTCCATGATATAACCTCCAGACATTTAAAAAAAGCCCCACACAATCAAGCAAGACTCTGGTGTTTCCGCTCCCTAGCTTTCAGGCAGGAGCTTTCAACTCACAAGAATCCATTTCATTAATTGAATTCTCCCACTCTGAAAAAAACTCAGAAGTTTGGAAATGGAAGAAATTGCAAGTTTTGCCTAAATACAAATATCTTTTTTTCTCTCTAGTGAAGTCAAAGTAAATTTAGTGAAATTTATGAAGGAGCATTCCCCATCAGTTAATCAAGGTATATACCAAATTCTTCATTGGAAAATAAAGATTACAGCCTCCTTGCAAATCTGTCTCCAACTCTTCTACTATTTCCTCATGTATTTGTATTCCTTCACGTGTGCTGTGCTCCTCCCCCTCACTGACACACATGGCATTGGTGAGTACTCTGACATGCTTTATGTAGTGCAAAACAACTAAAGGTAAAGTGTTCCAGGTCAAGTAGGTAATTCTAGTGGTTCAAAAGACAATTTTTGACAGAACAGAAGTGCATTCTTTGGTTCTGGCCCACTTCACTAACTGCCTGATAAGTACCTTGAAACATCCAAGCAAACACACTCATCAAATGAAGCAATTTAACGCAACCAAGATGGTTTTGGGAAAAAAAAAATTGATACTAAAAGGCAATGTTATCCTTTCTTACAGAGTTGACTCTACAGATTTGCACAGGCACTACTCTTACCAACTTTTCCGTGAAAGAGTTGTTTCCATTGGCCCCTTGACTTTTGGATTCTTAGAGTTATTCTTCTAAGCCATGTTGCTCCAGTTACAAAACCTGATGAAGTTCATTTGTCATCCTGATTACACAATGCATTCAATGAGTCCATTTTTCAATATAATATTGACTAAAATATTAATAGGAAGTGTTGACAGGAACCAATCCAAAATAGCAACTCATGTACCCAGTATTAGCAGTGTATTTAATTCACCATTAAATAGTCAAAAAAATCTTAATTAGATTTTAGCAGCCCTAGAAGTCAAGAAAAGAAAAGAACCTTTCAAATCATTAACATCTCAAGTTCTGCAGCATGTTTCAGGAGCCAGCACAGACCAGTGACTTGTTATGCATGTAAAGTACTGCAGAAGATCACCAATCCTTTCCAAAGTCCTGTTTCTTTAGCCCTTGAGTTGAAAATTAGAACATGGCATATAAGGAATTTTCACCTGAAGTTTAAAATGCCTGTATACATAGAAGTTTAATTTATTATTCTAATGACTTTCACAGCTTGAGATTCTCACTGGGAGACATGCCTGTATGCATTTAATAAGGCTGCAGAGATTGGGACTATTCCTGAAGGACTTTCCGAATCATTTCCAAAGCATCTTTTTATAGCTGGCAAAGTATAAATTATGTAAAAAGGCAATTAGATAGATACCATCAAATCTATTTGACTGTTAACCCCTCTTTGTTAGATTAATCTATAAACCTGAAAAGATTCCACTGTTAGCATTCCAAGACCATGCTCACATATTTAGATGTGAAAACGTAATCATTCAAATAACTGCAGCAGGGGGGCAGGGAAGGGAGAGAGGGAGAGGCAGGAAGTCTTCATGTTCTTCTCCTTTTCTCTCGAGACCTAAACAGCACGTTCATGACAAATATGCTGTCCTATTACTATGACTTTGGTAGCTCATAAACATAACTGATGATCCCAGCATTAGATTTTTGGAAATCTAGTAGAGATCTAGTAGAGAGCATAAAAAAAAAAAAAATAAAAAATATCATTATATCTCCTTTCCCTACTGATGAACACCTAGTTCTTTGGGGATTCAAGAACTGAGAAGAAACATTCCCACTCTTCCCATAAATCTTCCAGTAACAGAGAAGTAAGAGAGCCAGTGGCACAAAACAGAGTTTCAATTAAGCCACATAATTTATTTTTTTTTTCCATGAGATCTTCCCACAGGTAACAAAACATCAGGGTTGGTGCTGCAGCTCTCTGCTCCTTTTCATAAAGGGCACTTCATTGCCTTCTTGGAATTTGTGTATCATGGCACTGAATATTAAATACAAGTTTCACAGGGAGGGCAAGAACATGAAATTCCCTAGAGCTTCTACCAAGGCCTAAGTCTAAGTCAAAAATTTCTCTTCTCTTCATAAGGAAGTTATAAACAACACACGGTGTGTTTCTGCTACTCAAGGCCAAGATACTCCTGAAAATTGCCTATCTCCAGTGTCAGTGCCCTTGAAGCCAGACAAGATCATTCAGCTCAAACAAAAACTGCAGCCTGCCTGTAATCCAGAGTCAGATCTAACACCCTCTTCTTCAACCATCTCTAATTATGGGTAACCTTGATTTGCTTTTTAGCTGGATAAACAGACAGTCTGGCTCAAGCATTTCTCACCCCATGGCAGAAGAGTAGATAATACATACATCAAAAGTGCTCTCTTCCCCTTCACCGCATGACTTCTGTTTTACGAGGCATGCCCAGAAGTAGAGATCATGTTAAACCATTTGACAAGAGCATTCACTATTTCCTCCCCCCCTCCCAGAAACTGACTGTGAGATTCTAGTTACAAAGACATTTTGTCAGTTCACTGCTGTAAGTGGCCACTTTTCATACGCGCCAGCTAAGCAGAAACAACCTGAGAGTTATGAATACTTATCAGATTGTGTGAAAGTCACAGGCATCACACTGCTGTCTGACTCTCAATAGCAGGGGACTTCTGGGTGTCATTTGGGAATGAAAAGATGCTGTCATTACTCCAAGAGGAGAAAGAGAGCCAAATGAGACTACTTGTGAAAGCAGCCCAATGATAGAACATTTTGATTAGAATAAATGACACCAAGAAATTGTCTGCTGGCAACCACACTTTTTCCCATTACAAGAAGATGATACAATAAAAGGGAATTTCTTTGCCAACTCTCATTCTACTGGGAGGTTTCTGAAACCTCAAATTTCATGAGACAACAATCTCTAGAGATGAAGAAACAGAGGAAAGTATTTTCAGTTAGCGCTTTTCTGGGGAAAAAAAGGAAAAGTTTCCTTATATCTATATATATACATATATATATATATATACACATACACATATACATGCACTTCCCTTCCTACAATTGATCTTGTTTCTTTACAGGGTAAAAATCTTGCATTTCAAAAAACCCAGACTATTAAGAACAATCTTCAGTAAAACTATGTTGCCTGGCCTGAAAGTGCATGAATAGTACCAGTGGGTGCTGCTCGTTCGTGGCCAGCAAAACTGGTCTTCACAAGGAGCAGATGATCACTGTGTGGAGAGCATTTGAGAGCTGCTTGTACCCAACAGCATTAAAAATTGAAGCCCAGCCCAGTTCAGAGCTCTCTGCATGCACTGTCAGCTCTGCACCTCGCTCACTGACCCATCACAGGGCAGTGCTTCAGAGGCATCTGTGCTCAGCTGTTGGCCTCTCTGTCTCCAGCTCTTCTCTCTTCCCCCACCATTTTACAGATATTTATTCTATTCACATTTGAAGAGAAGAGGCATTGCTAGTACACAGCTGTATTTTGGGGGGTTTCAGTATGAAAATATAATTAATGCCTTTCCTACACTAGGTCCTTTCCCTCTCAGTCACCAACTAGACATTCCACCCTGGAATAAAGCTCTTTTCCAGACACCTCAAACAGATGGAAAGATTCAAAAGAAGTCATTCTGATGTGTGTGCCATAGTAAGTGCCTTGATCCATGCAGCTAGAGTGCCAGCCCTTCCTGAATGAATTTATATTTAATTCTACAAAACTGAATCAATCTAAGAGAAGGGAAACATCTTGTTTTGGGTGTGGGAAACCCAGAAACCAGGGCTCACATCCAACTTACAAAGCAGCTGGAAACTGCACTGTGATCATGTTCTTTGCATGAGACTAGCCAAAAAAAATGCCTTAGTGACTGCACTGGACACTCCTCCTCTCTCTCAGCTGAAAACTCACCATACACCTCAGGAATATTTATGTAGAGTCTTTTTTGAAGTTGATAGGTATTCGAGTGGTAAGTAAGTCTGGAAGAAGAGGTATTCTGTAACTTCCTGCCCAGCTTTGCCTGCAAATCTCTCCAAGTGGTCAGTCACAGTGAAAATTGGTTTAAATGTTTACTGAGAGCCCCAGCAAGCCTGAAAACAGAATTGACCTTGGACTGAGTCACAGTTTGTAGAAAGCTAATCATGTACCTGCAAGTCCAAATAAAAATAAGCACATAACACTTTCAGCTAGATGAGGGAAAAGGGAGGAAATCAATACTAAATACACTGCAAATTTTATTTTGTGTTTTGAAATAGGAACAGAACCTATCTGTGGTTCAAACTCAGATAATAGTTTCAGTGAAAGGAAGGTTTCAGGTCCTATATTAATTGAGAAATTTGATCTATAAAAATAGTAAAGTTTTTCTCCACATTTTTTCATTAAATCACTTGAAGTTGACATTGTTTAAATATTAAAACCCCAAACAAATCCAGAAGTGAGCAACAAACAGGATGTTCTGAACAGAAAAAGATAAGGTGTTTTGATCTAAACACTCTTAACTTAAAGGACAAAGTATCATTAACTAAGATGGAAAATCTTAGATTTATTTGGTTCAATGCAAATCAACTTTACAGCCAACTTTCCAATTAATTGTCAGACCTGAAAGCCCTGTATACATACAGCTCCACAAGCAATGTATCTCCCACCTTGCTCTGGTCCTCTTGCTCTCTTTAAGGTCACTTCTTACATGGCTAGAGATGGATGTCCCCAAAAAGTGGTAGCACTCAAGTGCAAATGAGCTGCTGAAAAGTCAGTGGGTAATTATGGCAATCCTACTTCTTGGACTGTGGTTACACTTACTTCTTGGAATTCAACTGCTCAAGTTTCTGGAAGGTAACTTGCAAGGGTGAGTGCCCAGGACAGAGCAGTTTCAGTGTGCCCCAACCAGGAGGAACTTAAGTACCGTATCTAAAAATAAAAGTACTGTTTTGCCAGGTCACCACTTCAGTGCTCTTGGGAAGTCATCCGGGTGGGAATTGCAGTCTTCCCCCAAGAGCCAGATCCAGTGCCTGAAATCAAGTCTAAAATCAAGGTGCTGTGATCAAATTTCAGCTGTGATGTTTTTCACATTTTAGACTAAGACACCAATCTCCACATCAGCTCCTTTCTGCCACATCCCAGAGGTGTGGCAGCATGAAAGTCTTGCAGCTTACCTGTGGAAGATGCACTGAAGATGCCTGAACTGAGAACAGTTTTAAGGCTACTGTAAGTCGTACCACACTTGTCCCCAGCATTTACCCTGTGGAAAGCTGCAATACTCTCCCAACTCCGCTCATGCCTACAGTGACTACAGACTGCTTACCCAGGTTCCAAGCACGTGGTCAATGCTGGAAAAACTGGAGTTTCTTCACATGGATAAACCTGACAGCATGACAGCTTTGCAGGAGCACAGCCACCCTAGGCTCCACAGAATAGGGACTCCATCTCACTGCTTTACAAAGCATCACACACATCCTTGGGACTAAGGAATACACACTAATAGCAAGGAGGACTTAAAGAAATAGTATTCATCCTACAGCTTTCTGATCACAGAGAGGCATTCTCCTAGGCACAGGAGCTTTTCAGAGCAGAGTTTATCTCCGGCAAGCACAGTCATTTACAAGCTAATGCTCTTATTAGAAAATACCGATTTATGCCTTTGGGGATAACAAATTTCTGTGACCAAATCAAATAAAGGTTCATCTAAAAAAAATGACCTGTTTGCAATTTAAAGGTTTGAGTTTTGGTTGTTTTATTTTTGATTAATTCTCCCAAAGATGTGCTAAATTCCGGATAGATACACCACTTTTCAGTACCATTCTTGCGTGCTCTTTCCAACACATTTTATTAACGCACGCTACAAATAAATTCTATTGTAGAGTGAATAAAAGAGAGAATTGTAGAGAGAATGAAAACATTTAGTGGCACAATGCAGATATTGGAGGCATTCAAGTAAAATACAGATCTTAGTCCTCCAGATGCAAATGTGAAGACAGCAAACTGAAAAGAAGATGGGAAAGAAACGGTAAGGAAAGTCTTCCTTTTGCATAGAAAAGTTACTTTTGTTATGAAAAAGACTAAATCAAATAGTAAAAATTCCTGTGACTCAAACTAGATTATATTAATGTGGCTCCACAACATAGTATGTTGCTACATTGTATAAATTAACTTTCATTTTCTGGAGACAGTAAGTACAGAGTGTTTTGTCTAGCTATATGGGATCATGAACAATGTAACAATTTCAAAGCATTCCCTTCACGCATAAAAACCCCTGCATAACTGTTAATATATCCTGACTAGATTAAAAGTCTTGCAAATGATTTTGCCTGAAAAGCCATAGTATGAGATCTCCTTCAGGGAAATATCTTCAGCACCAATTAGTTTAATTGACAAGGAAGCCAAGAGAATAGCAGCAAAGAGACAGAGACAGAGTAGACCAGGAAAAGCTCTGTTTCCCCATTTGTTCTCACATCCTGGAATCTATTTGCTATTAGTACTTGCAGCCTTCCCCACCCTAACTATTTATATTACTACCACTTAATGGATATGTTGAAACTTTAAATCATGGGAGACCAGCAGAGTAAAACTTTATAGGTTATCGGCACCACAGTCATGCCTCACACACCTTTTTTTTTTCTTTAAAAGCCCTACTTTCATCACTTGCTGTCCCCAAATATTGCTTTTCAAATATGCTTTTGAACAATTTTAGCACACCACGATTATTTTCCTCCACCTTCCAGGGAGGAAACAAAGGAGAAGCAAATTTAACCTACTCTGTGTGATAACAACTGTGAAATCTTCTGCTTTCCGTTCCTCACTCCCCCCACAGTGCCCTCCAGAAGTAACCTGAGCCTACCATCCCATCAAATAAGTGACATTTTAAGGCCCCTGTGCAAGGGGAGAAGAAAAAAAAAAAAAAAAAAAGTCGTTTCAACCTTGGGAATCATGTGGAATCCACATAATTTACTATTTCCTGTGATTCATCAAACTTCCTTCTTCCCAAGAGTAATTGGTCACCACTTATTTATACACCACAGAGAGGCTTAACTCCAAAGGTCAGTCCAAGATGTAAAAAAAAAAAAAAAAAAAAAGCAGAGCATTTATTCAAGAAATCTGAGTGGTTTGGGGTTGTAAGTTGTTTCTTGGTTTTTTTAAATTTTTGTTGGGGTTTTGGCTTTGGAGGGGAGGCAGTTATTAAATGTGTAAAGAAAAAAAACAACTTGCATGTTACATGTCTTCAGCAGGCATTTACCCTTGCAGAAAAAGCATGTGTTACCATCGCAGTATCACAGCGTAGATTTAGGATGCAGAACCCTTAGCAGAGAAAACTGCATGCATGTGTGGTATATCAGCATGTGTGGTATATCAGGCCTCAATTTCAGGCAGAAGAACTAGGAAAACTGGAAGCACACACCACAGCATCTCACACTCACTTTGGCAACTCCTTTGCCCATTTTAAAAGAAAAGGATGTCACCTATATGATCCAGACCCGCCTTGATTCCCAGGCAAACGGGGTGAGCGCCAGTAACAAAAATACTTTCGCAGAAAGAGTGTGTGTGTGGCTTTGTGTTTACAAACCATTTGGTTCCCCTACAATAAGAATGTTCAATCTTTACTATAATAAGAAGAAAGGAAGAGCAATCATGAATCCAGAAGCCCAGAGGAAAGAAATAGTCCTTAAGTTCCACATTTCAGACAAAACTGTAATTTTAACATTTAACATCTACTCTTAACATACATGCACTTTTAATAAACAAACACTGAGAGACCATGGAATTGAATACTTTCTCTAGCTAAAACTTCTGCCCAGTTTTTCTGGTCTCTCTGCACCTCACAGCCCTGTAGCCCCTTCTACACAAACGAGCGAAGTAGCATGAACAGTGATGCTAAACAAGTAAATATCACATAAACTGCAAACCCCAGTTTGGAAGAACAATTCGTATTATCCATGTTAAAGATTTGAGTAATTAAATGCTGAGATATAAGATGTCCAATCAAAAGGAAAGCTTACATATATAAGCTTAAATGCACTTATATTACAACATCCAGGAAACTTCAGCACATGACATAGCTGACATTAAGAAGGGGACATTTGAATTCAGCCTGTTTAAAAACTAGAAAACACAGCCCAGCTCTTCTTTTAAGATATAACTGAAGCATATCAAACATATTTATTTATTACATCAAGAAAACAAAAGAAACTTGCAGAAGTTAAGCCAGTTTTTTCTAACCCTCTTACAGATTCCAAAGATCTCCTTTATGGGGAGCAAAGGAATTCCAAACATCCTTGCAGGGCACTTTGCCCCAGGCATTAACTGAAATTCCCACCATGATCAAGGCAGAGAAAGAGGAAAAGAAACAGTGTATTTTTTTAAATATATATGTATACGTACATTAATATATATAAGTAGAATTCTGTACATATGCAAACAATATGTAGTCTATTGTATTTCAGATGAAGAAATAGCTGGAATTAGTAATTAGGAATATTTATACTCTTAATTATGAAGTTAAATATGATTCTCCGTGACAAAATTGCACATGCAGAAATCCCAATATATTTAGGAAAGAAGTTATATGTAACTGCATTTATTCACACGTTTAGGTCAGGTTTTGTTTCACTTTTTTACCTTCATTTTTTGTTAGGAAATATTTGATGTCTGAAAAAACAGAGATCTGAGAAAAAGCCTTTCCTCCAGCTAAAACACTTCAAGTTTTTTTTCCCTTTAAGCATTTCTGTGTACCTGCCTAACACTGGTCAGATGTATGGTCAAGATCATAACCATTTTTTCAAATTAGTTCAAAGTACTTCTTTTACTCCAAATTAATCATTTTAATTATGCTGTCAACGGCTGCATCAGGGCTTCAAATCAAATCTGTTTCATTAATGAGATCCTGTTGCCATATGCTTTTTACCCAATACTCTTTTAAATTGCTTGTAGTATTTATATATTGCAATTACATGTTAGGATATTCCATTATAGGCAGGTCTTCATATAGACAATCACTTCAACTTAAAGAACACAGTCTGAATTTTCATATGTACATAGAAAAAAACCCAACCTCGTGGAAATCTTGTCTCAGGAACACAGGAATTTTTGTCCTTCATTTGAATTCTCATAAAAGTAACAGGGGGAAAATCGATTTAAATGGTAGTGTTAGCAGAGAAGGAAGATAATAATCCTTTCCTTTTTACTTTGTGATGAGCTGTGATCCTTCCTGTTTCTGCATTTGCTTCAGTGAAGCCTTCCTAAATTGGCAGAATTTTAATGCAACAAAAATATGTACTGGCAAGGTCGGGATTTTGCTCAGCTCTTTTTCCTCCCCTCCCTGGTGCTCCTTTAAACCTTACAAAAGATCCTGTAGACAGGACTGTCAGGTAAAATTCACAGAACAAAAGAATGCAAATTGCCACCTATTACCTCTCAGGCACATTTCAAATAACCAAAAGAAGTCTAGATAAATGATAAGATTCCAGTCAATAGCTCATTTCTGCTATAACCACACAGCTCTGAAAGGAAATACACTGCAGTTAAACCAGTAGTGATTACTGGACAAGAAAAATACAGTTACCTTTTAACCATGGCACAGTAGCATTTACAGATCAAAACCATGTTATTAAACTCACTGACTGGCCACTCTCCACGTCTTCTCAGAATATTTCTCAAAAGCTAACATTTCTAGGAGCACAGCACCTGAAAGTATGCATACCTCGCATTTTCTTTCCTGGCTACAGCTTCCATAAATCCCATCTGCCCCTCCAGGAGGCTGAATAACTATCCTTTTAAGAAAAGTATTAGCTTTTGTAAAGTCACACGCTTAAAGCTGCCACTGAAGCAAGGTGCTTATAAGCACTTTGTGTCGGCCTAACCCACACTCTTTTGAAAATACCACCCTCGGGCAACTAAATCCTTGGCCTAATTTTCAAAATTGCTGAAGATTCAGCAGTTTCTAATCATTGCAGGGGAACTAATGGGGTGTTAGCAGTTTGAAAAACAGGCCACTTATTTGAGTCCCTTAGGACCAGAGCTTGGGATGCCTAATTTTACACAGCCATTTTTAAACAAAACAGCCTTAAGCCAGGCTTTTTGCCTAAACTTTGGCCAAGTAGCCTGTCCCTCACCATGAGAGGCTAAAAAGGCTGAATATGGAGGGGGGGATGGGCAGTGAGAAGAGCAAAGTTTACAAAAACTGCATGGGCAGTGGAAGAGGTGAATTCAGAACTGCTACTCCCCAGAGCTAAGGCTGCGTGGCAGGTGCCAGGAAAAAAAAGAAAAGGAAAGCAAGTAGGACCATCATGAATTACTATATGGAAATTAAAAATATGTATCCATCTTACAGGCAGACATAAATTACATCCATAGCACTATTGCTTAGGCTCTGTGCTGGATCATGAGAAAATTGTGTTATAAAAATGCTGCTTCCCAAATGTCTTAACTAATATTTTAGCCTCAGTATACAATACCCCTCCCCAACACAGCACTCCTGAATGTAATTCCTGCTGTTTGGCTATCAGTACCAACTCGTGTGATAGCACTCCTGACAGATCAAGGTGCTGATGTGCCCTGGCCTGCCAGGAAACAGGTGAAAAAGTCTTCCATACGGAGCATGGCATTTGCAGTCACACGAGAAGCCCCACCTCGAGCTTCTAAAACAGCTTCCAGTTGGTGCTGTACATTGTGTTGCTCTGTATGGATTACAGCTGCTTCAGAACTGAAAATAACACACGCAGGAAAGGACAGTCTGATGCTAAGAAAGCAGTTCTCTTGTGAAAATATCGAGCATTTGGGGTTTGTAACGCAAGGGGCAGCTCATATTTGTCACCAAATTTCTAATGCCTTACATAAACAGCTATATCTGATGCTTGACAATGCTGTAAAATATGTAAAATAAGACGGTGCTTGAATGGCATTGGGCAACTAAAAGCAGGAAAACAATTATACATAAGGTCAAATTCTAGGGATTTCTACAACTTTTATACAGATATGTAACAACTATTTTCATTCATAGAACAAACAATGGAAACAATTATCAAGGCTGGATGTAAGTTTTTTAAATATCACACAGGAAGGTATTTTATAATGCAGTGAATCTATTTAGCAGTTTGAGAACACCACTATCATCAACCAGCTAATAATGAAGTCAAAACATTACCCAGGAAAAGTAACACACAGACAAATTCTATCTCCTAAAAGTCTGAGCTGTATTGGAACATATTTTCTACATAAACATTGCCGGTGTAATCCAACAGATTTATAAGATGTATTCTTAAAAGCTTATTATCAAACAAACGTTTTATGAAGGATGGCATGCTGTGCTTTATGGCAAGGTTCTGAGGTAAACTTTCATTTAAATGCATACCATAAAATGGTCTAAGCATTATTTTGGCAACTTGATGCATAAGAAATTCATCCCTACTCCAATTTCATAATATCTTTAATAAATTCTTGTAGACCGAAATTGTGCCTAGCAATTATTTTAAAAAAATGACTCAAGAATCTAAATATAGTTTACAAATATTGCTAAAGTATTTGCCAGCAAAATATTGAAGTCTTTTCACTTTCGCCATAATGTAGTTAGATTTCTCTTTTGGGGTTTTTTCAGTGATGGGAAATAATTTTTCCCTTAATACCAGAGATACAAGCTCAAAGGACAGGTCCCCAGTCTGGGTTTAAATCAGGCAGCTCTGAGCAAATCTATTATCCTCAACTGATGATCCCTCTCAAGAAGACAACAACTCAGAGAAAACAACTCTTTTTATGTCACCAAACCACTCTTCCCCACCATGAATTTCCATTGCATCTCTCTTTTATGGAAGATGAATTACAGCAACAGCTAACATATGTCTTCTATTTCAATTTTGACTTTCCAAGGTTTCACTAGCCTCTATTACCTCCTCCTTTTTACCTACTGTAATTGCCAGGATTGTTTTCTTCTTTGAAATGTCCTTCACATGCAAATGCTGAAGTTAGCCAGGCTGGGTACCTCTCTCCCCTCTCAACAACAGGGGGGAACAAAATTCTACCTGCTATGATAAATCAGAAGACTTTCATGCTGTTTCTAATTTTAACATTTCATGTTCAAGTAATGCTGATCAGGCTCTTATTTCCTAATTACTGTTTTGGATGAACTATATGATTTTTAGAGCTGGTGGAAGAACATCAAAAAAGTTCAATAAGCAAGCAGGGCTGCTGAGGACATAACACAGGCTAGCAAAGGAAAGCCAATAAATAAGAGATTGAAAAAGGGAATGAAATGTATGTATCATTTAGCAGTTTATTCAGTGCAAGGTAGTTTAAATAAATCGGGATTTGAACAAAAAAAAGTTTCTCTTTGATGATGATGTAAGTCATGCTGATATCATTTAATTCCCCCATATATTACCTCTTCATGCTCATAGGAAGAATTAAATATTTGCCCACTGAAAGAAAACTAAAATATTTGGCTATTTCACAAGGCTGTAGTAATAGTAGAAAAAATATTTATAGTGAAAATTTGTGTCTCAGCAAGGCAACAAATATCTACATAATTAAATGAAGGTGTTCCCCTTCCAACTCAAGCAACAGATACAAACAGGAGACAAATTCAAAAATTCATATTTCCAGGCAAAGAAATTAAAATAGAGAAAATTTCATTAGAAATGCATTTTCACCTCAAAAACCTTTCTCCAAGTCTCTCTACCTGCCACAATCTTTATGTAAATATTTAAGAAAAGAAAAACAAAAAAAAGATAAAAAAACGATGTGCAAAACCCAAAGAGCTTCGACCAACTGAAAGTAGCTATTAGCTAAAAATTTGACCTGGGAAATCAGATCCTAAAAAACACTTCAATTCACTCAAAAGAAAATTTCTGAAATTGGTTTCTGCCCAGCCATGCTTGTCCTGTCCTGAGCCTGCACATGTGCAGTTCACACTGTAGATTCCTGCACTTCATGCTCTCTATCATATCCACACGTCTGTGTACAGGTAAGAATTTAATTGGATGAGATACTTTTAACAAGTACTATTTCCATGGTACAAACTTTTACTGAGACAGATTACTTCCCAATTATAAAGCACACTTAGCTTGCTCCTTAAACTTCAATGTCTGGGGCTCCTCTTGCCTCTCAATTTCCAGTTTCCTTGTCCTTAATGATTTTTTTTCCTCTCAGATAATTTAACATTATGAAACTTTTTGATTCATGCCATACAAATCACAAATTAAAAATTATATATGTCTATATATAAATATATATATATATATACACACACACGTAAATGCAGCAATCCCTGCAGTACATATCTAGGTTATTTAATTTATTTATGATATATACTGTTAGGAGCAAGTCTCGTTACTGCTATTAAATTACCAACAGGGAGGCTAAGTATGAATCCTGTGGTCGTATCTATTTTAATTTTTAGCAATCTTAAGCAAACTGTTCCTTATGTATTTAATACAGAAATTCCTATGCAGACACTCACAGACTTTTATTGTTTTCTCTATTCTATATCCACTTATCTTGAGAATATTTTGGTGTGTGTGTAGTGTTGGTTGACATGCTATGTTATAAGGAAAACTACTATTATCTGGAGTAACTTCCTCCAAAAACTGAAGACCAGTAAAACACTTCTTACAGTTCGGCAGCTCTGAATAAAACAAGTATATGGCATTCAACTCCTCTTTAAACATCAAGAATTGAAGACTTGCCTACGAATTCTGAAAGCTACTTCATTCTTTATTTGCCTGACTCATTCACTAACATTTTAGGCTGACTCAAAAGCCAGACTACATAACCAGGCACTGTATGATCATCCACAGAGGTTATGTGATCTTTTTGCCCTATTTCAACAAGCCAAGTTTAAGGTAGAGAGATGGTGATCCAGAGCAGCAAAGCTTTTTTTGTCTGCAATTCTGAATTTAAGTTATGTCTAAGAGGCACTTCATAATCATGAACTCCCATATACCCAATAGGTAGTCCTAGCGTTTTACTTTAACCCTGACTAAAGGGGTGTTTTTTTCCCTATCTACTGTCACTATAAAGGATTTTCAAGAATTGCATCTCATGTCAGCTCCTCCTTGCAGAGCTGACCTGTTTGCAAGTCAGAGCCTGGAAGCATCAGGAGAAAAAATGCAGAGCAGCTTCAGCAGAAGTCGTACATCACTTACAAAGAACACACTCAAAATTACATTCACACCAATTGCAATTACAATACAAAATCAAGTCCAGGAGTTCTCTCCATCCTTCCTGGTATTTTTGCCCCTCTGGTTGTTCCTACTTAACTGTAAAAGTTGCACATTCCTGAAAGTGAAGCACATTTCTTTTGGGGGCTTCCCCAGCATTTTGGTCTATTTCTCAGAGTAACTTTTTGAGAGACCCTTTTTTTCATCAGAATACATCAAGAGACAAATCACAAGGAAGCACTAAGCTACTGCAAAGACACTCAAAGGAGGGAAGACAGGACCACTGGATGAGCCCCTGAGCTCCTATGCCTCAGCCATGACCTGAAGAGCTGAAGCAGCCACTGCTGCCCCTTTTCCTGACAGCACTGTGGTTGGAAGTATAAGTCTGGATAACAGTCCTGCTGTGCTATATGCAGAAAGGGATATTTAAACTCTACCCACATCTGTAGAATTGTCACAACCCAGGTGCTTTCCAAAATGCATCCCCATCTGCTGAAAGCACATTTCTCAAAACCTGCAATCTTGGATTATTCTCTTGTCTTTTCCACTTTATGAAAGCCCTTAATTTTGGGTATCTGTTTTCAACACTGGACACAATGGAGGATTACTCCAGGATCTAGGGAGCATTCAGGACTCAGGCCACAGATTAGTATTCCCTGATAGCACCTGACTCCTCGTTAGACCAAAAGGCCTGAGATGTGCTACATAAGAGATAGGTATTATGACTATCATTTGTCTCTTCTGTGCCAGACAAAACATTCTGAATTGCAGCTTTCCCTGTTTACATGAAAACAAGGAAATTAGCTTTCTATCAGTGCTATCTAGGGAATACAAAAAGGATGCCCTGGAAGAAAGCCTTTTGGAGTTTGCCACAATAAAGACACTTCAGGGCAGGAACCTATGGAAAAACCTTTGAAGTGGGAACTGCCACTCAAGGGCATCCTGAATATGAAATATATTATTGTACCAATCCAATTATTAGTCTATCTAGTAAATTTTATCTACATATTAGTACTGCTGAAGCACACATGATTACATATCATTATAGTTGTTATAAATACTAATTATATTTAATTTTAAAATATTTATATTTGTATAAGTTACATATATAATTATATTTTATGTAGAAACACATTTCCAATTCAATAGCCACATATGCATAATGCAATGAAAATTATTTCCTTAAGAATTTAGATGCTGGTTTATCAACATGATTCCAGTGTTTGTGTACTCTTCTCTGACTGCCTACCTTTCTTTTTAAAGGATACTATGCCACATACATTATATAAAGAAACAGAGAAGATCTCGACTGGCTCTTTTTCTGCTTGGTTTTATGGGGTTTTGTTGGTATTTTTAAACATACAGCAAGTACAGGTAAGAAAAAGGAAACACTGTATTTTAATTGTACTCAGGGATACTTTGTAGTTAATTGCACTTGTGTTTTCTCAAGCAGCTCAAACACAGCAAAGTCACATTCCTAGTGAGGTAGGAAAATATTATCTTTTCAAATGTGAAGACAGAAATAAAGACGAAGTGACTTTTCCAAGGCCACCAACAGACAGGAGAACAGAAAGCAGAATCGGCCTTTCAAACATTTGATCTTTTACTAGAGAGAGGCCTCCTTCTCAGCTGAAACGGGTCTATTTTGGGGACATTTTTAAAAAACTGTTTCAGTTGAAAATCAGGGGCTTCTTCTATTTGGCTTTCTGAGTTAGTTGGAATGGTTAAGTAATGGAGAGACTCATTAACTCCTGTGCTTTTCACCACTGCTTTCAAGCAATCACGGAATTAGCAGAAAATTGTTCTCTGGCCTGTCCGTGTTTTCTATTGAACGATTCTCATGATAGAAGAGCCAAGATCTGTGACCTAAACTTGGCTCCAATAATGCAGAGAGCAGCCTCTCCTCTGTGGTGAACTGAGCCTTGAACAATTTCATTAAAAGGAATCATTGGAAAAGATGAAATCAATGCTCTCATAACACAATAGCCTAAATCGTTAATACAGATCCTAATTTAAAGCGGGCAAAAATGTAAATTTTCCCTTCATCCCATTCTTTCACAGAACAACATGTGTGACGCTTTCATGGGAGGCATAAACTCACCTGCAGTACTAATAGCTAAGTTCAATATTTATTAATTCCAACAATATAAAAAATAATGAGGGTTAGGGCTCCATTTTGTAGCATGGAGCTGCTCAGACCTAAGCACACAGCAGCAGTAGGTGATCTACCATGTAAATGAGATAGATGGAAGTAATGAAATTGGCATGTTTGTCACCAAATGATCCAACTGCTGTCAAGTAATTTCAGTCCGTGCACAAACATCCCGAGCACAGATCACAGTAAAGCACTCAATTCAACACCAAGAACCCCTATCATATTATTTCACATGAAGAAAGATTGTACAGTCAAGCAGTCTGATGATTTTTCCTATGAAGGACAACTTCTCCAAAATAAATGCCAACAGCTTATTAAGTTACCAATACATTGCTAAGCTATAGTGACTTAATGCCACCAGACTAAAATATTTTCTGATGATTTTTAAAGGGCAGTGCTGGGAAGCTTGCAAATCACACATTCACATTTTAATGAAAGGTGCAATTACTGAACGTTTACCTTGTATTTAATTAGAATGAAACATCAATAAGGCTCATTTGCCATATCTATAATATGTCAGCAACCTTTTTTAAAGGTAGTAGCAAGCATTCATTTTTGATTTATAGTTATGCGGCTTTGCATTTGCTGGGTTGCTGCTAAATGACTGAATGAGAAACAATGCAGTTTTGTCACTTCCAAAGCAAAGCTAACTCTGCTGTAGTTCCTGCACAGAACTCAAAACAAAGACTAATTTAAAATCAGTGTAATATCCTTTAAAATAACAATGGTCAGGATTATCATATGCATTTACAACAAAGGAATGCATCTGTTTTTCTGACCTAGTTGTTACTGTTTTGACTGCTTCCTAATGCATTCAAACTTACAAATAGCTGATGTGTCTTTTCATAAATAAAAATAAATAAATAAATAAAATAAAGATAACAAGGCAATAACACAAGATGATCTTTACTGAAGACCTGACATGCAACACAACCAATTCCACTCTGCCAGTCTGGTTTCAGCATAAGCTGTTCCTTATGTTACGTACCTTAAACTCCCTTTCAGCTGGTGGCACAGTGACAAACCAGACACACGGCATAATAATACATTTCCTTCTAGCTCCACAGTATTTTGCAGTTTCAAACATACTTTTAGTCACAAGATTCCAGATCTAGATCTAAGTTTCTATGAAGATCTACTGATCAAGGAGCAATGCAATGACTCCAGCTTCTCTGGACCAACTTCTTCAGGGCTAAACTATAAGAACCACTTGAAGCTTCTTTCCCAGAGACTAGAATATGATAAGAGGAATAATGTACTATAAACAGAGGAAAAAAAGCACACTGGAACCTTAGGAGGCCTACCCAAGCAAAATTTGCTTCCAGACTGGAGCAGAACCTGCACCTGACAGCCAAGTACTCATGTACTTATGTATTACATAAGCTTGCCATGTAATGCTGTGGCAGCTGAGATGTAGAAATACTCATGGAAAAGACCATGGCAGGTATGGCCAAAGAGAGCTCACAGCATGCTTAACATCCTGCTTCACAAAAAAAACCAAACAAAACAAAAAAAAACAAAAAAAACCAACAAAACAAAAAAAAATACCAAAAACACCCAAAAAACCAGAAAATAACCTTATGACAAATATCTGTATGGGAGATGTCCCATGAAAGCCAACAGAACAATTTCCATGCCTTTACTACACAGCACCAGCTGCAGGTGCTGGTTGCCACTGAGAAGACTCTTCTGGACCAAGCTGCAATGGCATTCTCTGGAAATAAAATCCTTAATTCCTGGAGTAGGCACTTAACCACAAAATAGAAAAATCTTACTTTCATCCAGTTCAATGCTTATGCATTACAAGCTGACACCTAAACAAGAAAACAACTTAAGAGAAGCTTGTCCTTCTAATTCAATACTGAGCAGCAGCCTACCAGATAGGAACATATATCTGTTACAGGAAAATTTCAATATTTACACCTTATGTGATAAATATCTAGTATGTACTCAAGCTCATAATGAATGCTTGTCTAGGACAAGGACACGAAACTGCACTACAACTATGTCATTACTTAATTAAATTTTCCTTTTCAAAAAATTCTAATTTGCCAGGCAGCTTGTTAATGATTTCATGACCATGCTACATAAACATTATTTCCCCGATTTGCTTCAGATGTTTTCAAGCAGATCTTGAAAGGGCATTGCATTTGCCAATGGCCTATCTGCTCTAATTCATGGGAACTCATGACAAATATCTGCCATAGAAGGCTTAGAAATCAGAGGAAATGGTCAGACACATTCAGAAAGGTATCCTGCACAGGTCAGGGCTTTGAAATAAAGCATAACCGAGCATCTGAAGACTTTCTAATTATTGCCTGCTCCTTACAGGTCATCTGTACGTTGTCAGGACATTTAAATAGGAGCATCTTTGAACCCAAATTACTGCAAGAGATAAAAGACATCATTCTCTGATAGAAGCTCTGGACTGCATCTCATGAGTTTTGAGCTCAAATTCAGGATTTTGTCAGACTGATTGTGGGATTTGAGATGTTTCACCCTCTTTGCCTGTCCTTTCCAAAGGGAATTATTTGTATGACTTGCAGTCCTATGAGGCCTTCTCCTACAAAAGGAGTGGGGTTTAGGAGCACATACCTTCTTGTGCGCATTCTACAATTAAAACCAGAAATCAGTAAGTTTTGAACAGATTGCAAATATTCTTGTGCTACAAGGAAAGGAACAATCTGTGGGAGCATATGTGTGGTAACACTGACCCCAGCTGCCCTCAGAAGCAGGTGCCAGGTCTCCATATACTTACAGAGGAATTAAAAAGTTCTGTCAAGTCATTCCCAGGCAAGTGCTAGACACCCTTCTGCCTAAGCATACATCAAAACCTCTTTGCACTCACACTGGCAGGTCAAATTTGTGTTTTACAATCAAAGCACACACACACAGAATAAAAAATAAAGTAAAAGCTGGAATTACATTTTCAGATGGAACTGATGTAACAGACTGAAAGGGGAATGAAGTCTCAGAAGGAAAGTCTAGCAAAAGCATACTTTAATGTGTTTTTAATTTATAACAATGCTAGAAATCCAGGACAATTATGAACTTGGTTTGTTCTCAGTTCATGCAGACTCTTTTCTCCCCAGAGTAATAGCAGAGTATTTCTTGCCCTCCCAATTAGCATGGTCTCCCAGCCCTCACTGCAGATGCAGTTAATGTGAGCAATGGAAGTGCAGCTCTATCTTTCTGCAGGTACCAATTTTGTTACATCAACCTAATACACACCTGTCTCTGAGAAAACTGCTCTGTGTCACAGGCCATCTTGTAACCATCAGATGACAACTTTTCAGCACTGCTGATCTGAACTGCATTCACATAACGACAACATTGACAGTTCTTCTGATTGTCTCATATTTTATGTTTTATTTAAAACCCTAGTTGCTCCAAACAAATGATCCTCTAGGAATGTCAGCTTTTACTTCCCAAAGCATACTTTCAGCCCTCATGTTGTACATAAAAGACTGGGAACAGGAACCAAATGTACCTTGATGTCTCAAACATTCAAAGCAAAATGAAAGAACACAATGTGTACTTACATACCATCATTTTAGGGTATCAGACTCCTTTCCACTAAGATTAGGATTTTTTTTCTTAAAACCAATGTGATTAGCTAGAAAATTTACCTTGAATTTCAATGAAAAATTTGCTTACAATAAGAACTGTTTAAAAGCACAGATGTACTAAACAAGTTTGAACAAAGAGTACTTTGGGCTTTTTTCTTCTCTTTCTCTTCTCAGTCCTTCCCCTGGTCTTGATGGTTGCTCATTAATCCCAAGAGATGAAGGACTTAATGTTGGCTCTGGCTTAGCATTTATGAGGTGCCTGAATGCTTCAGTGTAAAGTGGATTTTTTTGGAGTTTTTACTTGAACCTGTACAGGGACTTGGAGATGGACTGATTGGTTGGAAGGAATGTCCTGAGGATTTTAACAAAAATCTTTAAGGCAAAATTCTTTAAGTTATCAGAGAAAGAAAGGAGGGCAACCTCATTGCTTAGCTGAAACAAGGACCACAAGGAGTTAATTTCTGACCAACTTGCACTCTTTCCTCATATTTCACTCAAATGCAAAAGAATGAATTTATGATGCCAAGTTTCAACTTTGCAAAACACTGCTCCCCCAGCATTATGCATTTTAAAAACTGGTTTAATAATATATATTCATGCACAAACCAACAGTATAATTGAAGATTCCTTAGAACAATGAAAGACTAAACAAATCCTAAATTTACAAGGCTCTGTGGTACCATTTAAGGACATCCCTGTGTTACTGTAGAATTCCAAGCCCAACTCTCACACTTGCAGGGAGGACTCAGTTAATCCTACACAGCAGGGGGGTTTAGTAACTCCTTTGCAATCAGGCTGAGATGAAGAAATTCAAAGCTACCTCCAGCTACCTCCATCCCATTTACTTTGGGTTGTAAGATGCTCAGACTCCATAATGGTTAGAAAGCCCTCACCCTCCCAGAAGAGACCCCAGGAAGACAAGGAGAACTTCTAGCTGGGCTGGATGCGGGGGGAAAGTCAGACACCAGTTATTTGTGCGGCACTGGCTGAACGGCATCATCGCTCTCGTGCTGACAGCTCCCATCCAGCTCCCATTTGATGCTGCAAGACAAGCAACCTGCACACAGATAAACTTTGCTTAAGTCGTTGGTAACCGACCCTCCAGGAAAGAAAACATTACCAAGGGAAACTGGAGCTTCAGTTCAGTGTCCAGTATGTTCATCACCATGGGATTTTAAGAAGAATAGGACCTCAAAGAATAGAGCAGTTTGCCAGGAAGTCCCCATATGCAAAGCGACTTTGACTCAGAAATACCAGTCAGGGACACTTTTGGCTTTGTTCTCCTCCCCTGTACCCTGGTGCAGTCCCAGTAACACACTGAAATTCAAAGGAATTTTACAAGAGGATACAGTATGTCAAAGAAAAATCCAGTCTGATGGGACATACCTGATAAATGTGTAAAAGGAGCAATTATGGGAAAGTAACAGATATTGTGGCACTTTCCAATCAAAAGGTGTCAAAGAAAAAATAAAAAGCTTTCAGTCTCTACTTTTTGTATTACCCACAACTACAAAACAAATTTAAATTTGAAGGACTAAGGTTCCTACCCCTTCCAGTGGGTCACTTCATGTACATTTTCCATGCCTATTTCACTGCAAATCTAAAGAATTTCAGAATTAGTTTTTGTATGATGTTTTGGTGCTGTCTGACTTTTCAAGACTCACAAATGAAAAAGCAACATGCCATACTGAATTAGTTTCTCATTCAACTTCTATAATCCTGCAAACAGGATTTGCACACTCACCATCCATACCCTAATCCTGAAACTTTTCCCCCAGCTGACTACAGTGGCAAATTTAATATAGAACTGCTTTTATAGCAAGGCTGAGAACAGAGCTCCCTGCACATGTATAGTCTCACATTTTAAAAAAAACAGGTCCCCACAAAAACCAACTAAAAAAAATATCCTAATCAGGAGACACACAAACTGGTTGATATTTGGAAGAAGAGATGATTTTTTTTTTTCTAGAGCTATTAGTATTTCAATCACCTGTGCTGTAGACCCATCTCAAGTAAGATGTTTGCAACACCAATTAGACAAATTTAGAGATTAAAAGAGACCAGAGAAGACTTCATTAATCCATGGTCAAACCTCATTAAAACTTCAGTTATGTGATGTATAACCCAACCACATATGTCCACAGCATTTCTGAACAGCACCAACCTGTGTTTTAAGGCAGCCCTCACAAAAATGCTCTCAAAGCATGAAATCAATGCAAATCAATGCTTTGGGGCATCATCACTGATGGTTAGAAACAGAAGTATCAGTGATGAACTACCAGTGGAAGTGAAGAGTTAAAGAAAGAGCCCTAATTTAAGATAAGGAAAATATTTTCCCACTGTTGTAAAGATACCAAAAGAATAATTGAAGGTAATAAGAGGAGAAGCATTACAGGAGACAAAAGTACCCCTCCAACCCACCAATTCTCATTCTCTCCCCCTTCACTCCAAACAGAATCTCTCCAAACTACTGTTTGATAGGGCTAGAGGAAAGGAAGATGAGCAGTCATCTTTAAAATCTTTGATAGTATTTCCCTTAATTTTTTTTTAAAAACACGGCTATTTATTTCACTCAGCAGCCAAATTTGAGTTAGTTTTTAAATACAAGCTCCATTCTCTCTTTAGCTCCCCTTTAAAAGGACAGCAGAACAGTTCCTATGGAGAATTACTGCCAGATGCTGACAACTGGACCATGAACCAATATATTTCTTAAATCCTATATTTATACACCTCCAACCTCCTTGGTATCTCCAAGGTGGCCGTGCCAACACACCTGTTGCTCAAGCTATCACTTGTGATCAGGTACAGGCCAGTGTGAGGAGCAGCACAGGCAGGCACCTCCAATCCTGAAAATCTAGCTCTTCATTAAAGACAGTATATTACATTGAGTCAGCGATATACTTTTAGAATTGAGAAACGTTTTTATTGAACCAAAATAATGCACATGATGGCAAAGTCATCCCTCTCTCACTTGCATTGAAAAACACTGTATCAACAAAACGACAGAACAAAATACCTAGTGTGAGTAGTCAGGCACCTTTGTTTTCAGACCACAACTTCCCTATTACTAAGGAAACACATGAAGGAAAAGCAAGGTACCATTAAGGAAAGAACTTCCAAAATATGTAAAAAGAACCTCTACTAAAATGTTCGGCAATCCTGCCCTTTGACCAGATGAGCTTACTCATGCCTAATATGGAGCTGGGAGCTTTTGCAGAAACAAAGCTTCAAGGATGTGGCAGTGATGGAGAGAAACATTCCTGACTTTAACAGGCCTGAAGGATCCTGCTTTGGAATAGGGTGTCTGGAATCAACACCACCCCCACAGCCACAAAAAAGGTATAAACAGATTTGCTCTGGGCACCACCATGGACACCTACAACTTCTCCTCCCCTGTTCTATCTAATGATAAGTAGAACCCAACCCCCTGATGAGTGATTTTGCCAGAAGGTATCCCTGAACATTTTCCTCAGTCAAATACCGTGAATCATGTGAATAGAATAGAAGTGGAAGAAACCTGACTCTATAGAAATGCCTTCAAATAGCCTACAGACTTGAGCTGAGATTTATGGGTCTGATCTAAATCCCTTTGAGGGCAGTGTAAAGACTGCAACAGGGTAAGGCAGGAATTCTGTTCCTGCTGTGAGAAAGCACAGAAGGCATGCCATCCTCTGTTAATTATTTAATTTCTACAAGGAAGTCTCAGGAAAGGCAAACCTGGCCTTAAAACATGAGAAACAATATATATTACTGAACATCAAAGCTTACTTTAGCAATCAATAGGATTTTATCTTTTTTCCCCCAATAAAAATAACATCTCTCTGACTAAATTACAAGCATTTTTATGTTATATACAACTTTATTAATCAAATGAGCACATTCACTAAGAAACTCATGATCAAATCACAATGATAGGCAGTTAAGAATGATACTAACAGTTGTCTAATAACAACCATGGAGTAATCCCATTTCATTATTTCTTAAAAATATATATATGAAAACATGTTCTTATTTTGCTATATGCAATGTATTTGTGCATTTTTAATGCACTTAGGAAAAGTACACAGAAGTTCTTCTTAGCTGTTATTCACTGGTTTCTACCTACCGTTTGATATGCATACAACAACCCCCAAACAGAATTGAAAGGTGGTATGTGCAAGTTTACACTTTTACTTTGCATTACTTCTCACACTTAGATATTTCCCCTCCCTCCAGAAACATATTTTTAGGAGTTCTTTTCCTAGCAGCACTGAGAAGTCCAAGCCAAAACCCTGCACAACCTAAAGTGAGATGTTTCTGCTCCAAAAGGTTCACAAACTAAAATACTTGGAATGCAAAACAAATGGACAGAACAGTGTCTATTTGAATAAATTAACAGACTGACAGTGGAATGATTTTTCTTGCACATATATCTCATTTGTAAAGCTGCATCATTCATATGCCCTGAATTTCAGAACCACTAACTTAGCAAGTCCTTGGGACCAAGAAGGAAAAAGATACAGAGATGTCTTAATTAAAATCTATTGCAATACTAGAACTTGTTTTCTTAATGAAGACGGGATTCTACTGGCAGCTGTCTACATTGTAGTACTGAGATTTTAAGGCCACTATAATTTTATTTCTTTTATAAATGCAGAATATGTAATTCTGCATTAAGACTGATGCAACTAAAGTTAGTTTTTACAGTGAAATGTAATTCTTTATTATCTTCATTCAAATACTGCTATGTCATGGGGTAGCTTTACCTTTAAGGCAGCTTTCAAGTTGTACTCTGGATGCACAACTTTATTTCAGGTTTTCTTTCAGAAAACTAAATAGGAAAAAACATTGCATCATAAAACCACTTTTCTTTTTGTTAGCTTTGCTCTACATTATGAGGAAACAGTTATAAAAGCAGAGATTTCACATGGAAGACATACAGATTTCCATGACTACATTTGTGTTTACGAATAGAAGAAGATGCATGTAAAAAACTAAAAATTGAACATTTCTTCCTGGTTCCATTCTTAGAAACGAAGACCAGAACTTGCTGAGGCTACTTGTGTGGCATCCCACTCCACAGGCAGCTCTACAGAAACTGCTGGATTTCTATGTTTGGCTCAAATGCAATTTACCACCCAAACTGAGCACACAGGCCCTTAGCAAATGCCTGGATATCTGTAACCACCATGCCTTTGCTCAAAAAGGAATCAAGACTTTTTCCTAACTGTTGCACTCATTCTGCAGAGCAGTATGAAATTCCTGCCCAAATATCTCCTCTTGTGCAAGTCTGAAAGCTGCTCCCAGTGCCAGCATCACAACCCAGTACCAGCATTACCATCAGCAATATCAGGCTGCTGAACCCTTGTCCCCCCAACCTGTTCCTGATACCTGTACTGTGAAACATCTCCTAAGGAAGAAAGTATTTTGTTTAGAGCTCAGCAAATTTCTGCTTTGCTTTTGCAAGGGTTGTAGTACTTGCAGAAATGCACACACAGCTGCATATTTTAGGAGTTTTAATATTCATGATATATTATGTTGGAATGAAAATCAGACAGCCCATTTCCACTGAGGCTAAAATATGAGTTGGATACCATACTCCTTCAAGATCCCTTAGGGAAAAGAAGAAAACAAAAACCCCACAGTCCAGGCTTGTATCATTTCATAAGGATCACAGCCAATGGGTGAGGGGAAGGAAGAGAAAACTGTTCAGGAGATGGCTAATGATATGAAGGCTTTCCTCACCAGCATCATGAGATGTTTGTAAACAAGATGCTAGGTCAGTGATGACTCGTCATTTTTTAGCAAGCCTACAAACATTGCCTTCTGAGCCTCAAGCTTTTACTCTCATGACAATTCTTACCCGTCATGATGAGATTCATCCATGCTGGGGACAGCAACACAAGCTCCCTTGTGCTGCTCAGCCATGCTTGTTGATATAGATCTTTGCACCAAAGACAGGATAAAGATTTCAGATCAGTTCAGGCTAAACTAAAATTGGAATACTACTCTAGCATAGCAAGAGGCAGTTGTGCTTGTGTGGTACTCTGCTTATGTAACAGCATCACACACTTGAGAGGAAAACAGGTTTACACCAGGCACTTCTTCAGTATCCCACAAATTTGCATCTCTCAAATGCAACTAAACCTTTAAATAGTGCATTGAGCCCACTCTTCTCATGCAAACACAGTGCACCAAATACCTACCACTTTCTGAGCAGCAAAAGCAGACATTAAAAATAAACACTTCTGAATAACTCAAAACAGTCTATCATTACATTAGACCCCTTTGGAGAAACACTCATGCCAAAAATCACTTATACATGTAAGAAACCCTACAAATCAAAACTAGTGCATAAACTTGCTCACAGATTGAGAAATAAGATGGATAAGAGGGAATCTGATACTTTCTCTATAACTACATCTCGGTAATAAAGAGGTTAAAGGCACATCATAGACTGCAAACACAGCTTTCATCTCTACAAATGGATAACCTGACAAGCAATGGGTATGTGTGTGCCTGTGCACACGCAAATGAGTGAAATATTCAGCATCTTGTATGAAACCAGAATTAAAGGATGTTAATTATTTGCTTACTAAAAATTTAGACATGAGACTTTTTTTCTTGGTCACTTTCTGTACACAGAAATACACACTGGCTCCCAAGTACAAGCTAGGAGAAGAGCTAATAAGCAACTTCTAAAATTATTTTATGTTTTAAAGATATGAATTGCAGAGCATGCTCCCAGTAACAGCAACCAAGTCACTTTCTGACTCTTTCCTCCCTGATCTGTTTATTTCTAGCAATATTGTGCTTGTGGATCATCTTGTTCAAAGAAAGGATTTTAAAGTAAATACAGACACATTTCTTCCTATCAATCATGATCCCAGGGATCAAAGATCCTTTGTAAAAACAATTTCCAGCTCTTCCTCCCAGATGCATTCCTTAGAATATAAACACAGAGGAGACAAGCTGTATAAAGTTTTCTCTCAATACACACCTATGTGCAGAAAAGACCTGGGGACACACACTTCAAGGACTGGTGACAAAAACCTCAGTGGGTGAATTTCTATATCACTAACCCTGAGGCCATTTGGCCTATGTCACTCCAGGCAAAGTGATTTCCCTGCCTTGAAATCCTAAAAGTTCCGCAGGACTACATTTTGAAGTTTAACAGAAGAAAGAAAATCTCTTACATTTACTTTGGAATAACATGTGAAACAGTTGAGAAGACTACTGCTCTGATTTCAGAGTATAATATTAGGCTTCAAAAATTGTCTGATTAGAAACAGGGCCTCTAAACATGTCTATCTTGATGGAAAAAGTAATATAATGTTTATTTTTGCAGGTATTTGGCCTGGAGAGAAATATATGCAGCAGACTGAAGTTTCCAAATAATTTTCAATTACTCTGTTGGACTAAGGAAGAACAGATCCTTCTTCCTTGGACAGCATTCTCCATAAAAACACAAGCCCTCCTGAAGGAATCCATTTAACATGGTCTTTAAACAATACATTTTGTCTAAGCCATTACTGTATGTCTGTATGTCTACTTTTCTGCATCTGTGAGAGTAATAATGATTTCATTCAAGTATCCATTTCCTCATCTGGTCCCAGGCTGCATTGCAGACCAGCTCTGCAAGCTCAGTATGCCACATCCAGGGATACATTTTCCAGATAGGAACTTCAGCTCAAAACCAGTACCAACAGCACAATGTTGTTCTCCAGAGTCTGAAAAAAAATGGATTAAGAGACACAGCCCAGTGTCATGAATCATGCTGCACCAAATGGAAACAGCTCAAGGTACAGTACTTGTCTTTCAAGATGCAAAGCGGTCGACTACCAAACTGTCTTGGAGTGAAAATAAGGGAAAAGGGAAAGGAAAAAAATAAAATAAAGGTGGTATAGGGGTCAAGTCTTCATTCTGTTGAATCTTCCCTCTTTTAAGTAATTCTGAAAGATACAATAAGCTCTGTATCATCCAAGAGAGGTTTACTCAGTAAATCAGCATCAGTTTGAGTTAGCTGCTTACAGAAAAAGCCTTGCTCCAGGATCTTAGTGAATCACCAAGTTCAGCTGGATGGATGTTTTTGTTTTTTCATTTTGGACATAAATAAACACCTCTCCTTTCAGCATCTGAAATGAGGATTAAACTGACCACAGAGTCATATTCTGTATTCAGTCAAGACTGCAGAGAAAGAATAAAAGATGATCATCATCATAGCCAAGGTATCTTCTAATGTGAAACAGGGAAGAGATAACAGGAATTAATGGATATCTTTTTGATTCACAGAGGATCTTTTGTGCAAGAAGGGCTTTCCCAGAGGGTTCAGAAAGGATGTATTGTTTTGATTTAGCAGCAACAGCTCTATTTTTTCATAGTGATTTTCATCTTCAGTTAACATTCATCTGAGCTGAAACTTGTTCTTGACAGCATTTATCCCCTTGTGTTTGTGGTTACAGCAAATCCAGGGTAATCCAGGAACTAAATTACCATGTATGTTTCCCTCTGCTCTGTCTCTGGACAGAACTCAGATCAGGTAGAAGAAAAATTCTAAGAAGTAAAAATGAATATGCTTCTACTTCACAGATAGGCTGGCCTTATCTGGAAAAGCATTCAAACGGTAGCAATCAAAGGCTGAAAACAAAAGCTACTATTCGTATTCCAACGAAAGAGAGAATATGAGGATGCACCTCTTTTTGGAATCTACCTAGATACACACCAGACAGAGCTTTACTCTATTCATTCTCTGGTCACTTGAAGTCAGAGGAGGATGTCAAATGGGTTGCAGTGTTCCAACCTGAAATGAGTTGCACTGTTCCAACCTTAGGAAGCTGAAAAAAACAGCTTCATTCATGTCTGCAAGAGTCCATTGGTAACAACAAGAAAGCACATTAGCACTTCTGATTCTTGCTTATTTTCAGACCCTTGCTGGGCAAAAATGTCATTATGGTAAATCTAGCTAGAACCCCCAAAATTTCCAACCAGACAGCAAAGGTAGGGAAAAAAAAAAGCTCAGCTCCATAGAAGACTTCTGACACACCTTCATTCACTTCCATGGAAAAGAGAATTTGTAGCCTCTTTCTCCCTGAGAATAATTTATGGTTTTCCCCAAAGCTCTCACTTTTCAGAACAGAAAACCTCATACTACATGCAGAACCTGCCAAGCTCCATAGAAAAGAGATCAGAAAAGAGAGTGAAGAGGAGGGCAAGGACACTTGCTTTCATCTTTGACATAACTCTTTCCTAGAGATCTGTAGGAGCAAAAGGGGACACAAACTCCAAGAAGCAGCAGAATTAAGATAACAGTGTCCCTGTGAGACAAAAGCTGTCCTGTGATATAACTAAAAGTGAGAAGCAGACAGGGTACTGCTAGTCCAAAACTTAAGTGTCTCTAATAATAATTCAGAAGCACAAAGGGTATTTGGAGCCAGACAGAAGCTAAGTACAGAGCATTCATGATTAGTGCTGTCTAAAGTTCCCCCCTACCTAAACTGATCTGGCTGAAGCATCATTTTAGGCAGAGGACCTTGACAGGATGTAAAAATAAACACATGGCTCACAGAATGCTAATTATTTGTTCTAAGTGAGCTTATGAATAAGATATTAGATAATACATCTCAACCAATATTCTGTGGGTATTATTCCCAAATAAGTGATAGTACTACAGCACTAGCCATGTCAAGACAAATGCACACTACCACTGTGTAGAAACAGCAGCACTAAGGAAGTAGAAATCTTTGGAAAAAAAGTCACTGATGGTAGCAAAGTTACTGAGCATTAAAAGAACAGCCTATATAAAACTAAATTGGTTCCCTATCTTATTTCTGTTGGGGAAAAAGTCAAAAGCTGGATTCATTTTTCACTGGATCATTATTATGCTCTTCTGGATATTGTCTGCAGTGACTTTCATTCCAGGAAATAATATAAATCTAGTATTACAGCTGAACTCAGGAGTCACATGCACTTTAAAACCACAAGTTTAATTGGGTTCTGGGATCAAAAAGTTATATCCAGGTTGCATTTGCCATTCTTTCAGCCTCCAATTGTCCTTTCCAAATCAGAATTGCTAATAGAAACTTTTACAAGTCTGTAATAGTGAAAACTCTCACATACAGATAATGGGCTGGATTGTGCCTGGCTCTGTGAAGGTGTGCAAATGGGAAAAGATCACAAAAGGCCTACAATACACAATATATTTTCTGCAGGGCAAGTCAGGATTCACAGCCTTCCAATTAATGGAGCAGAGGCCAGTGCTAGACTCTCAAAAGCACTCGAGGAGGGTTCTGCTTGCAGCAATTGACTTGTCTTGCACAAGAGGAAAGGACAGACATGGTGCACCTTCTCAAAAGGGGCAATAACAGCCAGGGTTTCAGAGAGCAGCTGCAAGTTTTTCTTCTGCTCAAGCCATAATGGTCTTCAGTCTTTCAAATTGTACTAATCTCACCCCTACTTTTAAGAACCCTGAAAATTCTTATCTTTGAGTTCTGGCCAAGGCAGAGATGCTCATGTAGATTTTGAAGAGAAAGAAGATTAAAACTCAGTATTTATTATGTGCTGCTCCTGGAGAACAGCAGTTCTCAGCTCTGATTGCACCCTACAGAGCTCAAAACCACATCCCTTTCTGTGCCAGGAGGATGATAAGCTAAGCCTAGCTGTTCTCAGAGAGGATGCTAGAATGTGCTATTGGACTTGCAGGAGCTGGCTGACAATAATAGTTTTAGAAGAAACACATGTTACAGGGACAGTAGAAAGTTTAAGCTCTGGGTCATATTAGTGACTCTGTATAGTGCTGATAAAATCGTAATGACAAACTGTAGCTAGAAGACCAATTGTTTAAGTAATTAATGTCCTTTCTCTACTCTAGAATAGCCATTTAACTTTCATTCCCTCAGAAAAAAAAAAAAAAAAAGGAGAAAAATTTCTACCTTTGCTATCATTATCAGTCACCAGTCTTTCAATAAGTCCAGGAAGTCAAATCATCAAGGGAGTTTGCTGGTGTTTGTTTTGGGAGTTTTATATTTGCAATTCAAATTTTCCAATACAGTAAAATTTAATTTTGTATAAGTTGCATATTATTTCCAAACATCATTCTAAAATAATTGCTGATGTTAAATACAGTCACTTGAGAAGGAAAGGAATGAACATAAAATAACAAAAAATAAAAATAAAAACAAAAAAAAAAAACAACAAAAAAGAAAGAAATCCTGACACTCAAATGTCCTAACATCAAGTAGTTACAAAGATAGAGCTTAAGGTTTTGCATCAATCTCAGCAAAAATGTGGGAAAGAATATAATTTACCATGTTTGTGGAACAATGCCTCAACATTTTTCTTTTCTGTTAACATGTACTGATAAATCCAAGCCCAGAACAAATCCATCAGCTGCAGGGAGTGCCTGTACTTTTAACATCCTTTACTACCAAAGAATGTTTTCCATTCTGCTGAGGAAGTGCACCCCTTTCTAAACACGTGAATCAAAGCCCTCTATTCTTTAACAAAACGTGTCTCAAATTAAAGCATTAAATCTTTCCTTAATCAAAGGAGCAGCAAAGGTTGAATAGCAAAATGACTCTGTTCAGATGTTCAGATTTATCATTATTATTATTAGACTAGGGAGTAGCAACAAAAAAAAAACCAGACTGAGAGCTCCTATGGGCAAAGGACCAAGCAGAACATGGGGCACGCCATGGGAAGCTGGTGAGGGATGACACCTTGGGACACTACCCCATCTTACTTGACACATGTGTGCTCCTCAACTATTAAAATTTCAAAGTTAGTGTATTCTATTTTAATAGCAATGCTTCAGGATAGTTTAATTTAACCTGCTTTAATGTGCAGCCACAATGAAATTCTGCTGAGAGGCAGAACTTCCAGCAGTGCAGAGCCAAGTCTTTGAAATGCTTTGCCTTACTTGTGACTCTGCAAGCATGGCCTAAAAGTCCTCAGCTGACAGAAATGACAACTGTAATGGCAACACAGAATAAGGGTGTGTGCCAGGAGAACAGGAGAGTTGAGTCAAACAGATGAAATAACTTGTCCTAAGCTGGACAGCACACTAATGGCACAGCTGAGAAGATAATGGTTCCCTTCCAGACTACTGACCCTATCAGGGTAGCTATCAAACCTGCTCACCAGGACCTTGTGAGCTCCTGTGATCAGTACACAGCTACCCCTGTGAGGGCAGAATCCCCAGACTGGGTTATCAGAACAGCCGTCTGAACTAAACTTTTGCACCTATGGCTACAATACTCTATTCACTGGACTCTGCTACTTCTAAAAATAGTCTCCCTTCAAGTCACAAAAACAGCTATGTCAGTTCATAGCATTTTTCCATCTAGCCCCAAATCTTGTCTTCAACAATAAGCAGAAGTAGATGGCAAAAGGAGAGGACAAGAGCAGAGGAAGCATATAGATAACTGTATGTGTACCTTTGACCATACTCCCAGCCTTTAAAAATTTGAATGTTTAGCACTGTATGCACAGTCTTTTGGAGGCAATTCCTCAGTAATTTCTATGCAATGAAATTATCTATTCTCATTTGGAACCCAGGTGAACTTTTAGCATGCCATTACTCAAGGGCAAAACATGGGGGTTTTTTCCCTTAAACTGTGATCAAATCCTGAATTCTGAGATTCAAAGTATGGTGCTCAAGCCATGCAACTACCCAAGATGAACCATCATTGTGGCTCCAATCAATTTTCAAAGTTTTACTCCCGTTCACCCAGTCAAAAGTCATCCTTGTCTACAATCACCACATTACCCTATTTTTCAAGTATCCCCATCCTTCTGTTCCTCAAAATATTCAGCCAGTATAATCAACAATGATGCCAACACAGGCCACAAAAGCAAAACCAGCAGGGAAGAAAATCCTCTTTGAAAAATGTGATATTGCTTAGGGTGGGAGGCAGGCTGTCCATCTCTGTACCTGTTGTCTCTCTGTATCAGGTGTCTAGTGGATAACAAAATAGGCATCATCCTCACAACACAGGAGATGAGAACTGGCATCGTACCTATAGAATTTCAGGTAGAAAGATAAATTCATTCTACTTCTAAAGTAAAACCATTCATGCCATTTTTGATACTCATGTAGTATTGCCATTACAATGCCAACAAAAACATGCAATTATTATCCAGGCTATCAGTTTGTCTTACCACAACTTTGAAACAACTTCTGTGACCAGTACACATCAAACATTCCTATGAGGGCAGGATTCCCATATCAGTTTATCAGAACAGCTGTCTACACTAAACTGTCGTGCCTATGGTTACAAGAATGTGCCATGGCTAATCTGGATCTGGGTGGGATTAACTCCGTACAGCTGCTGGTGCTGAGATTTCTGGCTCTATTTAATTTGGCAAAGAACCGCGCAGGAAGCTGAAAGACTCAGTCACTGTAGTGAAGCTTCTGACATTTCTGTGCCCAGACCCTGGAGAACCCAAACACAACTCGAGCCAGAAGTCAGTAAACTATTCAATTTACACAAACAGGCATGTAAACTCAGGTTGCAGTTTTGTTACCAATTAAATTGCCCAAAGTGCAAGTTGTCTCTGCCCTTGCTACCTCCTGTGGCTGGATATTTGTACTCCCTCTTGGATGCCAGTTCTAGTGCATGTTTGGTGATGTGCAGAGCTGGCTCATAGAGCTCAAGGACAAATGAGAAAAATAAAGAAAGAACAAAGAGACAGAAACCAGAATACCTTAGTTTTTAGCAATATCTGCTCCCTAGCTTGATTCACCTGGTAGCCATACAAACACAAATGTCTGCACCAGGGAAGGAACAGCTTCCAGCAAGGACAGAGCCACCTCCTACCACTAGGACTGAATTAAATAACCATGAAACAGCAGTGTGGTAGGGCTTGTCCTCTACAGAGCTCAGTGCAGCAAAGGGAGGGAATAGGTCTGTTTGTCTACAGTACTGCATACATCATGATCCTGCCACGACTCTGGGCAGCCACTTCTTAAGACGATTTAAATATCTATAAACATTGCCGGTTCAAAATTAAACAAATTAGTCCGTCTGACAGTGCACATTTGCTAATTTACACATTTTATAATTGCTTCACCAACTCTTGGATAGTTTATCTAAGCCAGTGAGCCTGCCTCAGCTTTCTTAATAGAGAATGCACTTTAGCAACAAAGTGTTGTACAGAGCCCAGCCTAATTTCACAAGAACTTTGCAACCTGCCATCTTCATCTCTGCTGAGTCAAAAAAGGACTACCCTTTGTTCTCAGCCCTTGGAGAAACACAAAGGTCAATGTAAACCTAGGGCAGAGTACTCTATTCTCCACAAGACATGATTTTTCCCTATTAACATTAAATAGGATTATCAGGGAGGGATGGGAGACTTGCACGGACCCTGCCTGTTTTGTGTTTGGGAAGCTTAGGTTGCTGGGAATGCCTACATGGTGTGTATCCACAGCTAATTAGTGGTAAAGACCCCTCCTGTGGAGTCTATCAAAGCCACTCCACCCCTAACAGGGCTGCTGCAGAGACATCTGAAGCTGTGCCTTCCTTCTAGAGGGAGGCAGTGATTCCCTTTACCATACAACACTGAAAAATCAAATCCAGGATTCAAACTCAGGTATCTCACTCATGAGATCACTAAGGCTGGCAGAAACATCGATTTTAATCAAAATCAAATAAAAAGTGAGCCACTGAACCTTCAGAGAGCTGCCACAAGCAAAGTACGTACAGCTTCACTTTAAAAGACAATAACAACAAAAATATCACAGCCTCATCTGTGCTAAAATACCTTTGACATCAGCCACATGAGCATCCCAGTTGACTTATTCCCACTGGCATGTGGCTTCAAATTACATCCCTTTGTACAGAAACACCTAAGAGGATTTGTTTTAAGAGAGAGCTGTCATGACTGCACCAACCATCATTCATAAAGAAGAAGGGTTCTTCCTTATGGAAAAAAAGCTTTAATTTGCAGCTAATGCTTTACAGTACTTTCTCCATTTGAGGTTGCAGGGAAAGAAGGTTAAATCTCTGCATCTCTATGCAACCAGGACCAACTACAGCTGCTCAGTCCTTCAGAGAGAAGGAATCTTGTCCTTTTTCTACTGACAGTCATTCCTATCACCAGGATCTTGGATCCAATGTCCTCACCAACAAGAGGTCAAGGCCATAGACTTGTGCATTCTCAAACATTTAGTGCTTCTAGCATGCCTCCATTTACACCTTTGATTTCTCAGTGATTTCCTCACCAGGAAGCTTAACAAAGGACTGTATGAGATACAGCCAGAAATGTTTCCCCACACATCACCTTCAAAACTTACATGATGGAAGTCATATATAATGCCTCCTATCAACAAAGGACTTTCTGGAACTAAAATCAGAAACAACCTGTAAGATACTACAAGTGAAGCTGTTGAACTACATTTTAGGAATAAAATAGAGGTTTAAGAGTCTTTAGATAACAAAGAAACAGCCATCATGTCCACAGTTAAATATTGCAAGATACTTACTTATAGGCCTGTCAAGCAGCATTTGTGTTTCCCCCTTGCCCCCTCCTTTTCATCTAAAGCATCCTTCTGTACATTAAAAAAAAAAAAAATCTATGTCCCATGTAGCCAATGGATCCCATTAAGCAAAAATAACAGAAAAAGTAGAAGAAAGAATAAAAGAGCCCCAAGAAGAAGGCAACACAAACTCACCTTCCAAACTGGCCTTTTCATTTTAGTTAGGGAGTTTCATCCTTGTTATAGAAACAGGGACAATTATGTTCTCCAATCTTTAAGGCGGGTGGCTGAAAATCATTAGCAACACCTGCATCTGCAAATCATTTTGTAATGCTCTGAATGAAAGATGATAATAAATTGCACTGACATTCATGGAACATTTGCAATTTCATCATTCAAGAGAACACACGGATTCTGGAGGAGAAGCACGATTGAAAATCTTATATGATAGGAAATAATATGGGTAGTTTGCATTTATATAGCTCCCACCACCTGAGAATATTAAAAAAAAAAAAAAGATATCAACTGTATCTCTGAACATCTTTCATAAGATTCTACAGGCCTTCTTGCCAAGCTCAGATCAGAAAAGGAAGACAAAACAGGGAGTTTTTATTCACTTCATACAGCAGGGTAAAAGGCAGAAGAAGAAACCAGTCAGGAGTTCCTTGTTCTACCTACCCCACGGCTTCCTAAATGCTTAAAGTTCTGACATCAGAGAAAGAAAAAATTCTCTAAAACATAATGAAGTGGCACAGAAACATTTATCAAGGCTACAATCTGGAATAGAGTTTAGCCTTTTAGCAATATACTCTGAACTGAGAGATGAAATAAGTTGTGTAGCATGTAACTTATTCCTAAAGCACATTCTACTGTAACTTAATTAACATACAAATACAATTTTTCTGCTATTTAATAATAAATAGAAGGAAAAATCCATTATATTCCCTAATGAACTACAGTTAAAATTTCCTTTGTTTTGGCTCTCCAAGAGTAGAAATGTTACTAGTTAATTTCTTGACTTTCTCTTTTAACCTTGTTTGTTGCAGGAATTTTGGGGACTACAAACAATTGTAAATTGAGAAAACTTCCCAAAATCACTTGGACTTGTTTTCAACACAGCAGTTTATATTTCAGCATTATCATGCTGTCTAGTCCTCTTCTAATTTTCCCCCTAGCCTCAGAATATGGTTAGCTGGGGAGCAAAGAGGAAACCAGGTGGCTTATGAATAATTAGCACTTTTTATAGTATTTCTTCACATGCATTTCTACTAGCATACTGTTCCAAATTTAATGGGATTCTGAATACCCTGAACATAAAGAGAAGTATTTACACGGAGCACCATTGTCTGTCTTGGTTGATTTATTGTTGGTAGAAAGAACTCATTAGCTGTCAGGCCAGTTGCTGAAAAGACTATAATGCCAATGCACAAAGTTGACATAATGAATATAAAGGAAAGAACCTGGGCCAAATTCAGAGGCAATCTGTAAGGTAATGTAATTTATACCCACTTATGCTCACTCAGATTCCCTTAGAGCTTGTTCTACCCACTCTATTGGTGCATGAGGGAATCTAAATTGATGTAATTTATATATCAAAGAGTCAGAAACGCTATAAGGCCCCTAAGTGTGGGGCACTTAAAGTCATGCTTTCCTACATATTGTTCTCTTCATTAACCTGTCCTGAATCCTCCCTCCCTTTACTGTTTCAGCCTGTGATTTATGCCATCAACAATCCCTGAAATGCAATGGGCCAAGAGAGAGGCAGAGTGTAGGTAAATGAGCATGACTCAGAGGAAATCTAAATAGATGTAACACAGAAGTTAGGGAAGCCAGGTGTCTCTTGCATGCACATCCACTCTTCCCAGTCCTTGGATTTAATTTGAGATTTGGCTCTGCATATCCTCCATTACCACTGGCAATTGAATTTGTTACTCAAATGATAGAAGCAGTCACAGATCACAGACCCTCAATTTAGGGCCAGGAGAGACATTATGATGGTCTAGTTCGACCTTTGGCACAACAGAAGCCAACAAATATAACCCAGAAACCCCTGGGCTGAACATAGCAAAGATGAATGAGGAAGACCCAATGCCAGTTTAAAGATTTGAAGTGACTGGGGAGTCTGCTGCATCCCTCAGCAACATGTTCCACTGTTAAATTACCATTGCCTTTCGAAACATGCACTGGGTCATCTTCTGAAGTTTACTGGCTTCAATTTTCAGCCACTGGCTCTTTCTTTGTTCTACTAATTTTCTCAATATATCTCTTATAGAGTATATATTTAATTGTCTCTCACCCTTCAGCTCATCATCTCACATTTTCTACATCCAGACGCAAGAAAACAAATTTTGTACTCAAAATAGTTTTAGATTGAGTGAGCTTGCAATGAAAATTATTTATATATGCTATCCTGATAAAAGCTTTTTCATTTGGGAGAGGAAACAGGACAGCTGGAGTCTGGTGACCAGAGTCTCTTCCTTTGGTATCTGAGCACTCCAGGATACTATCAATTGAAGTATTTACTCTCTCTATGCTATCTGAACATACTGGGAAGAAGGGAAAGAGAACCAGGGTTGCAAGAGGCTTGATTGTTAAACCACTGCTCTTCATTCCTTCCACAGCTTTCTGACTGACAGCTATTCTGCTATCCCATTCTAAGCAAGCACTCCATCACACAAAAAAATTCAGATTTTATCACCATCTGCTAATATACAGAGATATGTGGTCAGCAGTAGCTCTATTGGCAATGATATATGGTCATATTTTCTGGTTTCCAGTTGAACTACAAACTACTGTGCAACAAAAAAATCTTCACACCTTAAGGGAGACCTCACTACAAATTACATTACAACATAAGGAGTTGCAGGAACATATGAGAAACACAAAGGGATTGTCTGGAGTGGAATTCTGGTTTTCTATCAACCAGTAAATGGGATTGTCCAGAACAGGATGTTTTCACATTGTTTGTACTTTTGTTTCTAAGCCCTCCAAGAAGATTTGTCAGACAGTACAATATATGCCACTTTTGTTTCTGATTTCAGAAGTTAGCACACTAATCCACTCTGCACAGGCATGGTTGATGCTACCTGTCCCAGTCAGAGAGATGTTAAAGGTCTGTGCTCTGTATGACTGAAAAGGATGAAGCACAAACTAGCTACATTTCTCTTCTGGTCAGAATGCAACTCTTGGGTAGAAACTAGCTGGCTCTCAGCAAAGTTAATGTTGCTTTATTGTCTGTCAGAATTATCCTCTCTTCATTTGGAACATCTGCTCGCCAAGAGGGGGACAGACTTTGCACAGGAGCATCAAACAGAGCCAGGAGGAAGCACATGGCTGCAGCGAACCACAAAGAGCAGCCAGCATCAAACACCGGTTCAGTGCTTCCTATCGGCTAATGCCTTTCATCCTGTGGCCTCCTTCACCTCCAGACTTGGCCTCTGTCTGCATTTACACCTTCCCAGAATAAAATCCTTGCTTCCCCCACCCACTTGGTAACCATCATTCAGCTAGTTTGTCTATGACTCATCCACTTCAAAACCCTGCTGACTCACAGGCCTCAAAAAGGAAACTTGCTCAAAGAACGTAGCGAGACGTGGGTATGCCGTCCATGCCAGCCAGGAGCTCATCCCAGCTGACCCGGCCTTTTTACTGGTGAAGGAAGATGTATTTTGTTTGTGAATTTTTATCATTTTAAAGCCTAATTAACTGACAGATATTTATAACCAAAGTGTACCTCAATGGTCTGATTTCCAAAAATATTACGTACCCAGAAGCGCCCACCAAACCTAATGGGCACTCAATAGTGAAATAAGATAAGGCTATACAGCTTTTCCAACAAGAATATACAAGCTTGAACCCATGGGTAAAACCTGACTTAACTAATGTGATAAGGTAGAGCATGTTAAGTTAAAATAGCAGCTGTAGAGAAAAAAAAGGCAATACAAAAAAAAATTAAGACATTTTAGATGGACCTGTTTAAAACTGTCTTACGGGGGAGGAACAGCAAGTCCTCCTTGAAGGAAAAAAATCAAAGAACTAGACAATTCTGCCTTTATATTTCCCAATTCACCATATAATTACTAACACACCTACACAAGAAGTTACCAGAACCCTCTTTAACCAAGGGTGAGGGATCCAGCAGCTTCCTCAGTTGCATCTCTCACCATGAGGTAGAAATTCCTTGGGCCTCCTTATAATACAAGCCACTGAGAAATGTCTGGAAGAGGTACTGTAAATCCATTTTATTTCACTTCTGAGGAAAGGAGCATGGTCTGGATGAGGTCTCTTCTAATACTGCACACCTTCTAACAAAATACTATCAGCATATTGAGGAAATGAAATTTCACACTTGAAGATTATCCTCCCTGCTCTCCCTATTTTTCCTGAACTCTACCATAATTTCTTCTTCTCCAAAATCTGCCTACTAAATGCACAGCCTAGTTCAAATCCATGCCTTAATGATGAGTGATTTACCTTCAATTTTTTTCTAGCTATGAAATGACCACCAGTAATTTTTCAGTCAAAAGTTACCACAGACTTCCATCTTCACTAGGACACCCCTGGAAACACCACTCACAAATGTTGGCAGCAGGACAGATCTAGCTTGCTCTAGAAAAACAACAACTAAGCAATGACAACAGGATCAGTCATCTTCTGAATTAACCACAGGACTCGTTACAATTTGAGTTTCTTCAAAAATTTCTTACTGCTCACATCCAAGGAAGACACCCACGTATATAAACTAAATATAAACTAATCAAGGTGTTTCTATGACAGACTAGAAAGAAAGAGAGAAAATGATGTTATTTTTATTTCTCTTTGAAATTATTTGGGAAGAGCCAAGTACCTTGTTTAAACAGACTACAGCTAGATAGATAGATTAGCCACGTAAGACTAATATTGAAATGGTTCAGAACTGAGTATCTAAACCAATTAGTAAATCCTCTCACTGTAATCTTTCTAGCTTTAAGAACTTAGTCTTATGTACTAATTTAAATATTTACTCTTACTGGAATAATTTTAAAAGGTAAAAGATTGCATCTAACAATTTACATTAGCTGATATAGATCTGGTATGCATCACCTGAAAAAGTGCAAATATTATCTGAATGTTTTTCAAACAATTTAGATAACACTGAACAAAAAAGAAAACCTCTGTAACACTGGGTATTTCATAACTTATCCCTTATCTGCTTGATGTGACATTTAGGAAAACACATTTTTAAAACTCAGTAATGTATTCTGAACGTAACACTGACACTTCTTGTCCCCCATAACCTCAGTCAAACCATGAAAAGGAGAAGAAAAAAATAAATTAAAAAACACTTAACATCTTCCAAAACAACAGTATAAAAAAATACTATTAGAATGTAAAATTACGTAATACAAATATTTTTAAAATAAAATCCCATCCGGTGTATTTTCTCACCCCTTAAAGGAAGATGTGTCAAAGATTGCACAGTTCACTGGGGACTTCAAAGCTGCTATCAATCTCTACATAGAAAGCATTCAGATACTGCCATGATGGGCAGCAGTATAAAACCCAAAGAGAGAGAGAGAGAAAAATAGATAAAATGCCCTCAGGAACAAGTTTCTTTCCAAGAAAGCTTACTAAACCAAGGCTTAAATTGAAACAGTATTATTCTTCTATGTAGAAGCAGTTTTTCATCTTTTAACTCTCTCTTGTTTGTAATACACTCACAAAATGAAATTTCTATCCTAAAGGCCAAATTCTGACAGTCTTCTTCCCACTGAATAACTCCTCATCCTGTATGCAGTGCTGCAGTTTCAGCAGAGTTGCTTACAAGGCACTGTTCAGCTGTGAGCACACCTGGACCACAGGATGGGGCCCAAAGGGAAAACACCTCACATGTTACCAGTCTCCCAACACCAGCACTCCATCTGTCCCAATAAATCACTTCTACCAACCTCAGTGAGGAGAAAATTAATATAATTAAACAAATCAGGCATGGGGTTTTTTTTCCTCTAGTTGTCTGCTTTGGATATTCCCACTGTAAATGCTGAGCAAGCAACAGATAGAGCAGCACTTGGCATCAATATGAAACACAAACGCAGAATTTCAAAATGCATGTCTAATTAAAAAATAGCCAATCATCAGCTGAGTGCTAAAACTACCATCTGTGAACTCGAGAAATACTCAGCACTGCAGCTGAACACCTAAACATAGGGAGCCCTGGTGAAGCTGGATGTTACATCTTAAGCTTTTCAGAAGACTGCATTCTGTTTTTCATTGTGTGACTTTCGAGCCTTTCAGGTATACCTGGATTAGACATTCAAGTTTTTCCCAGAAATCTTGAGGGAGATTAGAATTGGTACATATACAAACACACATTCTGACAATTTAGATCCTTTTGAATTAAAGTACTTTAGTAAAAATAAATTCCTGCCACCTAGTATAACTGGAAGAGCTGGTAACAGACCAAAGCAGTAGGAATTTCTCAAAATGCATGTTTAATAAAAATATACTTCACATAGCTGCTAGAGAAGCTTCTGTTGCATTTTTTCTATCCAAGCAAATAATCATTTTGTGGCAGTCCGTGCATCACAAATACTACAACATTTTTAAAAATTAAAATTAAATAGGGGAGGAAATCACATCCCTCTTCATTATCCAATCTAAGTTGTCAAAGCTAAATAAACAATAAAGTTATTTAAACCATTAACATCACACCACTAACAAAATGAAGAGTTCCCTTTAAAGAGATACCTGCTTTTAGATATACATTCTATTCACAGCTGTAAAAAAAGAACACAAACAAACCCACCCCAAAAAACCCAAACTTCTTCCCTTTGTCTTCTAAATCTCTTTTCTTCCTCTACAAAAAATACAGTAAAAGTGAGAGGTTTCCCTGACAGCTTGCAAGCACTCTTTAAAAAAAAAAAAAAAAAAAAAAAAAAGTAACATTTAAGCCCTAAGGAACTCTTGGTCTTCAAAAGTGCAAAGTACATACGGTTCTAGTTGAAATTAAAAGGAGCTGCAGGTGACCAGCACTTCTGGCTCTGAGGCCCCAAGCTACTGCACAGAGCACTGTCCCTTTGAAATTTCAGCATTTACCAGCAAGCAACTTGCTGAAGTGCAAGACACATGCACCCCTTTCCCCCACAGTGTTTACTTTTCAAAAGCACCGAACAGTTGTGGACGGCGTGGCTCTCCTGCAATATTACAGCCCTGGTGAAACAGGAAGCAAGCATGAAAAAATACCAGCTCTAATCCACACCGAGCATGAGCCCCCAGCCATCTCACACTGGGATATTTCCAGAGCTCTCATCTGCTGGGAATAGACTTCTTGTCTCACAGTGACCTCAACTGCTTTGCTCTTTTGTCCAGTTCCATTGCGTTCTCCGTGAAGTCAGCCAGCAACATCAGCGGAGACTGTATTTGTTCAGTGCCAGTTTATGGACACAGGCAACTCCAGAAATCCACTCCATGGCTTCCTTCACTTTGTAACACCCAAAATCTGCCACACAATGCACGGGAGACTGGCCACCAAACGGCAAAGATGGAGAAATTAAAGCTCAGGTAAGCACAAAGGTAGTGCACAAAAAGAAGAAGAAACGATTCTGAGCAACTGAAACTCTAGGTACTAGGGAGGAAAATGAAAAAAAGCCAGCAATGCATGAACTGGGAAGGCAGAGTGACTCATTCCCAAGGTGATGGAGCAGCATACAGTATATGGGTAAACAGTAAACACTACTTGCCATCTACCATCTGGGTCCTGGCACTGCTTTGCAATGCAACCTCCTACCAGGCACTTCACTCTTCTCCTTGCTGCTCCTACCCACCTTTGTGAGGCTGCCTTATTTACATTGCTCATAAACTCTTGCAGGCAGGGACTATCTCTTACCCTGCCTTTGTATGCAGCTCAGCACAACCAAACTGCACAGTCAGAGGCAGCCTGCAAACAGTAAAATACCATAAAAAAAAAAAAAAGAGGGGAAGAATATGACTGGCTTAGGAAATACAACAGTAAAATCTATATATAACAAAAAAGTTTTGATGGTCAAATGGTAGCATAAGCACCATGGCATACACATGAGAATTAGGTGAAAGAAAAATGAGAACCAGCAGAGTTCTTAAAAGGCTAAAAAGAAAACCAAAATAAGGGGAGGAGGGGGAAATCAAAACAAAGACATTGGTAAAGAAGTAGATTTGCTAAATCACAAAACACGGACAAATTGTAGAATAGAAATAAGGCTTCTGGCTTTACTTACATTCATTTCATGGTAAAGACACCCTTATGCCTCAGCTTTCAGAAAGTCTGTCCTTGTCACCTAAGCTTCAGATCACCTCTTTGACCCTCAGGCTGGTAAAAAAGAAGGCTTGAACTTACTTGACAATCTATCCTAAGAGCAAATGAGAATGTGGGAAAGAGGAAGGAAATAAAATCCACCTATCTCTACCTCAAAATAGCTGACTAGTGCAGAAAGGAAGTCACCCACTGAAGGTTAAGAAATAATAAACAACTAATAATTTACTCCCTTGCTAAAAGACCAGGAGAGATGAAGCATAAACGCCTACTTCATCGGCTGTTGCTGGAGCATGGCAGTCCTACTTCATTCCTCAACACACATTGTAAAATCACAATCTACATCTTTGTGGCCATTGGCACAGTTCCTTGTTCAGTTTTAAAACACCAATAATCAACCCTTGTTTGTAGTGTTTTCACATATTTAAAACAAAACCCTTGGGACACAAGAAGTTATCAGCGTCAAGAATATCATCATTTCTCTCCCATCCATGATGTACCTTTGAGCCAAACAAGCTGTGATTTTTTAAAATGTAACTATTTCCAACACAACAGAGAGGGAAGCACATATGATATTGTTACAAGCCAAGGTGAGAGGAATTAAAAAGAGTAATAACAACAGAAAATCTAAAATAAGTCCCGGCAAGGCACACGACGTCAGGCACGAGAAAACCGAAGCCAGTTGGCTGTGACAGTTCTGTATCTATGAACTACTACTTAGCTAACACCCACCCATAAATAACTTCTTTGCTATTGCCTTGGTGATTAACAGGGTGCTGTAGAATTGAAATATTTACCTGAAGGACTTGAACACAGACCAGCTTCCTTACACGATGCTGGTGGAATTGTGACAGTTGTTTTTCTCTAACCTTCCCATCAGTGCCTAACAAAGCTGGCAAGGACCAGTGGGACTGGGGGCTGTGCACATGTACTGTTCAAAGGCATTTTTTTCCCTTCTCCTTGGAAGAATGAAGAAGTCCTTTGCGTCCTTGTCCAGGTGTCTGCTAAGTTATTGTCTCCTGGAAACATTTGGGCCAAACACTGTTCAAATCTCTAAAGCACTGCAAGCTGGGCCCTGATCTGCCCCTCAAGGCATGTAACACCACAAACATCTTTTTCAGTCACCTCAGCAGGACTGCAGTCAACCTCCTTCCCCAGCACTGCAGACACAACAGGGAAGTCCTCTCCTCCAGAAAGTGCACCCTCTCACCCTGCTCCATTTGTCCTCTTCCCCGGCAGAAAGGCTCAAGAGGAAAGTGTAATGTTAAACCAGCAGGCAGGTTCAGGCACTTGCCTCAGGTAAGTGGTCTTGCAATGTGTTCTGTAATTCCAAGAGTCACATTGGGTTTAGTGTCAAATGTCTTTGAGAACTCCATCTGCTAAAGCTGTCGGCACTCAACAACTTCTTGATAACTAGAGATGAACATGTCACCTTCTGAAAATGTCTTTCCGATATTTTTTCCAGCTTCTTCTCCAGTCTTAGACGCACATGCACCACATTTGCTCATAAAGCAGCAACAGCATTCCTCATCTCCAGATTCTGTCCAAGGAGAGAAGGTGTGGATGCTACACAAGTCTACCCCCCAACCCTTGGTAATCCAGTACAGGCTTCTAAAAGCTGATATCATTATTTGCATGCAGCCACTGCATGAGCAAATAAGGCGTTTTAAGGCACCTCTCAGAATGGGCTCTGAAGATTAGTTAATGTTTATACAGCCCACTGAAAACTGAAATGACTGCTACATGCTAAGTATTACCATCACCAGGGATCCATTTAAGTCAAAGCAGGGCAGACAGTGAAGGAAACAAAACTTGTTTTTTCTGTCCAGCACAATTACTGCCAGACTTCTGCATGCTAAAAACACCCAATAACCCATCTAACACAGTAAATTAATGTTTATGCTATTAAGTTTAGACAATCTTAAGCTGAAAGCTTTTCAAACTACAGGAAATTGCATGTTGCACAGGGACAACTGTATACAATTACAGTGATTTCATAAAATGGCAGAGATATAAAGCAGAAACTGAGTGGCCGGCAAGGCTTCTAAATCACACAGATAACAAGTATGTCCTGGTGGGCCAGGAGTCTACTTCTTTCTCACAGCTGTTCCTAGAGACAGGAATTATATCCATAATCTCAAAATTCGAGGCAACTCAGTGCATTGCACACTTGTATCTGTGAGGCACTGACAGACCAGCATTGTTATTGCCACCGTGGAGTCACTGTACATCAGGCAGATTTATTAATACTCCATCTTACACTCACAGTAAAAGCAACACCAAAAAGGACACGGAAAAATTTGGACCAGCCCATGTGTTTCTTTAGGATGCAAAAGCTCCAAAGAGACACAAAGAGCACAGACATGAAATGAAATGAGTACGATGCTCCCCCAGGCAGAAAGTTCCCAGCTGCTTTGCTAAAGGCCACAGCAATATGTCTGTTTTATGCTTGTTTTCACGAAGGATTGTTTAACAGTACACTTAGTGCAGCTCTACATTGACACAGTAAACGTCATCTTAATACAGCCTAGGTAAAGCTTTCAGCTTACCAAGTCCTGCTGCACGCTTTGTCAAACATCTGAAGGACTGCAGTGCCTCTGACTTTTTTCTGATGTCTTGCAGGTATAGAGTCGTATTAAAGGTAGTTTTCATGAATGCAAAAACCAGGCAGAGGCTTGTCTAAGAGCTATCAGTCCTATTTTTTTACCTTATTCATTGTACCGTTCACAGCACATTTTTATCGCCAGCCTCCCTTCCACTAAACAATTCCAGAAGTGTCATTTGCACACCAAACAAGTGTATATTGTGCCATTCAGTTACATGTGGTAGATTATCAGGTTGTGTATAGCAGCTAAGCAGGGCATGGACAGCTGTGTAGACACATCTCAGCTGATACTAAAAGAAGTCTTGTTGGCAGTTCTGATCTTAAAGTAAATACACTGAAAAACTTAGCTCCAATTAGGCTGAGCCTGATATGATTTTCTGGAATGAACACTAAACAAATATGGCTGATAACACCATCTTTGCAAATACCTTGTTTGGTTTGTCTTTAAAAGATGACATTTCCAAGATAAAAATGTCCTGACTTCAAAACAATACATCGCTGCTGTCCGTGTTCACAAAAATCTGAATTTTGTGTTTTAAGCCGTGTGCTATGCTTCGTTAATGAGAAATCACCACCCTGCATCGCTGACATATTAGCCGAGCTCCAAGTGACCTAATTCATTTTTAATATTTCATAGTTTGTTAAAAGCTGTAACGAGAGATCACTAACACGGCTCTGACACTCCCTGTCATGAATCAAAAGATGTAGGGAAAAGGTCATGTACTTACTAACTGGCACCAAACCAAATTCATCAGTACAAAATGAGAGAACAGAAATGAAGACTGCATTTCCCATTATGCTTCTCTCTTTGTAAGAGTATCCATCAACTTGCATGACACCAAAAGCAGAATTTATTTATATGCGCGTCCCCAATAAAAGGTCAGAGAGAAGTGAGAAAGAGAAGAAATAAGGATTGCAGCCTTTGTCCAAGCAAGTAGTTCCTTCACTTTAAAGCATAATAAGCATCAACAGCCTTTGAAGACCAAAAGGAGAAACAATTCCCAACCACATAAAGAAACTAACAAGTCCCTTATATGGCTAGGAATTGCAATGTCATTTTTTTCCACAGCCAGAAAAATTAAAGCAAGAAGGGAAAATAGAGCAAACTTTAAACAGGCAGCTCTCTGAGCACCAGGGAATTCACACAGGCACATCATTCTAGCTTTAAGAACTGCCAAACACTTTCTTCTTTAAAGGGAAGGAGGACATTACACCAGGTGAGTCCCTGAAATCTAGATTTTAACTCTCCTGTTGTAACTATGGATACCCAGCTTTAAAAACCTTTTATGATGTAGCGGTACACCAGGCTCCCTTACCCTCTGGTGAAACACCTCCATCTGAAGTCCCCTGATGTGGCTTTATCTCGCAAGTCACCCATGCAGCACCGCAAGACTTTGCCAGCTCTAGGACTGCACATCCAAAACAGCCCTCTGCCCTATCCACGGCATCTTCAGTCTGCATTTCACCCTCCCATAACCCTGGCACAAACCCTGCCAGCTTCTCAACCAGGAAGGCAGCTAGACTGCATCACGTGTTGCTCCAAATAACCAGAGTCCCTCGCAGGCAAGACACACGAGATTTGATGGTTGATCCAGTCCTGCCGTCTGCCATCGGCAGGAGGCGGAAAGGTCAGGTTCCTGGGCAGCGTCGATACTGAACTCTGAATGGCTTGGCCTGGCTGCTCTCTAAATATAGCTGGGCAGAGGAAGGGCTGTGAGAGTGGGTGGGGCAGGGAGTGGAACAGAAGCCAAATGAGCAATCAGTTAAATACAACACCATGTTGGTCCACCAGTAAGACTTCCCCTCTCTAGTCCGACACATACTCTGCAGCAGAGTATTTAAGCACAGCTTCAGGATTAAGTCTGTGAATGCAAACTCACAGAATAAAAACAAACTGCTGCTTGATTTATACTTGGGGAGTGGGGAACACAAGTCTGTTCAGCAACTTATCTTCTTGAATAAATTTGAATCACACAGGAGTGACATCACTTCCACAACATGACAGCAAATAAATCATCATCAGCCACATGGTACTAACCATAAAACATGTGTCAGGAAGACACCAACAAGGAACAAAATATCAGAGTACTTTACATTGTAAACATGCAATCTTATGTGTCTTCTGGCTTCTACTATGATCTATATATGTCAGGTGGTTTATTTCATTCATTTGCATCTGAATGAAGTCAATACAATTAACAGAGGAACCCTCATAGAAAATCTGTCCAAACAATTTCATCTGCATAAATATACCACAAATGAAGCACTTAAAATGTAAATATTTACCTTTAAATAAACTATCACATTTGATACTGAAGTTAACTTTGCAACAAATAAGCAATTCCACCACGGTTGCAAGCAAGCCCAAAAACAAACAAGATAAATGGGAAAGAAAGAAGGAAGAAAAAAAAAATTTTTTTTTTCATACAAAATACAGAAAAAATAATCTCTTTCTCTTATTTGACAATGTCAGACCTGAAGTCTTTCAGCTAATAAAAAAACTTTTAGGAGAAGAGATTAGATTTTGCTGTAAACCAACAAAATATAAAAGACAGCATGACTGAGGAATTCAACAGGAGCTTCCAATCTGCAGCTACAGATAGGACAAGCAATGTTTCCATAACTTCTTCATTTAGAAACACTGTATCCTCAGAAAAGACCGACACAGAAAACTGACTTGTTTCAAATTTCAAAGAGGCTACATAATATTTTTATCTTAAGAATTACATAACTAAAAGCAAAACCAGCTCTCTGATACTTTTTTTATTTTTTTTTTTTTTTGTGGATTAAGTGCACTTAGTTCTCTTACAGAAACTGTTAATCTTCATTACAGGCACTGGGCTCCATGTGAGACATCTCCTATGGCAATTAGACTTCCCCTCTGTATAAATCGTATCTCAACTGGCAGAGAGAGGAACAGACACAAAGACAAAGCATCTGGTTTATGCTGCTCATTCTCTAAAATTATAAATCACGATAAATAATGTTAAAGAGAAATTATAGCCACACCAAACACAAAATGCTGTTAAGTATCAGATGAGGTATGTCCTCGGCCCCATGCACAATGTAGAATCATTTTGATTTGCTGTTTTCTTTTGTGACTGTTATTTGTTTGTTTCTTTTTAACCTGCATGTTGTTCAGCTGTCCTGGTTTTGCCATGGTGATCAGTATGTGCTTTGTGGGTCTGATTCTGTCTTGCTGAAGACCACTGAATCTTTTTCATTGATTTTTCAAAGGAAGCATAACAGATCCATCTCACTGTAAACTTCTATTCAATAATATTATTGTTTATCTTCTACTTAAAATATTGGTACATCATTCTGCATCAGTAGACACCATTCTTGGGCTGATACCTGCTTGTTTAGAATAACTCTCTTTGTAAAACTGTTTCCTTCCAACCTTCCCTTTGTTACTCAATCTTGCCCGTATGAGTGGGAAAGCAATTGCAAAACACCACTACAGGAATACTTGGAGTATAAGCTCTGACTATATCTGAGTAAATCACTGTTCTCTGTCTCCCTTCTCTGCCCATCTGCAGTCTTTGGTATGGAACAACTATATCATAAAAGCTCTTATTCACACATGCTTTTGATATTACACTATTTAATCACATACAGCTGTAACTGATGAGACTGTTACAAAACACAATTTTAATGCAGCACTGGAAGCAAATTCTTGAGACATATTAACTATTTTCCTCTACATACAATTTCTAGCACTAAAATTCTTTTCTTCAAGAAAAAGAAAATTCAACCAAACTATTTGTTTTTTAAAAAAAGTCTGCTTCTCTTCCTGGGCAGTCCAGAACAACGTTGATCGCAAGCAAACTCAGTCCCTGCCTGGAGTATAAATAGTGGAAAATTCACTTCCCACCCCTAACAAAAAAAAACAAAAAAAAAAAAAAGGAAAAAAAAAATTTAATACTCTACAGGCTACTCACAGCAAGACCCGAAATTAACTCAGACATCCTACTTGAAATGCATCCTTTCTTATATTTTTTTTAATTCATGGAAATTTAAGAACTGACAGTCTGATGATTTTTACCAAGATACTTGAATGAAAGTGCAAGCATACCATCATGCTTTCTTTGAAAGGACTTCATGCATTATAAACCAAACCAGTTTATTTCTGAACCACTGCACTTTGTTGGAAAGGGCACCTTGTATAAGGCATTTTAAATTATAACTATGAACACACTCGCCACAGCAAGATCTTTGTAGCCTCATCTGGCAAATGCTTGCAACTTCCATCTTTTGTTACAGAAATCAAATATCTGCTTGCAAAATAAGTAGCCATAAAATATTATAATATGAAAGTGTTTGAAGTAGTAAAAATTTGAATATTCCTTTTCCACAGGTTTGGTTTGTTTTTTTTTTAATTTGTGTGTTGGTTTGTTTTGTGAGGTTTTTTTTTTTTTAATTTGGTGCTTTCATTTGTGGGTCTTTGTGGGTTGGTTAGTTTTTAATTCAAACAGACTTGCATTGAGGCAACATATGAAAGGAAGATCAATCAAGAAATTTAATACTATTTTAATACATATCATCATGGTCCTTGAAACAACAAAAGTATTTTTATCCAGGCATGCAAGGATAAATGGAGAGCAAATGAGTTTATATATTCCTGCATTTTCAGAGGAACACGACTTTTATCTTCCTTATTGTTTAAGCCAATTGGCAAATACTAGAGCTAGATATTAATACTAACATCAAAATCATAGCCAGGCTGAAATACTTTTAAATGGCATTTAAATGAATTCATATTCCTTTTGGGCAGTTCTCTGAGGCATTTAAAACATGCTGTGACATACTGAATCAAACAGGGGCTAAGTGCGAACAAACTTCATTCCTAGAAATGCATTTCTCTATTTGCAAGTGTTTGCCTTTACTTTGGCACGATCACATGGGCTCCAGCTAGACTTTTGAGCTCTGGCAGTGATCCAAGCTGCAGATGGTTGGAAATGCAGCCTGAAATCAGTGTGTGGTTGATGAATTACTCCTTACACCTGACCCCTGCTTCACACCAGGCACCAAACACAATCTGAACACTACCAGCCAAAGAAGCCCTGTCAGGCATCTCCGTATCTGGAACGCTTTCTTCAAGGCCTTCTGTACGGCCAGATGGCCAAAAGTGGGGAATGCCGTAAACCCGCTAAACAGAAACGTGAGTGACTAAAGGGATTGGTAGGTAAAAGGTGAAGAGAGGCAAGAGCTTTGCACCGATTCCAAGTGCACACTTTCCAAAAGAGAGTGATGGAGCAGAGAGGAAGGTATGCTCATGCCACACAACCGAAGGAAGTCCTCAATTCCCTCATGCCAAAAGATGCCCTAAAAAATGTCAAAAAGGAGACATAACACAAACCCGCATGTGTGCCCACAAAATCACCAAACCAAACTTAAGCTCTTCTGAGTACACCTGTTTGAATTGCCTAATTGTTCTTTACTAAGCTGGGGCATATATCTGTCATTTCAGGAACAGGCTCATTAAACCCTCTTGCTTGCAGGTGAGTCTGCATCCCTTTCACAGCCACAAAGATGGGGTTTTATTCAGGTAGGTGTTGGGAAATCACACTTCTTCCTTTTGCACGTGTTCACACATGCATCAAGCATACAGAGATGAAGAGGTACTGTGGGTACTGTAAACACTGCCTCTTGTTTTGGGGTGTTTCTGCCATCTGACTGGGCAGCAGAGACAACAGCATGAAAATTAAACTAGCAGACCCAAACCATGACTAATAAGTAGGAAATATCTGGAGAATGCATGAAAGCAAACCACACGGAAATAGCTGCTTAACTGGCATATTTTTACCCCAAGTGCAGGTATAGAGATCGTAAACCAAACAACTCCTGTCGACAGGTAACTGTGGCACCTCCTCCTTTCTACCCAAGTGATTCAGGTTTTTTCAGTAGACTGTTTGCAAAGAAAGCTGACCCCAGCAAGAGGTCTAATCATAAGCTGCAGAGGACAAAGATAAAACACATCACCTACTAAATCAAGGAAACTCTTTCAAATATATTCAGAGTTAATATATTTTTCCCCTTTTTCATATTATAACATGAAATTTCACTGTGCTTCTTTTTGTTTTCTTCTGTGTTAAACAGCAAAGAGAAAAGAATTTGCTTTGGCAAGCAAGAAACAAAAGAAAGAAATTCAGATCATAATGCAAGATTTGGCATCCTTAACATTCTACGTGACAATTTGCAACGTACTGCTGCAAGCCAGTTGTTTGAGTAGTTACACCATCAGCAAGGATGCAACTGAGGAATTTCTCCTAACATGTCAAAATAAAATAAAAACTACTACAGATTCTCATCAGATATACATGAGCTGAACCACCTCCCTGCAAAATTTTTTGCAACAAGAAGACTATACTTCACTTACAACAGTAACCAGAACCATTTACTCCAAAATAAACTCCTTGGATAATTGGACTCTCTCCCTACTTTCAGCATCTGCCTAAAGTTCCAAAACTGTACATTCAAACTGAAGTTGTCAGACAGTGTCACACCAAAACCCAGTGCTTGTCCTTAAGAGACATATTTAATTCCTTGCAAGTGCCTTATAAGGATTGACACCCTCCCCTTCCTCTCTTTTTTGGATGACAATGGCTTTTTCTAAACCTGAAATTAAAGTTTTAGCTTCAGTGGTGGCATTTGATAATAAAGGAGCCCAAGTAAATGGAACTAGTGCATGCTTTATGTTCCACAAAAGGCCACGAAACACTAAAAAGTTAAAGCAATCAGACAAACATATGGAATCCATTTTTTCTATTTATAATCCCATTACCCATATAGCTATTCATTTACACCCTTTCTGCACAAGAACACGCCAGCCCCATTAGAAGACACACACACGGACTGTAGGCTGGAATCCTGCACAGCTCCGTGCTCCCCCGTGAGAGGGACGTGATGTACAGTAATGCGGTACTTCTCAAAGGAGAACCAAGGCAACTTCACCAAACAAGCAAAGCAAAAGCAGCACTTCACCCAAACAAGCTGGGGAGCATGAATTTCCAAACTTTGCCTGTTGAACACACTGCCACTCTGAATTTCAGAAGCTGTACAGAAATGCCATAAGAAAACCTAGAATTTCTTTCTTAATTACAAGTGAATGTGCAAACCTCCCCCCCGCCCTGCATGCATGACTATGAGCATAAAAACACATTCTTTCTGTAGAGCTGAGTCCTACTATGCTTGGTACAAAGAGCAGTTTTTGGAAAATAAGAAGCTGAAGTTCTCAGGCTGGCTGGAACCATACAAAGGTTTATTTATATGTGTTGCTCCAATAGGGATGATAAAAGATAACAGCTCTCCACCACAAGATTATTTGATTACTCAACTATTAGCTTTAGACATACAATGGATCTAACTGCTTTAAAATGTCCCAGAAGCTGATGGCTAGCTTTAAGGTAACAAAATCCAGATGCTGCCTGTCTGCACTACTTTAAAGTCTTATTATGGTCTATAGAAGAGAAATACTTGCAACTGGATGTGTGTGTGTGCATATATATATATATATAGACACACACATATGCGCACGTGTATGTGTGTTTATTATTTAGAGTTTATATACGCCTTTAACTGTGGACCAAGGAAAATAAGAAAAAATAAAGGCATATAAAACGTATCACCAATTTGAAATTTTACCTGTCCTTACTGTAATAGTGCCAGACTGATGCACATGACTTTTCACAGCGTTGATAATTTTATATACTGGCTATAAAAATGCATTTAAGTTATTTTTTAAAGCAAGGGGTTAAAAAAAAGTCATGGTACAGAAAACCTACTTTTCTCCTTTAAGCTCAAATACGAGGTTAATTTTTTCAAAAAGCTTATTTTAGAAAGTTAAAAAAAAATTAATAAAAAAGAAATAATAAGGACAACTGGCAAAATGTAAACTACGTGAGTAAAAGGGATGGAATGTCCAATAGTTCTCCTCCAATACTCGAGGCTATTGTTCTTTCAAAAAAACACCATCAATTGTTTCATGTCCTTGGCTTGCCAGGTTTTGAGGAATAGCATCAGCCTGCGTCCCCAATCCCCCAAACAGTTAAAGCTATAGGCAATATTGCAGTCAAGCTAGTGACGGGCTGCTGCTGCAACAGCAACATTACACACTAAATGGTCACAAAGGTAAAACGCTATTTGAATTGACCTTGAAAGGAAGGGGGGAGAAATGATAAATTCCATGCCGAAATACAAAATTTAAAAAAGGATGAATTTTATACCAAAAAAATATCTGCATGATGCAGTGAAAGAAACAGCAGAGCAAAGAAGCGAGAGGTAACCCTGCCATGAATTACAGGGCTGTAATCACACTGAGTGCTTCTGGTGTCATCAGAACTCCAAACAGCCTGAACTGCAGTTTTTACAATTAGTTAATTTATATAATGCAGTAGTCGGGCTATAAACGTTAACGGGAAAGTAATTTTTATTAACAAGGAATATAACTTATCCTTTCACAACTGCTGCCAGATCAATGTGCTTCAAACCAAAAGTCTGGAGAAGTCAGCCTCCCTTGTGGCACTTCACCACACACAGTTGCACACATCAAATGTCCCATGTGTTAAATTTGCCACAGGAGCGCAATGTGTATGTGTGCACGCAGTACCATATGCACGTGTGCGCGCCCTGCCGTGGCTTTTCCCTCCTAAAGGATGTTCGTTTATTTACTGAAACTGTTCATCTGTGGCTATGAGGTCACGCTTCACCTTGTGAAGTGTGTATTTTTTCCTTTTTCTTTCCTCCAAATACAGTGTCCTGACAGGGTTTGCAAACTTTCGGTTTAGAGCTTTCTTTTGTTACTGTCCTTTGGTTACACAGGAAATCTTTTCAGAGAGCAGGCTATTATACAATGGCATTATAAAAATAAGGCTTTAATTAACTAACTCATGGCCAGGTAGCATAGACTTCACTCAGCCTCTCTAAGAGAGGCCGGCCTGCTTTCCAGTCTGCTGGCATTTTAAAAATTAAGAAAAGGAAAAAGAAAACGGAAGCGTCCGCGCTTGGATACTCTCTCCAGAAGTAGTTACCCACTATTGCTAGACCTTTTAAATGCAACAGAGTACAGCCATATCAGCCTCAATATTTAATGAAATATTAAAACCAGTGCAATGCACTGAAACAAACTCCACCAGATTTACAGACGGTTAGCTCTGAGCTCTCCCTCCGAGCTCCACAGCATCTCCTCCTCAGCTGATTAAAAGTTTGAGTCGCCACAGACAGCTTTTCTAGCAGCAAAATGCTTTTAAGCTGTGGAAAAACTGTAGAGATCACTGGAAGACACACCAAAAGTCTTTTATATCCGATGCTGTCCAGAGCAATCTTTATCCCATGCCATAACAAACACACTACCTGCCCGCTGTTACGATAGCGTTAACCGCACTGCTCTCCCCAAACAATAAAAGGAATTAGCCGACGCCAGCAGCCCTTGGGAAAAAAAAATAAAAATTAAAAGAAATAAAGAAATAAATGGGAGGGCAGACAGTAACCTTCCTGCCTCTCTCACGCCTGCTCTCTGCCTACCAGCTTCGCTCTGTGTGACAGCAAACCAGAGAAAGAGACAGAAAAATCGCCAAAGCGAAGAGGCGAGCCCGCAATTCGCGCGGCTCCGCTCTCCATCCCCCGCCAGGCACCCGGCCCCGCCAGCCCTTACCTTGGTTTGGAGATAGTGGGGGTAGTAGTAGGTGTACTGGGGGTACATTGGCTGCTGGTCCAGGCGTTTGCCCATGTAGCTGGAGTCCTTCTGGCTGGTGCGGGGAACTCGTTGGCAGGGTGTAGTGCCCCAGGGCCTTTCTTCCTCTCACGCCGCTACTCCTGACAGCGCGGGCGACAGAGGAGGCTGCCGAGACTTCCTCGCCGTCTACCGCGCGCTACTTCCAGCGCAGCCAAAAACGCTCCCGCACGAACATATACGTGTGTGTGTGTGTGTGTGTGTGTGTGAGAGAGAGAGAGAGAGTGTGTGTGTGTGTGTGAGTGTGCGTGCGCGAAGGGGTGTGTGCGGGTGTGGGTGCGTGGCTGGGTGGAAGCCCCGTGCCCGGGTGCCCGCGGCGGAGCAGCCCGCCTCTCCCGCTGGCAGCAGCGTGCCTCCGGCGGTGCCCGCTGCCCGGCTCGGGAGGGAACCGTCCTGCGAGAGGAGCCGGGAAGACAGTGCAACTCCAAATCTCCGCAGAGCCGCTCGCTCCCTCTCTCGCTCGCTCGCTCTCCCTCGCTCGCTCTCTCTCTCTCTCTCGCTCGCTCTTCTCGTCCTCTCCTCGGCTCGCTCCGCTCTCGAGCCCTCCCCTCTCGCTTCCCCACCCACCCCCCTTCCAACCAAATGAAAAAAATAAAAAAAAAAAAATAAAAAAAAGGGGAAAAAATAAAGAAGAATAAAGAAAAGAAAAATAAAGAAAAAAAAAAGAAAATAAAAAAAAAGGGGGGGGAAGGGAAGAGCCTTCCCCAGCCTAGTTGCCGCTGCCTCCCTCACGGAGTGACATGGTGCTCAGGGCTCGTCCTGTCTTTCATTCAAACCCCCTCCGCGCCGCGCCGCCGGTGGGAGGGACCTCGGCGCGCCGCTCCCCCGGGAGGTCGGCGCAGGCCGCGCGGCCGCCTCCGCGCCCCCGCCCGCTCCGCGCCCGCGCCGGACCGGGCAGCTCCGGAAAGCGGCCCTGGGACTTGGCAAATCCTAACGCCGCGGCCCGGGGGACGAGGCTCACCAGCCCCAAAACGCGGTTTCATATTTATGATTTTAATTTAAAATATATATATATATGTATGTATTTTTTTACGAACGGGAGGGGGAAGGTCACGGAGCTTGGTCACCGAGCAAGGAAGTCGTCGTCGTCCTCTCTCTTCAGAAAACTACTCCGCACCGTCATCCGGCACTTCGCGGAGAGGCGACCCCGGGCCAGACATATTAAATACATACTTTGTTAGACCGCTTATATAAGACTTGGTTTATTTAAAGTTGGAACAAAATGGAGGAAGAGGGTAAAAGGGGAAATTCGGCCGGCCTGACGTGCGGGTGCCTTCTTTCCCCAGACGTGTGAAAATACCACGGTGCCACAAAAGTTACCCGCGGCTGCGTTTTCCCCGGCCGGGCTCCCCCGCTCGCAGCAGCTGCCGCCGCCGCCCGGGCCCAGGTGAGGGCCAGGTGTGGCCCCCGCGTCCGGCCGAGAGCCCCACACCTGCCACAGATCCCAGGCGTGCAGGACCTGTGTCAGCACCGCGATCCCAAATATTTATCCTCCGAAAGACTCGAAGGAAGAGTCTGTCTTACAACAGGGCTATAAATCATCAGGAAAAAAAAGTGCATGAATAACAAAATGTTTCCTCTCGTACACAAATCCTAGCGTTTCTCCTTTTTTATAATAACTTATTTCTTTAACATGTCATCAGATTCCTGAGCCTTTCTACAGTGGTTTTGCCTATTTATAAATTTTTTGGGAAAAAAAATGTGGGGCTGCAGTTTCTTTTTGTTTTTATTTAAATCATCCATAGTATGGCAACGGGATTGTCAGCTGCTGTATTATCAACCAAATTGCTTCAAAAAAAAGAAAAAAAGGAATTATAAAAAGAATTTCTTTAAAGGGACACTTCTCAAGGCTGGTAGAGCTAAAATTAGACTTGCCAGCTGTGTTTTGGTTTGTGGGCACGTGCTTGCACATGACAGGAACATGGAAATATCACGCTTTACTCCGGCAGTTTGCTATTCTCAAAAGCAGAGGGTTTTGTTATGGATTCCCATAACTGCCCCACAGCCAGTCCAAAGGGGCAGCGTGGGAAGCCATACACACGCTCAGAACACTGCCTATACACTGTGCTTTCATCACCAGGCATTCATAATCTTTGGTTCTTAGGTACCAGCCCTCTGCATGCCATGCTCGTACAGGTATTTGCCTCTTGTGACAGGAGAAAAACTTTTGCAAAACGAGTGCTCTGTTCCCAGAGCACTGTACAGTCATTCAGCAGGTTCCTGCACACCTGGATGAGCCTAGTGGAGCACTACCATCGCCCCAGTTTCCAACAGATGCAGAAGAAAAGCCTGGTTGGATAAACTATTGAATATTTTCATTCCCTATAATTAGTATTATCATTCCAAGCTGGCCAGGGCCATGTGGTCCCTCTTCTGAGGGCCCCTCTTTTTCATTCATCTTCTCTTCTGAGAAGTGAATTTAGAAAAAAGATAGAAATGGGAGGAGAAGCCAGCAATCCCCGCCTCCCAGCCCCACGGTTTGTATCACTGCTCAGCTTTAAATATGCTGCCTTTCATTGTAGTGTAGGATACTCTTGCTCACACTTTCTTCTCCCCCGAACCCCTCTGCTCAGCTTTCCCTGAGGGTGAAATAGTCTGAGGGTTGGGATCTGCAGAAGTGAATAGTGATTACTTGACGGTTCATGATACTTTGAGCCGAGACAACTTTCAGATTGTTCTTTCAACTGCCAGAATTAAGTTGTTGTGCTTCTCTCCTCACCTTCTCAATTTTCCCTCAGGATATTAATGCAGTTTTTCTTGCTAAGCGGTTTGCTTGTAGATGTGGATGTAACCAGATTTGGGAGAAGAAAAAACCTATGTGCAGAGGGCAAAATAAAAGATAAATACCAAAGGAAGTAGAAAACTGTGCATTCTCACCAAGAAAGCTATATGAGCATGCAAGGTTTTCCATGATCATTATTTTAATTCCAGGAAGGGCTGTTTTGACTACATCATCTGACAACTGTGAGTATTTCAAATCATGCCATAAAATTTCAACCCAAGTTTTCCACACACTCCCCCATCAGATGCACTGGCTAGTAGCTCCAGCAGTTCTGAGAAAAGGTGGGAAGCTACAGGAGAAGTGGGACTATTATTATCTGAGTGGGGAACAGCTCCACCTTTCATCTGCTCTCTCTCAGCAAAAGCCTTCAATATGCAGATGCTTTGGATTTCCCTTTTCACCTGTAATCCTGACCAGATGCTGAACAGCCTCTGCTGTTTGCTCTGAGTCCTCGGCATCTCGCATGATTGAGCCTTCAGAGATGCAAGACAGTGTGGAGGCAGCAAAAATAGGAATTCAATATAAAAGAGTGGGGGGCCAAGGGGAGAAGACAGGAGGCAATATAGCATAGCAAAAATGCAAATGAACAGCCACAAAAGCAGATTTAGATAGCATACAGCCTCTGAACAAATGCTAGTGCTGGAAAATGGAAAATTTCCATTTGCAAAATACAGACATCAAAAAGATCATCTGTGACTTGGGAGCACACTGTTTAAATAGAATCCCCTTCATTTTCTGGCCTGTGCATTTGAATAACTGAATCCACTTGCAAACTGAAATAGCAGTTTGCCTACCGAGTGTTAAGTATAAATGTTCCTCAAAAGAAAAGACAAGCTGTTCGATCCCAGTGAGCAACAGTGAACAAACTTCACAACTTTTTTTTTCCTTCCTATGGGAGGGCTCATTATCAAGCCCCAGCCAGTCCCAGCCTTGGGAACCCAGGGAGCAAGACAGATCCCAGCACATCTGCAAAGGCACTGCTGCCACTGGTGTCACTGACCTGGGGGCAGATTCAAGAGCCAGGTGTGCAGTATGGATCTTTTCAATGGGAAGTTTAAATAAATAAAATTAAATTAAATAAATGGGAACACATCATCTGTAAAACTGACAGCCAAGTACATTCAAAGACAGACACCAAAGGATATTATTAACCCACCAACAACCAAAGCTGTGGATAAGAAACCTGGAGTTAACCAACAGAAGGGAAAAGAAAAAAAAAGAAAAAAGAAAAAAACCCTCATTCTCCTAACAGCCTGAAGTACAGAAAAACTGAATATGTTTGGATGTATTTTTACCTGCCATAGAATGCAGATTTCTTCATTCACAAAAACCAAGTTAAAAGAAAAAAGCAGATACCTAGCAGAAAATTCAGGGACTTCTATTTGATAAAATACAATTCTATGTACTTTTTTTTAAATAAGCTATCCTATTAAAACCTTCTAAAGCCACAGGTATCAGAGTCAGGGAGCAATTCAAACATTTTCTAGCTCCTTGCTCTTGAAAAGCAGTAATATGTATTCTAGAAGAATTAACTTCTGGCAAAATTATGTCAAAATTTTCAAAGTCAGAACTAGAGAAATAGAGATACCACCACCTAAAGCAATATAATAGGTTAAAAAAAAAAAAAGAACAATTATATTTGGCTTACATTTTTTAACCTGTCTCTCTGATTTTATTCTATTTACTCATTAAAGCTATTACAAAGGAGACCATAGTAATGTTTGACAGCTTGTTTACAGTGGATTACAAGAAGGATTTTATTTTTAGATCTGTCAGCTCCTTCAGTCCAGCTTCCTTAAAACTATATTGATGAACACAGAATTTTACTATTTAATGGATCATTTATCAAGCTGATTTATCTAAGGAGAGCTAACCAAGTTTCTAAGAAGGTACATAGCCTGGTGCAACCATCAGTAAAGCATGTGATAGCCATGGAAAAGGTGAAAAGACACAGGATCAAAAAACCTTAACAATGTCAGCATTAAGTGTCTGGGATTACAGAACCTCTCTGTGTTGGGGGATGCCACTGTTTTCAGGTGCTTTCATTTCATAAAAGGCCAAACACCACTGGAGGTGGCATTACCCACTCACACACACCCTTTCTCTGCCTGCATGAAAAAACCCTACAGTATTGCTCTCCAACCTTCAGCAGTAACCAAACTAAATCTGAAAGAGTTAATGGATAAGATTTTGGACAACAGCAAAGAATTGCCATCTATCATCATATTTCATTATTTTTCACTTTATCACCTTCTCTCTTTACATTATGGCTCAGAGGTTTCTGATTGTCTACTTTTACCTAAACACCCAGTCCTAGAAGAAATCTTTGGACAGCAGCAGAGTGAAAAATTTTAGATGAAAAGTGAACAATGAACATTCACTAAATTGTTTGTGTTTTCCACCTGATAATCCCTTACAAGCTCAAGCCAGTGAAACCAGCAGTCAGTTGTACAGACAGACTGAAATTATGCACAAATGTCTTCTTTCTGCAGATGTCAATGGATACAACCTAAATAATACTTAGTAAATAATACTTAGTCTTTTGTCTACTGTTTCCTACACATCTCTGAACACTTCACAAGAGTTAATTCATCCTGCAGTGGGGAAGAGGATAAAATAAAATGACCAGTCAGGGGTAATGCAATCCCCCAGACAAAAAATGGGGGATTCCTCTGGTCCCACAAACCCTCATTGCATGGTAAAAGCTGCAGCAAATAAAACCAGTGGGGCAAAAGACTGGAACTTTCAGTTCTGGAAGAGATTCACGTGAAGAGAAAGCAGTGCAATGGCAGTGAGTGCAATGTGAAGAAATGGGAGAGAGACATTGGCTGTAGCATATCATAGGATCACACATCAATAGTTTAGAGCTTTCAGGAAATGCCAGGATTGTGCATGGGTTAGAAGACATGCCTTTCAAAGGTGGCATTTTCTATGGCAGCTCCACATCACAAGTTAGAAAACATTGCATCTGGTCTTGAGTCTGTACTCTTAGGATAAAAAAGGCAAACAAACCGCCAAACACTAAGAGGACCAGCCAAGGCCATTTCTCTCTTGCAGCGTACTAACTTAATACTACCAGCATTAGATGTGGTATGATTCCAGAGGGAGAAAATTCTTCACCTCCCACCTTCCTCCCTGCAAAGTCCTGCTCACGAGTCACTTTTCCCACCCCTTGTTTACTTAAAATTAGATTGTAATCAGGGAGCATGAGTTTTTTTCTCTTCAGGAAGTTTATTTCTTAAGGTAATGGGGAGACGTAAATATGCTGCCTGTTTACTGAGGCTCATAAACATATACGAACACAGGCAATTAATTGTCACTGAAAGAGTTCCAGCAAACATGGAAAATCTTAGCTTTTTAGGGCATGTTTGACTAAATATTCACCCATCATGTACTGAATTACTTAGTGAGATATTAATTTTGTGCTCCAGCTGAGGGTAATCACAGAACAAACTGGCATTATTCAAGTTCCTCTGTGAAATTACAGCAAGGGTAAGCTTAAGAACAAAGGCCAGCAGGAGTTGAGCCTCTCGACTTGAAAAGAATTATCTTTTCCTCTAATTGAAGTGAGGACTGTTTTGTTTGTTTTGTTTTTTTCTTTCCTTCCTCTTGCTAGATTTCCAACAACACTCTTTGGCAGAAGGCCTCCTTGAAATGGGATTTTGTGCTTAAAGCCCATGAGCAGGGGCTCATCTGCCTGGGAAAGTTTACTGATGTAATTGCACCAGCATCCTCAGCAGCTAGAGTTATACCCACATAATGCCTCATATGGGCATTCTTCCCCAGGAGTGATTATGCTGATAAAAGTCCCTATTTACACTAACACAGACTTCTGGGTCCTGTTTTCCTGCTGGTGCTGCTGCTGACCTACACCATGACCTTGGACATGCTTTTCCTGCTCTCTCCTGTCTGTCTCTTGTCTCATGAGTGTCAACTGGAACTCTATGGTGAGGACAATCTCTATGTTTTTACAGTACCACAGGGGAACCTCAATTTTGGTTGGGCACCAAAACAACACAGCAGAAATCTGTAATAATGTATGTAAACTGTTTGTTGTTCTACCATCCAGACTGCTGCTATTAGAGATTTCACTGGCTGTGGCTTTTTTTTTTTTTTTTCCATGAGAAAAAGTTAACAATAGACAAGAATGGAGGGTCATTTCAGGCGACATTCCATCACTATCAAATATAATAGATTCTGCTTGCTCCATACTTATATCCTCCCCAGCATGCCAAGACACATTTCTTTTTGTCTCTTTCATATCTGGCAGCCTTATTTGACCACTAAGTAACACTTTATCTAATGCTGGCTGTAAATAAGACCTGAAGGAGCCTTTGCTAATAATTTCTATTTCATCTCTTAATAGACCCCCATCTAGAATATGGTAAAATTATGGCACCACCCTTGTAATAAAAATTGTCCAAAACTTCATTCAAAAGTGTTTGTAAAAGTAATTTTTCATTACAACTACTGGAAATTGTATGGTTTTGATGAAGCCTCAAAATATTACCTCATTTTTTTTAGTTTAGTTCAAATTTGATTTTTTATTTTAATTTTTTCCATGGAAATTCTGCCTTGACCCAACTGCAATAAATATTTTCCTACTTAGTCCCCCTGAAAAAAGGAAAAATCCAAGTCTAAAAAAAAGTCTGTAACATATTTTCAAAAATATCTTAAGCAAAAACTCTCTTTTATCTCTACACATGCAGGAAAATATTATTTAGGAAATATACAAATGAAATACCCCTATTTAAATCATTCTCTAGGGAAATGTGTTCATCAGTTGTTTGTTTTTAACTGAAATTCATGACTGGGAAAAGCAATCTGCACTGTAGCTTGTGCCAGTAAGCCCTACAGTAATTCTGAGTCTATTCAGTCCAAAGTATTTTATAAATAAAGAAAAATCACAGGTTGGGAGGAACTGTAATCTTCAGCCATAACAAAATGCTATTCTTTTCCTTCTCACCTAAACACAACTGGGAACTGAAGTGGAAAGCATATAAAAACATGTACTAGGGCTGCTAGTGGCTTCTTATCAACATGTAAAGCTTCCCTGAAAGCATTACAAGAAAAATTATAAGTGTCCACTAAATATGGAGTCAAAAGATTGTGTGTAATGATTCCCAACAGAGGGGGAATTTCCGGCTCTCAAATTCTGTCTCACCAAGATAGGGAGAGAATGCATAGCAAATGGAGAAGTACAGTACTGGGAGTTGGGTAAAAAGTTCCATGTGCAGGTAACCTGCAGACTTGAACCAATTCTCCATTTTTCAAATCAGTTCACTCTTTTATAGGGATAATGACATTTTTTTGTAATGGACAGTTTCCATTTACCACAGAACCAATGCAGCCTGCCGTGCAAAATCAAACCTTATGTCACACTAGATTACTGTCCATCATAACCAAAGAAAATGTATTGAACTGAATATATTTGGTTCAGGAAACCTGTATTTTGTCAGCTGCAGTATAGCTCATTGTCCACTAAACAGTAGCAAGCCCATTCTGAGCAGAGCACACTGTAGAAATGTTTAACCTCCTAATCCTGTACTTGAACACTTGCCAGAAAAAAGAGGGAGGGTAATACCTGACATCTAACAAAAACAGGGTTAGAACTGACACTTCCCTGTACCAGAAAAATTCTTTGGGTAAGAGATCGTTTATTTCCTGAAACAGACAAATGCTAATTATAGCTCAAATATTCCCTCTCTTTCCACTACAATTCTTTTTATTTTGCTTTCTCCCCTCCTTTGTGCATCTTTTCTTCAGTCTTGTTTGTAAAATATTTTTTGCCTACAAAAAATCTCATCAAACCTCTACATTCTCCTTCATCTGAAAGTTATCTGTCTTGAGAATAATTTTCCTGCCTTCTTTTATGTATTCCAGCTGGAGTTTTTAATAAAGCACAAGGACTCAAGGCTACTGTATTTTTATTAGTAGATGGTGGAAACTTTATAGTGATTTCTATTCACATTCAGCAAATGTTCATCCCTATTGTTCTAGCCTATTTACCGCTCCCAGCATCCTATTCCCAAATAGTTTTTATTCTGTAATCCTTCATCTGTTTTGTTTCCTCTTTATTTCTGTCCCTGGCTAACTGCCTGTCTTGCCAGCACAAGCACTTTCTTTTTCTCAAATTTTCTCTCCATTTTTTTTTTTTTCTGTTGCCCCCATTCCTCAGCCACAGATGATTTAGGCTCCACTTTCTTACTTATGTTGCAGTTCTTTGAATGTAAAACAAAAATATTCACGGGGGGAAAAAGATACCACGACGCTATCCTTTCTAACTTGGAAATCCATCCTACTAAATGGGAAGAGAGAGCACAGTGTGCCATAAACATCTAAATTCATGTCAGCCAAGGTGCCTTGGCAGGGCTGTGGACAGAGTTAAAATAAAGTAGAAGGTGAGAATATTAAGCTCATTAACAGAGGAAGAATTGGGTCTCATAAACTAAGGACCCAATCAATCTCACCTCTTACTGACTTCTTTTCAATAAAGGGCTTTAAAGACATTTCTGCTAAGTACTGATGTACACATCAGTTCCTTTCTCCTCACAACTTCAAATTGTACACACACCCCTGACATCAACACACTTGTCTTTTCATGATCCTATGGCAGCAAAATATTTATCAGCTTAAAACCTTAAGAGCAGTCTTTGCCTATGAGTTCTCACCTTATACAGCAAGGTAAGAATTACAAGCAGAAACCACTGAAAGTGAGTAGGAGTTAAATATTAATCTTTGGATATAGTTTTTTTCAGATTAAATACTGACAATTTCAGCTAGCAGATAATTTGCACTTTGGCCATTTGATACATTCCCACCAAGCAAAGGTAGATGTTTCTGTACTGTGAAGTGCTTGTAGGAGAAAAAAAACCCAAACAACATTATTTCATTTAATTATGAAATTGTGTTTTAGCAATAGATATTTATTTGTGCTAGTCAATTACTTGAATGTTTTATCAGAAGTGTCAGGACTGTTCTGTCACTATGTGGGCTTGACATTTCCCATGGTCTCAGACATCCATTGGAGTGAAACACTGGTTTGTCAGATCTCTAGCACTGTAGCCAAATATTTCCATCCTGCAGATCACATCCTCCCTTTGAGATCATGGTTTGAGATCATGAAATTTGAGAAATTTCAGTCAAACCATTTGTCCTTTTCCTGTTTCTCAAGTGGTATACATTTTTTTTTACCCATGTTGGAATAAGGTGGTGCCAAATGAAGGCAAAAATGGCCATGCTCATCAAGTTTCTTCTTCTTGGTTGGTGGCTGGAAGGAGCCTGAAGGAAGACAAGGTTCCTTAGAACACGTGGAAGAGGGACCAGAAATTTGCCCAAAGGGGTGACTCATTCTGCCAGGGTTGTACCTTCTACGTTTCTTGTGAAAACTTTCCAGGTCTGGCCTCATGAGAAACACTTGAAAAGGCACACACTCCCTGCATCCTCAGCATATATCTCCCTGAAGTCCTATACCTGCTTCCCCCCCAGCTTCCATAGACCTCTGCAGAGAGACATGGAGTGGCACCTTCCTCCCAGGAACAGAAGCTGCACAGAGCAGGAGGCAGGGATGACAGGCATGGCAGGAGATGCTGGCACATAACTCTAGCAGTACTGTGAGGTATTGCACTATCTCTGCTGGTGCTGCCAGCGCAGTGATGGTGCTGCCCATCACTCACTGAGATGAGGAGGTGAGGAGGAGGCGGCACGAAAGGAGGCTGAGGAGTAAAAGCAGGCTGTGCTTGGGTTACAGGGGGAGTGAAGACAATACATCAAGGCACTGGTGTTGTAAAAGAACCCCAGGGTGAAAAAGCATTACAGTCTGAGGTGGAGAAGAATGAAATCGGGATCTCAAAATACCTGTGGAAAATGGGACCTGAGATTAAGAATCAACTAAAATTGAGAATGAAAAAGCAGTAGTGATGGCAACCAGGTAGTTAAGACGATCCAAATTGATTACAAGGGCTAGGCAGGACATGAGAGGACCCAAAAATGTGTGAGAACAGAGGGAAACAGAGACATACAAAAAAAAAAAGAGGACAGCCCTTTTCCCTCTGCAACCTGGCTCTAACCCCCGAATTCCTGACAATGGTCACTCCTCCATTGTCAACAAAAATCATCTACACCCAGCTGCAAAGTGATCCTGCCCCTTCTAGCACTGGTCCACACATTAAAATCTAATGCTGCCAGACTCTCCATGTCTCTGTGATAAATAGAAAGATTTCAACCTTCCTGACAGTCCATTTGTCAATATGCCATGGGATGGCATTTTCAGGTTCCTTTATTTTTTAAAGCTAAACCTTTTTCACACGTAAATTAAATTAAAAGAACAAGTGGGAAAATTCCATATGATCCCACATTTAAGGTTAATGAGTAATGGGATAATTATAACGAATAATAAAATGATAACGAGTGTTCACAGAGAAGCCCATTATAACTGCGTAGACAACCATTACTCTGTAATTTTATACCTCCTAAACACTTGACTTCGCAACCTTAATGCTGTTTTAACATTGTTTTTGCCTGTGTAATGACATATAACAATCTCCAGACACCATCTGCAGTCTTCATATTTCCTTGATACCTTTCAAACAAATTTTTATACTGAGTATGAGAAGAGGCAAGTGATTATCTCACTGAGCAACAGCCAGGAGATAGTGAGGGATGCATTTGGTTGTTGCTTCTCTGCACATTCATAATTCCCATCTCATGTAGCTGGGACTATTCTACAAACTCTTGGGCTTGGTTCATCTTTTTTAAAGCCTCTGTTTTTATGACAGTTTTGTAAAAATTTTCTGATTCTGCTGTTTGCTTCTCCCATTGTTCTAACAGTGGAAGCCAAGTTAACAAGGTTTTGGGACACAATTAAATACTTTGCTTTATTCAGTTAGGGCTGCAGCTGAGAGAAAGACACCAACCATTTCCTTCACTCCTTTCCATATGACACAACACCAACTTACCTTATTACATGTTGTCCTTCAGTGCTGGACTCCTGCTCAGACACAGTACTAGGCACATTTTTTAATTAGAAAGAGGCATTGCATGTTTACAGACTATCAGCATATTTCAAGTTTACTGCTAGGAAAAGCCAATATTAATAAGGGCTGTTTTGCATTTCTTCAGGCATTACATATTTTAGCTGCAAATGTCAGCTCTTAGCAAGTTCTTAGCTCTTTTTTCCAAAGTATTGTAGTAGTAGTAGTAGTAGTAGTAGTAGTAGTAGTAATAATAATAATAATAATAATAATAATAATAATAATAATAATAATGTCCCATAGGAATGTCCCAAATCCTTGTCACCCAAGCAACTCTGGGTCACCTTAAAGCCACTGCAAGTCCCTGAACATCTGCATTATTCAGACTAGAATCCTAATGTGTACCGTATAGCAACCACCACTACACTACCTGCATGCTTATATGCAGGTGGTTCTTTTGGCAGCTGAGATTTCTGTTTGCAGTAAAAGAAAAAACCTGTTTGTAGTAAAGAGCAGACACTTTGGGGGGCCAGCTCAGTGAGCTGACTACCTGTGGAGCACACATTCTCATTTCCAGCCGCATGACCCTGAAGCCGTCATTGCAGTCTGAGTGGAAAAGGGGAGTTAACACTAAATAATATTAGATAAGAGTCACTCTCTAGTCAGCACTCTTCAAACAGCAAGAGAAACATGTCTTAGGTGTAAAGTGAGAGATCAAGTAGGAGGTAACAGTAGTGAAGAATGATAGGGCAAATGAAAGACCCTCTCTGCATGCTTCTCTGAATTGGTCTTTTCTATTATTAAGTTCCTGGCTACAAGAGAAAGGTGAAGTATCCTATGCTCTCACTGTCACAGTAAGTCATTAACTTGTTCTTCAGCATCACAAAGAGCAGTATAGGAACTTCACCTTATTTATGTACATATTTCATGCAATAATTTAGTTGCTGCCTCCTTGCACGTAGGAAACACAGCAACACCTAATTCAAGAACAAGTAGCAGCATAACCAGCAAGACAAACAAAAGGAAAAAACAATCAGGTTATGTATGGATACTTAGCTGTATAACTCCTACAGACATGAATGAAAACAGATCCTCTAATTCCCAGTATGCTGCATTGAAAAGGACCATCTCTGAACCGAAATGATGGATGGCTCCCTATATACAAACACTTACACACATGTAACCCATGATCCACATAGGCTGGTAGATGATAGGATGCCATGGCACACTTGGTCCCACAGGACTGTCTGGAAGCAGTTGGACATGGTTCAGCAGAACTCCCTTTTAAACATCACAATCATTTCCTGAACCAGCTATTAAAACCCACTTCCAGCAGAGGACTTTGCAAGCTGCACACCCTGCCACTCACTCCAGCCCTACGGCGCCTGTGGCTCTGCTTGTATGTGGCTCTGGAATACCTTCAGTGCTCAGCCCCCAACTCTGGCCTCCTCCTTAGAGCTGGTGGTTGTTGCACGTCTGCCAGCATGAATACCAGCACCTTTTGGCTGGGGAAGAGGTGTCATACCAAGCCTGGGATTTCTGGAATATGATACTAGGATTTCTACATCCTAATGGAGCTTCTAAATTTCTACCTTAGTCACTTTATATAACACAACAGAAAGTATATTAAAAGACAAGTTGCAAAGTGAACAGCTAAAATTTCTGGAGCACTGGAATTAAGACTGCTTATTCCACCTTAACTACATCCTTGAGTCTCTTCATTAGAAAAAAATCTGCAAAATCACATCTAATTCTAATGTGAGGCCCCTTGCCTTGTTCTCAGTTTTGAATGGGCACTGCTAGCCGTACGACAAAATATTTCATATTTTATTTTCTCATCACTTTTTAATGCCATACCATATTTCCTGTACAGCATTCAAATTCTGCTCTGAAGACAGAATTATTAATGTTTGCATAGACTCTCAAGCAGGTTTTTTTTCACTATAGTGACAGCGTGCTTTGTAACACATGTAAATTTATCTTCCTAATGCCTGAGGAGATGGAGAACTGTGTTCATCTCCAGTTAATAGGTAGGCAACAGAGGCACATACAAATTTAACCAAATAGTCAGTCCTGGATTTTAGTGCACATTTTAAGGAAGGACCTGCATTTTCAGAATACTGTGCATCATATGGCACAGTTCTGCTCAAAGCTCAAGCTTTTGCCAGTTGTCAGGCACAAACAGAGTGACCAGTAACAACCAAACCTTCCTGTCCTCCCCTATGGGATCAGCCCACCAAACTGCAGCAGCAAGCCTCATGTATATCCCAGCAGCAGAGAGACCTTGGCAGGCAGGTGCTGCTCCAACACCCAGACTCGCATGCTAATCTCAATCTTTTTGCTCAGTAAACTTAATCCTACTCTTACAGCAACGGAAAAGAAAGATTCCTAATGGGAAAGGATGGGAAATCTTAACAATAAGTAGTTCCATCAATCCTTTTCTATATATAAATTAATGATATTGAATTGTAAAATTATCAGAGAATGAAGCAATAATTTTATGAAATAGAGAGTTAAAATAGACTCCAAAGGATTAACATCCACTACTATCCCCTCCATACTAAATTGGGTAATGGATTTCTCTGAATAGGATATTTCTTTATAACAAAACCATGAGATACTACTTTAGAAAAAGATCTATAAAATCTTACTTTACACATGCCTTGAATTTTCTTTTGCTACTTCCTTCAGTTATTTAGAAGTAGTGATCTTCTGATCAGACTGATGACACAAGTGCATATTCTTGTTGAGATATCTTAATATAATGGGGAGGAGCACACAATCCACAAGTGATCTTTGGAAAGAAAGAACAGAGGTCTCAACATGAAGATTTCTGGTCACTAATGGAGTACAGTAGGACAGAAGCAGGCAAAAATAGCAGTGAGGTTAAGATACTGGACTACACTTGGAAAATATCTCCTGGTTCCTGGCTGTGATGCAGACATCCTGTGTGTCCTTGGATAAATGTCTCTTGTGAGGCTAATTTCATTTATGTGCTCATGTACATAGTAATGAGCCTCATAAACAGCCTATAAATATAATCACTTGAAATAATTTTTAAGGTACAATCTCTCATACTCAGTGAGGGATTTCATATTCTCTTGGGAAATGAAAAAGTGTTTTCTAGGCTAAAGGCATGAGACTGGTTTGGAGCCATCTCTATTTCAGTGGCATCTGTGTGCACATTTAGATTTGGCACATGCAGACAATTATGATAAAAAACAGTCTGCATTATTTGCACTATTTCTCATTTTCTTTCTCAGGCTGGGATTGTTCCTATTTATAGGAACTCAGACTGTAGGAAGCAAGGAGAGACACATGTATAGATGATGATATCTTTGAAATATGTACTGGATCCGTGTCATTTTTGTTCAAAATTCTTGGAAACACGCTGTAAAAATCTGTGTGCATGCACAACAGTTGTGATTATTCACATAGACCGCGCTGTAAATCACAGATTCATTTGTACATCTGGAAGTTACACGTCTCCCCACACACAATATGCATAGCTACACAATTCACAAGCAAGTTTCTACAGGAAGGGTGGTCCTAGAGCAAAGGCAGTGCTAAACCAAATCTGCTAACCAGCGTGATATTTCACCATTTGTCCTGTAAGGTACTCCTTTACTGTTTCAGGAGGTTTTTTTGGTGCTCTGGCAGCCTCTGTTACAGACATTCAGAAAGGCCAGGTAAAAAACTGCTGCTCACAGTAGGTCTACATCAGCTGGGCAGCAAATGCAATATACCATGAACCCTGGGACTAGTCAGCAAACACAAACAGTGTCAAGGTTAGACCACCATAGTACTCCCAGCTCTGTTTGTGGGTCCGTATTTAGCCACTTCCTTTTCAGCAAGAATTATCTCCTCCAACATGTATCTTTGCAGTTTTTGACCCTCTTTGTGGCTTAGACAAAGCACAAGGTATCAGGAAAAAATAAATTACGAAAGTAAATTTTTAAGTCTATATCTATCATCAGCACCTACTGCCTATGACTTTGAAAAAATACAGCTACCTGCCTTCCAAGGTAGACATCCCCTACTTGGAATGGGTCACTATAGAAGCCTCTTTTTTTATTTTTTTAAGTTTACTTAATACACCCAGTTAAAAAACTATACTTATGCAGTCATTTCTCTATAGATCATTTACGGGCAAAACAGAGTCCAAGTTTGTAAATTCACCCCATCAGGAATATGTTTGCCATAAACCAAAGAGTTTCATATCATGTAAGTATAATGGAAGATACTATTGATGACAAGCCAGGAAATAGTGTTTATTATTCATCTGTAAAGTAACTACTGTTGTCCTTAAATCTCTATAGCTTCCTTGCATTGTGTTACTGTTTTCAAATAACTAGAAATGCCAATAGCTTCATGAATCAGACTACTACAAAATAGTCTAAGTTTGTTAGAATATCAAAAAAATTGCAATTCCTAATAAAAAAGGGAGGAGGCGATAAGACAAAATCAGGGACGCAAGCAAAAGGGACCTGCTGTCTCCAAATAAAGGTGCAATGCAGCTAAAAAAATATGATTGCAGGTTCTACAAGAGCAGATAATTCAAATGTGATCACTTACATATAATCTATAAAAATTAAATCTATAAAAAAGTGCATAACAACTGTGATATTTTGATAGTTACAAGGGGGTTTTAATTTTTTTCCTGGATGGGAGTCATTGCGTATTACAGTTACCTAAGTGAATTCAAGTTCATTTAAGGGCAAAGGTATGTTTCTGGAACTACTCCTGCTGTCTGATCTGTCAAAGAATTAACAGCCTTAGCAGTTCAGACCAGAAGCCTTACCAAGCAGGATCCTTTTCTAAGGGAAAGGAAAGAAGACATGAAATTAAGAACCAGAGCCTCTCAGGAATGGCCTGAGCTATTTGCTGAATGCCTCTGCACTGAGACGTCCCCGTAACAATAAGGCTGTGGCAAATCAAGAATCTTGACACTCCCAAGAACTTGTGAATTCTGGCAAGTAAGTTGTGTCTGGGGAGATGAAGTGAAGAAAGTGAGGATGTACTAATTGTCACATTGCAATTTCATAACATTATGAATAACATTCATAATGCCATCGGATACCTTCCAAAAGAAGATTCCTGATACAGCAAAAAAGCTGCCCCTAATATTGGCTCATATTTTATTAGAGCTGAGGATACAGTGACAGCTCAACAGTAAACTGTATGTAACAATTACTCAATAACAAGTTGCATAGAAGGCTTCCATAGCTTCTTGCTTGTGTCCTTTTGGCATTTTTTTTTCTCTTTTTTTTCTTTTTTGTCATGTAATGACAAGGACATCGCTCATGTTCACTGAAATACCTCCAACTATACAAGCTGTGATCAGTAACACATTTACCAGCATCTCACACTGCCCTTATATTGCTATTTTCTATTTTTCAGGGAAATACATTCAAGACACATGCACAGAGTAAATCCAAAATGAGCCTTAAATAATCTTGTTCAGGGCAACAGAGAATAATGAGTGTGTCCTCAATGAGGGGCATAATTACAACAAGCTGTCAAAGGAAACTTTAAGAAGGTTTCGGGGCAGGGGGAATTAAAAGCTATTTACCTCTATCAAAGCAGAATGAATAAGGGTAATGAGTAATAACCCTGAGAAAATGACAACAAAGGGGAACAGTCTCAGCACCATGAGTGGGAAATTAATCAAGTTCCTCTTTTGTTAACAGGTGTTACACAATAAATTCCCTGTGTTCCACCCTGAAAAAGCATCCTTAATACCAGAAAAGAAAAAGTTCTGAGAAGTAAACAAAAAAAAATATGCTACCTTGTCCCTACAATACATCATTGGTAAATGTCTCAAAGCACCTTTTAGTTCAATACAGTAAAAGAAATACCAAAGCTCAGTGTATCATGACATTTGGATTTTAAATTATGGGGAAAATACAGTGTCCTTAATTAACAACTAGGTGATGGATTCATGACTAGGAGATCCATTTGGACAACACCAAGTGTTTTGCAGAAAGCACAAGGTAACAGCTAAAAAAGCTCCAGTGTTCCTACTGGAGATGGGCAAGCTTGGATATCTTGATTACATCTACCACACCTCAGTCCCTTAAGCCAGGGAATACTTAGTTCAAGTCAGAGCAGCACAATGCAGTTGTGTAAACAGAAGACTGAAAATCAGGAAATCCTTAGTTCTAAAATGGGATCCAACTGTGCCCCTTTTTCCTGTCCACAAAAAAGTTAATGAAGCAGCCTAAGCAACCCGCCCTATCCTCCCTCCTGGACAGAAATAGGAGCGCATAACTGCCACTCTCAGTGAAGTGCTGGGAAAATTAACGCGGATGGATCGAATAAGTTCACATCTTTAACATATTCTGAGAAAGAAAAAGGCTCCGTAAGAATTAAATATTATTGAAATACTGAGTAGAAGATCTTTTCAAGGGGAAATTACTACATTTCCTTTCCTTATGTATCGATTACTCATTAATGCAGCAAAACCAAGAAAGATCAGATTTGACAGGTCTTAAGGAATGGTTTTCCCTCTTACATATGTTCTTGATTTGATACTACAAATAAAAATATTACTCAGTAGACCCCAATCATCTTCCAGAACTACTCCTGAGGGCCACAATTTTAAGACTTTCTGTGCAGATTATCTTCTCTAATGTCCATTCCAGCTTATTCTTACATACTTACATGAACTTGAGAAATAGCACGCATAAAGATTGCTACTGCTGCTTGTGTAAAAGTATTTGAGGACAATTTGTTTAGATGTTTATTAATTTCAGAGATTTTGAAGTACGCTTTGTACCTTAGATTTATCTAAACTTCTAAAAAAATCTACTTATATTTATTGAAATAAATATATAAAACCTAAAAAACAAAGGCTATTTCTAGGGGGAAAATAAATCAAAAATAAACCAAATAAACACAATCTCAAGAGTATTTAATGTTCTGTATGTAAAAGCTAATGTGAAAGCCCAAGAGATCTGTGTATTTGAATGAAAAGCTATGGAAAATGCAGGTGGAGATCATGGAACTGTGAGCTTAAAAAAGTTCAGGAAGTAGAAACACAAGAGGGACAATGGCAAGGTCATTTTGCTCTTTATATCAAATGACATATTTACAAATTGCAATACATAAAAGTTTAAAAAAACTCGACCAACCAAAAAAAAAAATAAAATTAAAAAATAACCCCAACCAGCCAACCAACCAATAATAAACCAATACCAAAAACAAAGAACACAGCACCACCTTTTGTCACTTTTGGCACTTAAGCAACTGTCGTAGTTGCATTGAGGGATGTAGGTAGATGAATGCCAGTAGGTAATATAAATGAGACTGAACAGGAGGCCAGCATTTGGAAAAGACCCTCTAGTAAGAAATGAGCCATGTAGAGAAAACATGAAAACCCTCCTGCAGAATGCAGGGCACTAAATTGCATTTGAGTTTTGCTCTTCTTTCAGAAGCTATTTGAAAATAAAAAATGTTCTTTGAGTAACCATAAATAATTTCTTTAAAAGGACAATGATCCTGTACAAGAAATCTCAGTGTCAAGGTCCAAAGAGAAAGAAAAGGTTCTAGAAGGCACAAAATCCAATTCACTTTCCAGCCAGGCACTTTCTCCCTCCATCTGTTTTGGAGAATCACCCCTAAAGCATTCACAGCTTTTTTTATTAGGCAGTTTTGCTTCATGGTGAAATACAATTAAAAAAATGATATATAAATGTGAGAGTCATGGGCCTTGCATAAGTCAGTGAACTTTGCAGCATATTTAGCCCTTAAGTGAGATTTCACATGAACATATACAAGCTTTAGATCATGTATTAAATTGGTTTGTTCAGAATAAGACAGGAGAGTTGATCCAATCATTCTAAATCCTGAAGAACCAATCTATATCTGGAAGCACACAAAAAGAAATTTCCTTTACCCAAACTACAGGCTTAGAATGCATTCCAAACTTCCTGTGTGTCATTGGCCATGCTGAGCAGACAAACCTATGATTTCTAATCTAATCAACCTCAGAGTGACTATGAAACCAACAGCTGTGTCTGAGCAATTGGAAAAATAGATACAGAACAAAGGGGAAGACCATCTCATCAGAGCTTCTCCCTCAAGTGCATAAACTCAACTTCAGTGGAAAGTATAAATATTTCATTCACTATTTTGTACTGTAGTTCTCTTGGGATTTGTGCTCCAACTACTTTCTTTTAAAGGTGCATTAATGTCTTCTTTTAACAGCATCCCTTCTAAACTTTTCCCCTTGCTTAATGGGCCTGAAGGGATTAAACCCTTAGCAGAAAAATGCATCTGTTGTACATAACATCACAGTATTAGACTATCATAATACCAACTCATTTATTTTCATTTTGTGGAAGTATACCTTCCCTTGAGAATGATGCTACAGGGTATATTTCCTTCCTGATGATTCCTTTCATGTATTGTATGATGTTAAGGAGAAACACTTGTATTCAGACATCAGAAGCTCAAGGCCCACTTATTGCCTTACATTTTGAGGCCACATTATGCCAGAAAGGTATCTAGGCTGGCCAGCAAAGAACTCCAGAAATTCTGCCTCAGTGAATATGCATTGTATGTTCTTTGTGCTTGTCACAGCTCTGGACACTGACCAGACAGAACTGACTTAAATTTGCTTTTGATTTAGGTGATCTCCTTCCTGTGCATCAATTTGAGAAAACTGAGCTTAACATTTCAGTGAGGTCAGCTGTGGTCTAACTACTTGAACACACACCATAATCATCAACACTACCCCAAACAGTGGTGCCATTTGTCTTGTACTGGGCAAGGCTTTGTTTACGCAGTTGCAGCTTCCATACTCCTTTGGCTTCGCATTAAATGGGATTCCCTTGAAGTGCATCATAGTCTCCATCACAAACAGGTTAAAGCAAGAAATTAGAGGGCCTACAGGTAAAAACTGGTAACTACTCTCAGTTACATAACAGCTTTGGTAAACTTAGCAAAATTTATAGATCACCTGAATGGAAAGATGTTACTTCATCTATAAACTAACTTCACTTTAATCCAGACAAAAGAACTTGTGTATATTTTGTGCCAGAATGAAATGTGAGATGGATATTTTCTACTAGGGCAAGAGAGGAAAGACAGTCTTAGGCAAAATTTTCCAGGGGCAGTTTTGAAGAAACCATTTTTCGAACTGAATGGAGAAGGATGTTTAATTCTGCTAACTAACGTGATAGTGATCAGGAAGAAATATAGAGCCAATGTTTAATGGCTCAAATGGAGATGCTGGCAAGGAGCTTGCTTGGAAAGAGACAGATCTGCAGAGGTTTTGACTCAATATTAATCTATGCTCAAACGAAACCTCTAAGTGCTAGAAAAGGAAAAGGTACCAAATTTTCCTGTTTCTTCATGCTAGCTTTTTTTGCAGGATCCTATGCTCTTTCAGGTTTAAAGGCAGTCATCAGTCTTACTTTAACAGAAAATTAAGATGTCTGGGAAATAACAAAGGCAGAGGATGAAGGGGTCACTCAGTCTGAAAGCAGATTATGCAGCCTGCAGTATGTTTGCAATGTGACAGACTTCCTCGAGTACACAAGTGTGTTAATCAATAGTTAGGATCTGTCTAAATGTGTAACAAGCTTCACCTTTTGAGAACTCATGTTATCCAAGAGTGGGGTTAATGAACATTAGCACAAAACAGAACCATGGTTGCAAAATCCTAAAATGACAGGGAGAGGAAAATAACACCAACCTGGAATCATTGCAGGCTTAGCTGCTGAATGATGCTGAGAAGGGCATGGTCCCTGTTGACTGAAACTAGAGATGAATTCTAGCCACACAAATTCCAGCTCAATTTCAGACTTGCCATTATTTTTGCAACCCTGCACAAATCAGCAATCTTCTGTGACTGGACTGCCCTTGCTGTCCTTCTTCTCAGTGCAAACAGTGGCATAGTCTGCTCTGCCTAATGCTCAGAATTACCAGGGAAGAAAAGGGTGTTTCTAATCCCTTTCCATGACTTTCCTGTTTACTGTAAAGATTCCCCTATTAGCCAGAAAATGTAAATGCACTTCACTTCCATATTGCAGCAATGTATGGTTGCATAATCCTTCAGTCTGGTCAGCCATCCCAGTTGTCTTTCATCTTCCCTGCATAGCATCTGTTTTTCAAAGACAACAGATTCTCTGCTGTTGTCCTGGGACAATGCTGGGACATCTTCCCTAAGGAAGACATTTTGTTGGTGTTTTGCTTTGTGTAAATTAGCAGCGACATCTTCTGAGATTTTTACTAAACCTTTGGGGCTGTTTTTCCTTTGTAAGGTGTCTGACTAAAGTGTCAGCTGTGTTTTCACACTGGACAGCCAGCACATACTGTTTTGTTGGTGCTTTCATTATGCTGAACTATGTAAAAAACTAATGCACAGTGTTAAAGATAGCGTTAAAGGTGGATTATTAGCCTCAGCCTCTGAAGCATTTTCTTGTCTGTTTATCTCAGAATATGGATAGAATACCTTAGTCAGGGTGGAAACTGTTACTAGATTCTCTTTTCCATATCACCATTACATGTGCAGCAAAAATACACAGCCCTATTGTGCGATTTTGTGGTCTGCTTTACTTCACCCTCAGCTGATAGTTCTCATTTATTTCTTGACATTATAGTATATCTAATGTGGAAGCTCCTGAGACTAAGAACTTTACTGGGACATAAAAATTGACTATTTTTGGTTCTTCCTCCATTATGGAGAAATGTACAATTAGAAATCCCCCAAAGACACCAAATCTTTAATGTTTGGTATCTTGGCACTTTTAGAAAATTAACCCATCTTGAACTGTCCCTTTTTAAGCACTGAGGATCAAATTACTTACCCATTTTAAAACTATGGATACATTTCTCTCTGTCTCTCAAATTCCTTTTACATCCATAGAGCTATCCACACTTCTAATAAATCTGAGATGGATCCAAGACTATATTGATCTTCAGACACTGGCTGTGTATATTAATCTCCACTATTTTTCTCAGAGTGTATTTCACTCATTGACGACATAATTGGACCACTGGGCAGGTATAATGCTACAACCACAACTGTTTCCACAGAAAACCCCTTTCTGATTGCATTTTAAGTTACTTTTCCCCAAGTCTTTCTCATTGATAAATGTTAACATTTTTGCAGCAATAGAGGATTACCTGAATCACATAGAAAAGGAATATTTGAAATTACCAGGCCCTTGTAATGGCTGAAAGGTTATAAAAGCAATAAGCAACTGAGTTAGGTAAAACTTTTGAATACGTGTGTAATATGGGAATATTTACATAAGTACTCTGTTCTATTAAAATCTGAAATAACCACCATTCAGGTTGCGTTTCAACTTGTCAGACTGATCAAAACAGATGTGCATGTGAACTGAAAATTAAGAAGGAAAAAAAAAAATTGCATCAGGCAGTAATATGTGATTCATCCTTCAAGTGAGGAAATAATGACTCTGCATGTGTGCCTTTCTGTGGGATGAAGGCCACAGCTTTTGTGAAACATAGGCAAAGGTAAGACTGGAAATTAGATTTGTTTTCTTATCCCTTAAGACGGCACATAACAGCTATCCCAAGGATTTCTAACAGGAAACAAAGGCTGAAAACCCTCCAAAGATTTCAAAGTAACACAGAAGCTAAACTTGAAAAGAATGCATCAATACTGGGTCAGTCAGACTAACATCCCTCTCACTGCAGGCATAGTGTTAGCCCAATTTCCTTCTCACCAAAAGCCAGAAATCACCAGGTGGTGATGTATGCCATGCTTCGACAGGAAGATCATTTCATTATACAGCTGGGGTCAAATTCTGAACTCAGATGTATTAGTACAGAAATACTCCATCAAAACCAGAAGAGCTGTTTCAAATTATTAAGTAAAAGAGGAATTCCAAACTCCACCTGGATATAAGGAGACCATTCTTTTATTTTTTAAAATGTGTACACAAGTATTTGTGTACACATTTTAAAAAATATAAAATATTTTTTAAATATATTTTAAATATATTTAAATTTTAAATAAATTTGAGGAGACCTCAACATGCTTAGATCCCATAAAAGAGAAACTTGGCCTTCCTACATCCTCCTCTGTTCTCCTATCAGAACCTTGCCTGATTTCCCAACTCATGATCATTTCTCTTCAAACCCACTCCCTCCCAACCCACTTATATTATAAGTACTGAGATAGCAGGAGCTGGAGTCTGAAATGAAATCCTACAAGCTTGCCTCATGCAAGGCGAGGTCAGATGCTGAGCAGCCAGATCTTGCAAAATTCCTGCTGGTTGCCTTGCACAGCAGCAGGAAAGTGCAAACCAGCTGATTGACAGTGACTGGCTCCTGCCTCATGCATAGATCGCTCAAATTTAAGGGCAATATATCTACATTGCAGAAAGGTTTCCTTGGGAATAAGGATTCTCTTTAACACTTAGTAATATGGCAGAATCGAGAACTTGTGTGTCCTTTTGATTAGTATTTAAAACCTTTAGCTTCCATTCTGGAGAGGCTGTATGACATAAATCCCCATCTCCCCCTTCCACAGTTTAAACCAATAAATTCACAGAAACCTGATCACCTATGAGCACTCAGTTTCCATCTTTCCTCCTAGGTAAGTTGCTAAAGTAACCAATTCTTCTTAGAAGGAGTATTTCATGTTCCTCAACTGCTCCCATTGCTCTTGTCCCTAAGAAATTTCATAAAGAATGCTTTTCTCAGAAATGGTCAATTAAATGGACCACCAAGAGTAATGCAGTTTTCTTTCCTGAAGACAGCAACCAATTTTATTTAATCACAAATTTCATGCAAGCTATATTTCTGTATAGTTAACCTTCTAAACAAGAACAAGAACTTCTAAATGACTCTCCAAACAATCTCTTTTCAAAAAAAAATCCTGTATTTGCTATACCTAAGGATCATACCAAACCTTGAAGTGATTTAACAGCAGACAGCCACTAGCCAAAAAAAAAATAAAATTTGAAATTTCAGAAGCTATAGGAATTAATTGTTTCTTTTAGCTGATTAAAAGCTTATAGCTAAGATTATACAAAACTAACTTTAATAATTGCTAAAGAGCAATATGTATAAATTCAAGCCATGTCTCACAGAAAAAAAAAAAAATTAAACAGTCTATAAATAGTATCTCAAAATAAAATGCACTAGCTACACTGTGCTAAAAATAAATGATCCTGCTATTATTCTAGTGAAATATTTTATTAAATCTCCTAAAGTGCAATTTAAGGCTCTGGGATTCACCCCCACCCATTAAAGCTGGTTAGAGACAGAGCAGAGACAGCTCACAATTACACAGTTACCAGAAGAAATCCTACATTTTACTTTTGAAAAAGGACAAAATAAATCTCTGTGCTGTGTGAAAACACATCATCTGCCCATTTTAACAGCAGCAAAGGTAAGACACTGTAAAACATCAAAAATACCTAACTTCCAATTCAAGAAACATGTTTAAACCCACCAAAATATTGTTTTTTCTCAGCAAGCATAAATAGGCATTGCTAGAAGACAGCAAATAGACAAGAAGCATGGGAAATTAGAAAAATCTTCAGGCCATTAGCAGTTACCAAATACTATGATTTACATGTAATTGGGATAAGGAAGTCAGACACTGCCAAAGGCTGAAAGCTACTTTACTGGAAATGTCACTCCATAGGTCCTATTAACAGCCTGTCCTTCGCCCCTGGCCTGGCCTGAGCCTGTCAAGGTGCTCCTGGATATCCACAGGCAGAGCCAAGAACTTCTCTCCAAGCACCTGGATCAGGTCATTACAGCTGAATTGACCTCGCTTGCTCCTGAAGCCTCAGGATGTCCAGGAATGCACATTTCAGACTGAGAAAAGAGCTATGGAGCACTGAACAGTCAACATTTTGGAACTGATGGAAATACAGAACTTGCCAGTGTCCAGGAAGGAAAGATCTGCCAAGGAGCAAAATTATAATCAGAATATAAGGCCTGTTGTGCAAAAGTGATCTAACCAAAATTTGCTCCATATAAAGTAACAATAACTTATAATTAATAGAAAAGTTGAATATTATTTATTAGTCTTATATATAATTCTAATTTTGAAATTTATGGATTATTTCCCCTACATTTTAATTTTAAAAATAGTTTACTCTTACATGTTCACCAGCATGGACAGTTGTCCATCTCAAAAAATATTACATTGCCCTAAAAAGAAAGAGAAGAAAGATAACAGATAGACTGGGAAATGTTTACTTCATGTGACATAGCTCTTCATAATTTGACAACTCAGCCAGGGTTCTGATGGCATAATCAAAATTACACCTAACCCTTTGATCAAAAACCAAGAACTTTGCTATATTTCAATTTTATTCAGAAAGGGGATAAGTAGGGCTTTTTTAAAAAAAAATACATCAAATTCTACTTTTTTTTTTTTAATAATGTCTTCTCAGACTACAAGCTATTTGTTAACACCTGTAAAGGAGGTTACATGTAAACCCAAATGTTATTGATGACTAATGAAATACTTCTCTGGGAAAATACAGAAATATTTTCAGTTTGAGTGTTTGTTCAGATGAGAGCATTTCAGTAAAACCTCAGAAAGCACTTGAGCCCTTCTACCATCTTAGCTACTCAATTCTTACCCACATGTATCTTGAGTTCAGTTTCAGTGCAACTAATGGGTATTGCAGCTCTCAGTCCTTGGGGCAGTGTCTCTTCCATTTCAAATAATACAGGAAAAAAGGCATCTGGACACAGGCAAGGGAATAATGTCATTTCTACCAGGAACAACAGTTATGTCTCTTTCTAACAATATCCTCACTCTCACATACAACAATTAAGTATTCTTTCTCATTTTGCACCAGTAGGTCAACTCCTACTTGGAATTCTAATCTTGGTCCCTACTAATTGTGTATAAAATTGTCGAAAATTATTTTTCCTCAGATTGTCCCTCCCAGGAACTGCCTAAGGGAGGAGTTCTCCCTAAAAACCACCAAGAACAATTGTTTCTCCTGTTTTTCCTTCGAAGTGCTGCAATTTCTTGAGAAACACTGGTAGTTTAAAAAGAAACAACACTTCTGTCTCAGAAAGCATGTCAGCTGCAATCTCTTGGAGGCTGGGAGAGCAGCAGCAAGCTTGCCCTACTCCATACCATGTCTTAAGACAACAGTACTGTCACTGGTGAGAAGAGATAACTGGGTAAGACAGATCTGAGTTTTGCTCATTTTACATTCCTGTGTCACAAAGTTGCCTGTAACCTCAACCAACACCTTGCCTGGCTTCTTTGCATTACTTCTCTTGTCCTGTGTGCTGCCATTACTGCCAGCCCATCATTGCCTTGTGGCCTGCATCACCTCTTTTGCTCTTTTCTACTTCAGCCTGGCAAGGGAACTGGGGCCCCTGGCTCTGAATTTATGAAAACAAACCACAACAGCAGCCTCAGTGTAATTTCTCACCAGATAAGCAGGATGTATTGAGGTAATATTTGGAGATACAGCCACAATCTTCTTTATAAACCTCAAACTTTTGGAGACAACTGGGGAGTCCAAGCACAGGGAATGACAGACAAAGCCACCAAACAAGTTGCTCCTATCCTTTCACTGGCGGAAACTTCCAACCCTGTCAAGATTACCCAAGCCAAATCCACACTCCTTCAGCTCTGCAGTTTGAAGAACATTGTGGGAAAATGCCTCAAAAGGGAAAGAAAAAGTCTGATGCATAAACTGGCAGATCCACACTACTTGCATGAAAGTGAAGGGTAGATAAAATGTTAATGTACATATTTGGAGAGTTATATCAGAGACCATGATTTTAAAAGTTGGTTAAAATTGTTTCTCTGTCATGGCATTACTGGTGAACAGCCGGCAAAACTAAGGTTACTTTTTTAAACTCTCCTTCATAAAATAAAAATTCTTCACTTTTATTTCCTGTGTCTGCTGGAAATTCAGGAAGATAATTTGCTGATTTTAGGATGGTAAACCACTGTCAGAAACATTTACAAATACTTTGAATTTCCCATGGCATCAAATTCTAGGGGCTATTCCCTTTACATGTTTACTTAGATTTGAAACTACAATTGTGCTTGTGGGTGGCTTATGTAGCTCTCTCTTTGCTGCTTATTTACAGCAAATAGAGCCCAAATAGAAAGGGCTTCTCCTTCTCTACTCTGAAATTAATCCTGATAGGTGACTACAGATCATTATAAGTAGTTTAAAAAACAAAATCAAAGAAAAAAACCCCACAAAAAACCCCACCAGGCTCCCAAGTATAGCATCTCCTTTTTTTATGGCAGGATGGCCATACATGCAGGGAAAGGTGTCTCTTCAACTGGAATGAACTGTCATATTAATGGAAAATGGAAATTTGCTGTTTAAATCTGCAGCTGATTTCTACATAATCTGAAACATTACAAATTGCATTTCTCATTATGGGGAAAAACAAACTCACTTGGGAAATTAGTTTTACTTCTCACCTTCATTGTGTTAAAGGCAGACTGTAAAAGTCTGAATTGAAAAACAAGAATAATTGACAGACTATTTCCCTAGGAAAGGGTTATTATGGGAACACATAAAGCTGGACAAATATTCTAAATTCATCCTATAAAAAAAAAAAAGAAAAAAAATCAATTTTTTGTTTGTTTTATGCAGGTATAAAATAAAAATCTTTCTCTCCTACAGTCTGTAGACTTGAAAAGACACTCTAAAATGTTCTGTTAAGATCTCACTTATCAACAGTGCTGAATTCAAATGAGTTTCAAACATACTGAACTATCACTTTGCAACATATTACTTACCCAGGATTACTTTAATTTTCATCCAGTGCTACTAAAAATTCAGCTCTCCTCCTCTGCCACATCGTTGTGTACATAATGAACTTTATGATTTCTTACAGGAACAATCTATTGCTTTTGGTTTGACTTTCAGGAAGTTTTCCCCTAGTAATTTTTCAGCAAATGAAGAAAGTCTAAATAAAAGAACTATACTGATGAGATTTGGCATCTTATTTTATTACAAGACAGGATACTTGGGTTTTTAAAAGATTAATGTTTTGAATAGATCTTTGCAGAGCATATGCTTCAGAAGCACTCACCCTCATGTCATCTCTAATACGTCCAACATCAGTCTTTTGGAATTAAAAACCAAACAAACAAAGAAATAAATCAAAAACCCTGTGTAACTTCTTTTAATCATAGATCAAACCTGTGGAGGCTTCCACAGGTCTATGGAAAAAATACTTCACTGCCCAGGTCAGATTTCACTTGATTTTGGACTTAGTACTTTGATTTTCAAAGTGAGAGATCAAAAATGCTGGGGGAAAATTATCCCGAATGCCACTGAGCGGTTCATGTGGGGAGCCACCCTCATCACTACCTCAGGCAACCGTCTCTATGCACATGGATTTAATGCTGCCTTAGAACTGACAATAGTTTTAAAACATCAGGAAGGCCAATGACAAGTATTACTGCATCGTTCTCTTAGTGGGTAAAATGCTACAGGAAAAAAAAATGGGTGAGTAATATCTTCTGGTTCATTTGGTGAGGTGGTAGGTAAGAAGAAACATGAGGGCCAATCCCAGTAATGCTCCTCATCTGATTGCTTTCCACCTTGGTTCTCCTAAACTCTAAAGGAAATGTTCCCCCATTCAAATATTGAGGTTAACTGCAGGATGCTAAGAGAATACTTTTATTAACTAATCTGAAAAATATCGTCTACCAAAGTTCAGGCGAACATTACATTTCCTGGGTCTAGAGCCTGGGCTTCTTTCAACAGCCTGTGTTGCCTCAAAGGGGACAAAAGAAATTTTCAAACAAACAGTGCTGAACACATGTCTTCAGCAACTATCAAAATAATTTCTAAAAATTACCAAAAAAAAATACTCCAACATACCCCAAAAACTGTTAAAATAAGCAAAAGAAAATAGCAAAGGTATTTCTATGAGACAGAGCTAGGTGCTGAAAGAAGAGTTGAGGGATGAATTCCAGCTTTGCACAGCTCTGTAAGTGTGTGGTTGTATTAAATATACATTATTCCAGGATTTTTAAGCATTCTGAGCACTTCTAACAAAATAGCTGGAAATAAGAACTATCCACAATTGACAAAACAAATGTAAGCAACAGCAACCATACAGGCAATTATGTAAAATGTATCTAGGGAATTTCCCTCCATCAACTAAGAAAACAACACTGAGGAAAACCATATGGGGATGGAGTACAGCATGAAAATATTTTAACTGTTGCACCAATAGGAAAGTGTGAGGATTTTTCTTAGATGCCATTTCTTAGAGACTATGCATTAGTCTTCTTTACCAGTTGCAGGAATACTGTTATTTTTACATTTGTGCAATTTAAAAGCAGATACAGACATGAAAGGTGAATTTGCTAATTCACCTAATTAATTTTAATTTTGCATTGAGAAGTATTCCAATATTCATTGTGCATTCTGGAAGAGATGCAGCACAGTACTATCAAGGCAGCTTCTTAAAATGAATAGTGTGACTACCTCAATCCCCACTCATCTTAGAAAGTTAGTTTACTATCATGCAGTATTGCAGGAAATTATTGTTATGTTACAATTTTATATAGACTTTATTTAATAAAATACTACCAAAGCTGAAGAATTTTTTCTCCAGACTTTTAGATTTAGATTGACCTATAATAAAAGTCAATCATTTGTAGGATTTTATTTATTGAGATCTGGAGTCCTTTAAGGATTTACTGAAATATTCAGTGATGTTAATGCCTACAGTAATTAATCTCAGGAAGACTCTTTGTTGTTCTTGGGGTTTGGGGGTTTTTTCATCTCCTTGGTTCATTTGCTTTTACTACTGCATATCACTCTCCCCTTCGATACACAAAATCCAATGCAAGCAAAGCGACTAGCCAAAAATAAGTTCATTTGCAGGGGTACACTCCCATTTGCAGGTTCTGGTCTTTGGATTTTTCATGCTTTGTTGAGCACTTCATTTGGGTTGGCAGATTCGGTGAGTCATATGGTGACAATTCTCATTTTCTGCAGCATCTGAAATGTCCACTCATGGCATCACTGACAGCTAAAATTAGATATTTGGCAAAGCAGTCCCAGCAACTAAGGGCTTGATCAAGATGCCTAATTATAGCTGCCTAGTGCCATTTGAGATGCCCTGGAGTACCCCCAGCAACCACAGAAACCTGGCAGATATCACACAAAACCTACAGGAGACCAGAGCTGGAGCTGTAGGCAAGGAAGGATAACCCCATTTCAAAGGGCACAGAACCTTTTGTTTGGACTCATTTAGGAACTGAACACTATGTTCTTGCCACTGGGATATTGAAGAGATCAATTCTACTGTCTTAGCTTGTTCTTGCACCACATTCCTTCTCTTTGCAGGAGGGTGCATGAACTCTCAGTGTTGCTTTGTGCCTGTGCTCTGGCACAGAGCACAAGGAATAAAAATTATGAAAATAGGTCAGAGCAAGCATTAATTTTGGTGGGGTGAAAAGGTTGGTAGAGAATCTCTTCCAGGGAATCAAAGGGAGGGCTTACATACTTTCTCCATATTCATCTCATCACTATTCACTCAGAGGAAAAAAAGAGATTTGCTTAAGGAATTGTTCACGTTAGTTCCTATTGTGTCATGGGTTTTCCTTGGAGGTTTCCAAAGCAGAATCCAGTCTTGCTTAATTTGTGATATTTGACATGATTTCAGACTGGGGTTGATAAGGTTTGTGTTTAGGGAGTCTTGATGGCATCTCTAAAGATTGTAATACTTAATCCACCTTTTTTTTCTGACAAGATTGTATAAAAGTAGAATAAAAAATTGCTTTATTCTTCTTTTCCACATTAAGCAGAAAATGCCTTTCTTGAGATTATACATTTGCACTGGACTCAAGAAAACAGACCCCTGCAGAGCATGAAATGACACAGGGGAATATATTTTACTTGACATACTGGGCATTTTTCATCTGAGGCAGCTCTCCACCATTCTCTCCCCTTTTTATTTTTAACATAGTTATGTAGTACCTCATATCAGCACTCATTCTTATATTCTCCTTAAAAAGAAAATGAGCACCAACAGTACAGAGGGACAAATAATGCTTATCATAATAAAAACATTATGGTCCCAAGGAACTAAGTGCTATTTGGAAAATGGTATGAAAAATACAATGCTCATGTAGTTTCCCAGTGCCCAACATTTTAAATTTACTCATGAAGGCATGAAATATTTCCTAGAAACCTGCTGAAATTACATGAAACTGAATAGTTTGATGCCCAGGACAGGGCTAATAAACCTTCCCTGATTCAGCCCAACAGTTCAACTGCCTGAATAAACAATACTCAACAAATACCACTACTCAAGTGACTCCTGAATATTATATTCTTTTCTCCAGCAAAATAAATCTCATTGAGGCCAATATTGATCCTGACTGGCATATATTTCTGTTCAGATCAGCAATTTGGTTTTGTTTTTTTTTTTAATCTGAATCAATGTACATTGGCCTTACACTTTTCTGATAGGGAAACTGCTTCTAAACCCTTCCGCTTTCTGCATTAACTCTATCTGTTCAGCTGCACAATAGATTGATTAAGACAATTAGTAGTGATATGATTGAAGTTATATGCTTGCCATCATTACCAAATAGTGCATTCAGAGCACGAGCTAGAAATAGCATGCTTCAAGAGTGGCTAAATGGAACAAATGTTTAAAACTAGTGTGTAGTTAATGAACAAGGATATTCATTGAAGTACTTCTCAGTCAGAAACAGAGATAAAAAGCTTGCTGTTGAGTAAAGATCACATAAGACTTTTCAGGAGCCAGTGTAGATTGGAGGTGGCACGAGAGCCATGCCAGGAGCTCCTGGTAGTCAGTGACTCTTGTGAGGTGAATTGCCACCTCAGCCTCACAGGTCCAAATGCCACCTTGTTCTTGCTTCCATAGAGAAGCCCAGAGGCTGTGGAGTCTCCCTCACTGGAGATACTCAAGAAGTGCCTGAAGGCGACCCTGTGCCACGTGCTCTGGAATGGCTCTGCTTGAGCAGGGAGGTTGGAGCAGGTGACCCCACTGTGGTCCCTTCCAACCTGACCCATTCGGAGATTCTGTGAAGTCTGGGAAGCACAGTTACAAAGGCATAGGCTGAATGGATGTGTTTTGTTAGAGTTGGTTTGGTCTCATTTTATTGTCTAAAAGCTTACACACTCATTTTAGTGTCTATAAGTTTTAGTGCCTGAATGTTTGAACCATTATATTTTATTTATAACTGTTAGTCATCTTTTTATTAAAACAGGGTGCAAGAAAATATATTCAGCTTGACTGAAAAGCACATCACAAATTTATGTCATCTTAATATTAAACCAAGGAAATTTTGTATTTGTTTCAATATTAGAAAATTTTAAAGTATAGAAATTTATTGATACTCTATTTAGTCAATATCCAACATTTAAGTAATTCTAGATAGAAGGGATAAAATCTGGAGAATCTTAAAATATAGGTTAGCCTGTTAGACAAGACTTTGAACAAATTTTAACAAATTATATTTGGATTAAGTAGATCATATATTACTTTATGTCTTATGTTTCAGCTGGGGTCTTAAATCTGTCATAATGCTACAGAGAAGAAAAATATTTTAAGATGGATAGAGATGGGTCAGTTAGGAGAGAAAATGAAAAGTTTATGAAGTTATCTCATATTTCTACACTGACAGAAAAAAAATACAGACTTCTTATGAAAACCCTGTGGCATCTTGATGCAACTATCACTTGAGTAGCATCTGGCAGTGTCAGGTAGAGTTTCTTGAAGACTCAGATCTTTTGGCTTCTAAAATAGTAACAAATAACCCAAACCAGTCTGTTTTTTCTGTATCACCATAGCAGGATTAAACAATCTGCACAGGGAAGAAGATTTTTCAAGAATTTTTTTTATGTATGACACTAGAGAAATGATGTGGCATCTAAATCAGTAATACAAATCTGGTGAAAAGGTTACTTTATTTGCTGTGCGTGTTGTTTAAAAGTAAACACAAAGAATTTGACAATCAGAATCTTCTGTTTATCTGAGAAACTGTACACTGTACATTTCTTATACTTAGAGAGAGATTTCCTGTCAGCATTCATGAATTTCTCTCTTGACCCTGAGCAGCAAGAGAAGCAGCCTGAGATATATTGCAAAGGCAAATGTTTAAAGTTTATATCAATATACACGTGGGACAAAGGTAATTTACTCAGTGAAGGAAGAACCCCCTGCTACATTTAATCATGCTCAAGTACATGGGAAAGTGCCCTTACAGCTGTTGTTTCTCCCTGCCTTTTTAACCCAACTATTGAGAAGCCCTTTTCTTCTCATGAAACACCTTAAACCCAAAGCCTAATTAAACTAGTAAAACAGCATTAAACCTGGTGGGCAGACTTCTCTCCAGTCACTACAGTTTGCAATTAGACTTTGGGTGAGGGTACAGGAAATCAATGTTATGTTCACCCCTTAATGAGTACATAAACACTTCCATATTAAAGGATTATTTCCTTAAAATCCCCACAGGTAGGCAGGGGATTCTTTCACCTGTGAAAAAAACAAAACAAAGGAAAGAAAATAGTGGGAAGCAAAATAAAAAAAATCTCTTTGCCTCACGTGGAAAAAGTATTTCCCTTTCTCCCATCATGATCTCAAGAAAAGCCAGATGAGGACAGAAAAGAACAGTGTATATATACATGTCATCAAAGCAACAAGGTCAGAGCAAAACTCAGAGACATTTTACCTCTTTAGAATCACCTGAACCAGGCTTGTTTCAGTGTATTGATACAATAGATAATAAAGACACAAAGACAAAGAAGTCCATGTTGCCATTAAACACCTTTCACCTACTTTTGATCATCCAAGCAGGAGTGGCTTGGTTAAGGCCAGTGGGACTTCATCGCCTCTGATCTTGTGAAAGCTTGGCTGATTGTATTCTCCAGACAGAAACTGCAAGCCTATATGTTGAGACTTTTAGAGAGGGAAAAGCAAAAGTGAAATACCTGTGGGAGACATTCTGCACAGCAATAGAGACTGGAATCTGCATTATAAATGTTCAATATATCAGCAAAGAGTCACACTCAGCTACAGATCTGCTGATACCATTGCCATCACTGAACATCACTGTCGTTTCACCTGCCATTGAAGAAACCTTCCTGCCCCTCCTCTTGAAAATTAAGAATTCATAAAGCAAGAGAAAAGCTTCTTCTTATAATATGTAATTTGGACAAAATGACTCTCAAGTTTCTTCTCCAGATCCCTGTTTGGGACAGCAACTAATACTTTGTGATCACTAGCATTGTTTACTTCTGCTTTTCAATTCCTTTTTATTCAGTGTCATTTAAAACAGAATGAAGTATTTTCATTTTGGATGCAGTAAAATTAGATGGTTTTATTCTTCCAGAGATATAATTCCTAAAAATGTATAGGGTTGGTTTAAAGAGTATTCATTCAGAGGGAATGACATCTCTGCTGGGTCTTGGGTTTTCTTGGGGGGTTTTGATTAGCGAGGGGCAGGGGACTGGGTTTTTATAGAACAAATTTAAATATGGAAAAGAAAAGTCCTAAAGAGTGCTATAGCTAACAATGTAAATTCACTTTTGCTGAAAGAGACAATATTTAGGTTTTTTTCCCTCTTTCATTATATTTGACATGCTGTCTGTAGACAGTTTAGCTGTTTTCCCCAAAACATAATATGATTGGTATTTTTCTTTTTGTGTGGGTTCATTCTTCCTTTTTCAGAGGAAAAAATCTTTATACTTCCCCACTCCCCCCCTTTTTTTTTGGTCTTAAATAAGGAAAAATATTTTCAACAATGCCAGTTACTCTATCCAGAGGGACCACCACCAACACAAACACACTTTATGAGGGTAACAAGACTAGATAAAGGTGTTTATTCACAGGGAACATGTTACAATAAAATACCAAAATTGGATGTAGTCATTCAAATAATTTAATTTATTTTTAGTCAGTTAACAAGATTTCAATGCTGGTTGCCCTTTAAAAAGCAGTTATTCATGAAACCATACAACTTAGCCATCACAAAAGCACTAACATGGTTAGCTTTCTTTTATTAATGTTATGTGAATTTTTGTTTGTTTTCTGCTTCACTAACATTTCACTAAAAACAAAGTGATTGCCATGTGGTACAATCAGTCCTGGAACAGCAGAACAGCCTTTTATTCCCAAATTCTGAGAATTTTTTTATATCTACAGCCTGTGTTTTCTCTGAAGGGAATTATACATCTTACCATAAGCAGCTACAGTTCCCATAGTCAGTTTGCCTATTGTATGATACTTGGCTGGAAGAACAACAAATTGAATACTTGTCCTCTTTCTATTGCCCTTTTTCCTTGAATGAACTCCTCTGGTTAAAAAAAAGGGAGCGGGGGGGGAGAGAGGTATAGAGGGGGATGTGGAGGTTGACCAAAAAAAGTCACTGCAGAAAATCACAAAATTACTCCATTTTATGTTTCAGAAAAGTCAAAATGCCCAAACTTCTGCTTCAGACACCCTCTACTGGAAAACACCAAGTTTGTATTTCTCCTCCTGATGTAACTGAGCATGCGGAGGAAGTGAGGAAGCATGAATATTTAACTGCCAGAAGAGACATTAGATCATTGTCTTGTGTTTCACAGGAGGAAAAGATCTGATGAATACGTGCATCTGACTTTTTTGACTATGAGGAGCAAAAAGGACTGTTCAAAATCACACAACAACATCCCTATAGCATCACACCAGACCTCATAGATTTCTCTGGAAAGGTACAAATGTCATAAACTTATCAGCAAGTAAAAATAGGGACTGAAATGAAAAGACTTTTCTATGATACACACAAGCTGTAACCTGATTTACTTGCCACACAGGTGTGAATTATTATTTTTTTCATTTTAATTAAATATCTTTTTAAAAAAAACCTGTTCATTTTATGTAATTGTCACATAACAAGTATGATGGGACAAAGCTGCTCTGCAGTTCTATAAGATCACAGCTAGAAACTGCTTGTTTACCCAATGCAGAATTTTGTTCTGTAAGCAGATCTACTCTATCATTAAGTTATTAATTATCAGAATATATTCACTCTGGGCTGAAACCCCTATGTAGCCTGAGTATCTTAACTCAGTGGCAGACAGTTTGCTCTTTTAAGGAAAGGTGAGAACTTTCACTCTTCAGAAACAGATTCTGAGCTATACCTCTGAAATCTTGGTTTCCATTTTCATCACAGTGAAAGAAAAAAATAATAAATTATCTAAGTAGTGATGGGTCTACTATCACTGCTTTAAAATCAACATCCCAATGAACTAGTTGGAGAACACTAAGACATCCTTTTCCTCACACAGCAGTGGCAAGAGACTTTTAAAAGATTGAAAAGGCAATTCTATCAAGCTTCAATATATAATTAATTATTTTACTTTCCAACTCCCAAACAAAATATTAAGATAAACAGCTTGACTTTGTCTCAGGCATTGTTCATCACATTCTCTCCTTTACAATGCTACAGCTTTCACAGTTCTGTTTCTCTTGCATAATGTACCGTATGTGGGGCAGTGAATTACATTTCTTTCTAAGAGACCATGTGAATTACTATTTCTTTCCCAGGACTCAGAGGTGAATAATTGCACCTGTCCTCCTTAAGCAGACAAAAGACATTAAGTAGCAGCCAAATGGAAAGAAAGATTTAAAAAGAAAATCACTTTATAGTTTGGCAGGAAAACAACTCAATCCAACCTTTCACCCAGCTGTATACAATATGAGGATTTCTACGAGTGCAGCTTCTGAAGAAAATGAAGTCTTCAAAGAGAGACTGCCCTGATAACAAAGCAAAAATTGAGGTGCTTTCTAGAAGTTTAAAAGATCCTCCTTTTAAAATAAATCATTGACAATACAAAAAGAAAAAAAAAAAAAAGAAAGAAAAAAGCTCAATGACACATCTGAGTGTTTGCGGGAAAATGTTCTCATTTACAGGATACAAACAAAGAAATAAAGTAGAATGGGGAAACAAATAAAAACACATGGCTTTTCCAAGACCACACAGAGATGCAGTAGGAGAACCTAGCACAGAGCAGAAGTGAAGATGCTGGAACTTCCTGACTACCTTGAGACAGTGTCACAGATTTGTGGTATCATTTAGGTTGGGAAAGACCTTTAAGACAGAGTCCAACCATAAGGATTTTGTGAGCATGTTGAATATAATGGCTGAGGTTTGCTCTCCCTGACTGCTAGCACCTGGCAGAGTGATCTGCAGCAGCTCTGGTTTCAGCAGATCAAGCCATGCTGGCAAGCATCCAGGGACAGGTCACCAGGGCAGAAGGACAGAGACTCAACACAGCATTTGCCTTTGGTGCCAGGAAATTCCTAGCACCTGACCATGCCAGAGAGCTAATGCTCCAAAAGATGAGAAAAAAAGCATGAAAGGTGGAAATACTGTAGAGAATCTCTGCAAAGACCTTTTTAAAATTTCCAGAACCTTACAATTTTTTTCCTCTTGTATGGAAGCTGACTGTATACCCAAGGAAAAGAGGTATTTGTACATAAATGGAAAAATATTCTGCTCATTGTGAAACCTAAAGTTAGACAGACTATTTGGCAAAATCCAGGCAGTCCATCTCACATCTAAAAAGGTAAATGCAATAAAAACTATATTAAAATACTGACAAATAAAATAGAAGTAGTAAAAAAATAAACAAAGGAATGATGCCTTCAGGGGAGATGCCCCTGCAGAAATATTTTCCCAAAAGCACAAATGTTTGTATTTGACATCGTTAGTGAGAACCTGATTCAACATAGAAGAGAGACACTGGTGGAAAGCAAAAAGCATAAGTAACCATATCTGCTTTCAGCTAGAACTTTTGGACTTCACTAAAACACCTCCATCACCTTATAGTTACAGGTTTTAGAAGAAAAGCAAATACCGCCTAGTTATATACTTGGAAAAAATACAGAAAAGAGCCTTGTTTGGCAAATAAGGTACACACTTGGAATGAATGAAAACCAAAGCTTACTGCCATTCTTTTCCTCCAACAGCTGCAGGACCTTGGGTAGAATCCCTTTCAGTGCCACTGCTTCTTTTTCCTATTTTCTGTCCCATCTAGTTACATGCCTTGGGATAGGACTTTCTTCTACAGTATTTTTGATATACATCTGAGGTCAATAGACTTCTTATCAAGGAAGAAGTCAACAGCACTATGATGAATTGTTCCCTGGATTTCAGAAATAAAGCCTGTTATTTTGTGGATCTCTGTTTTTCCTCTAAAAAAACTCCAGCTCCTTCCTTCAAGAGTGGTGGAGAAATACCTTCCACACAATGCCTACAGTCTCCACAAAATAAAGTTCTCCCACAGAAACATTAAAACTGGCCAAAAGTAGAGAAATTAATGAAAAACCTGCCCAAAACAGACACACAGATCACAATGCCTCTCAGATGTTTGTTTTAGAAGAAACCTAGCTAACAAAACCAAGAGCAAACATTTCAGCAAAGGTGACAAAGATGAAAATTTAGATTGTTTAACAAATTAACCATGGTCATGCAAGAAACTCTAGGATTTTGATCTTTATTTGGTCACGTGCTCTCAACAGAGTGCTTAAATCACTGGTGAAACATATGTTAGAAATCATCAAGGGACAAATGATCTTCGGTCAGCATTTGGGTTTACAGTAAAGCAACATTTGAAATTTGTCAAGGGTAAAAAAACTGAAATGTCATCAAAAGAACATTTCAATTTTGACAAATCAATATTTCCCACAGACATGCATTTCTTCCATCTCCCTCTGTTAGCAGAAGTGGCTGTTGACAGTGCTGTTGAATAGCATCCCTGGTGTAAATAAATCCTCAAGGCAAGGAGATAGGTCTAAGTGCAAAAGGAAAATTTCATCCCTTATGCCTTCACTGAATTGGATGGGTTTATATTAAATCAATAATCCCAATTAAAATTAAGAGAGAAGAGAAAGAGCCCATCAGCAAAATTATTTGAAGTAGTATTTGCTCAGACTAGTCCAAAACTCTTCACCCTTGGAGGCTGCAATACAAGGAAGTTGCCTGAGCATGTTAATTATTTAAAATAAAAGCAACACAGTTGCTGGCCTTTTACAATAATCAATCTTTCAAAAAGTGTCAGGTTTCTCCAAAACATGTGACAGGTTGGCAGTTTGTAGTATCTACTGTCAAGCTCTAATACCAGGATTTTCTCTGGAGCCTGAAGGAACTCATCACCTTAACTAACAAATCCTAAAGACAACCTGTCTGGCTTACTGAAAATGAGATGGAGAAGCTAAATTAAAACCATACACCTCCTATTTGCTAAATTAAAGCAGAAAACCAAAACAAACACTAGAAGCGTGTATATACATATATATATAGACACACATTCATGGATACAGACAGAAATGCATATAGTGATATGTATAGGTAGATATATATCTGTAGCTGTAAATTATAGACATTTACTAAGATCTGTATTTACTGCCGCCTACAAGCCTATTTTACAGTCTAAATTTAGGGAATTTTCTTCTCTTTAAAAAAAAAAAAAAAAGAAGAAAAAACCAGCATCTGGTTTGGGTTTTTAGTCTATTGAAAATACTATCTTTCTGTGTCTTCTTCCACTTCATTACACAAGAATAAAATATGTAGAATCAGCAAGAAGATTCCCATAGAGTTAATAAACAAAAAGGTCCCATCCCCAAAATGGCTGACTTTATTAGCATTTGGAGGTGATGAGAAACTTTCCAGCAGTAGTTATTTTACCAATAAATCAGTGCTGTGGATATATCTGTATAAGCACTCTTGGTAATTTCAGAGATCTCAATTATACATCCCATGAAGAAATCTTTCTTCTTGAAAATAAGGACACTAGTTATATACAGGGGATTTTTTCTAATCTTGTTAGTATTAACTGTTGAGAAAAAAATATTTTGTCCTGTGTTCTTTGCAGAAAATTTGACTTTTTTCTGTTAAATAACACACAGGAAACAAATCAATAAAAGGCATCAACAAACATCAACTACAAAATTCTTAACTTAAGATTAAGAGAAACAATGGCAAAACATAATATGTGTGATGTGTGAGTAGAGGATACTAGAAAAAATAACATTAAAATAACATTTACACATTCAAACCAGAAACTCCTCAAAATAAAGTTCTCCCACAGAAACCAAACATCTCTAAACTCACGTGAAACTTCTCCATTTCCCCAGACTTTCTGAAAAATACTTGTTGCAAGTCAGTGGAAGGGTTTTGTGTTATCAGTGTTCTCCCTCCCCTCTGAGAGGCACTGCCCTTTTGGAGCAGTGCATTCAACTTCAAATTGTAATTGCCATCCATCAAAAGTACTCCAGAAGGGAAAAAGTCGCTTGCTCAACCTGAACCACCGTGGCCAGTGGCCTTTCACACACTTCACAGATCCGGCAGGCAGCATCCACAGCACTGTCCTTTGCAGGAGCCGAGCAGAGCCACAGACAACATCTAACACAATTATTACAGCATCATGTACACATTTTTGAATAAAACTACTCTTTGAGGAAAGATACAGTAAAGTACTTTGGCTACAGTTCTATATTGCTGGTGACTTTTCTCTACAACCCTTTGCTAATGTTCCATTTCAAAGCTTAATACACAAAACAAATATGCTGGATAACAAACGCTGAATGTAAAACACATTGGTGGATTTTGTGATTTTTTTTTTAAAGGCCTGGCCAAGTTTTAATGGGCTGTCACACACGAATTATTATGAAAGCACTACAATGAACTGAGCTGATAAGCTGATCTGATCAGAATTAACTGCATGTGATTGCTGCTTTGAAAAGCTGGCCTAAAGAGGCAGCATTGAAAGCAATCTCACAAGTCACTGGTACTGCTTGCCTCAGCTATAAGTAAGCACAGATGGTGAGAAAAGTTAATTAAGAGACATATTTGTTTGGGGGTTTGAAATTTCCACCCTCTCTTCTCCAAAGGAGCCAAGCCACAGTGAAATGAGTTTTACGTTTGTGGCCTAATAAGTTCGTGTTTTTGAGGCTCTGTTCCTGTAGATGGAGGTAATAGATAAACAGAATAAATAATTTATGTCAGCAGTTAGCATATGGATTTGCAGCTGATCACTAAGCTACTCATTGCACCTGATAGCTACAACATCTCATCAATTAAAAATATTCCTTTGTCCGCAATCCTTCATTACTTTTCTCCTAATCGGCACAGCTTCTCTCTTATAGCTCAACTGATACCTAGAAGTGGAGATGTCATCCTTTTAATTCCCACTTTAATGACTGCCTCTGCGTTTTACACTCTCACTTGTTCTTGCAGAATTTCATAAAGAACATGTCAGCAACTACATAAAATAGCTTGTGGTGATACACTTCTCTTTTTACTTCTGGTTGGGAATTTTCTTTCCTACTTCTTTCCAGACAGTGCTTGATCTTTCCCTAGATTAACTAATGGGGGAAAGCTGGGGCTGTCACCAACTTTAGAAGAACAAAACACATCCTTTATACTTTATATACTGTAAGACCATGACATCTGGCAGATATTTTGCTCAATAGTCCTTCGACAGTGTATAATTTCTTGGATCCATTTCCACTTTTTTTTCATCTGTGGCTATTATAATGACAAGGGTCAATAGTGCCAAAGAAATATTGGCTAGAGAATGGTAGGGAGCAATCTCACATGAAAGGCCCATGAAGGTAAGAAAGGGTTAACACTAAGGACAGAGAAAGCCAAAGCTTCAGAACTTCAAGTGTAATTGAGAGATTCTTAGGGAGACACTTCCAATTCATGCCTACTGTACTATTTATTTCCTTTCCCATCATTGCTGATTATAAGGATGTGCATGTGTAAAAAGAAGTTTCTTCCTCTCTAATCAGACCAGCTCTACTCCACGAATCCACAATCCACTGTTCGTGACATTACAAAATGAATCAGGCAGGAGGCTCAAGTCAGATCAGAAAGTGACAGCTTTTGTTTAAACAGATATCTCAGAAATTAGTGATGACAGGATTACACGGCATAAGCATTTCACTCTTAGCACTGTCTCTTTCTCTAAGGAGAGGTGCAACAGCATTACTCACTGGAAAGATCTTTGTATTAAAAAGAAAAACAATCCAAATTTGATTGCTGATCTGTTTTATTTATATTTCTAGAGAAATAAAGGTCTGTTCTGAATAGGACACCCATGCTACGTATGCATACCTCCCAAATTTAAGGAGAGATACTTCTTAAAACATTATCTTTGCATTATAATATATTGTCACATAATTTGTGGTCTATCTTATGAATTTGGTATGCATTAGTAAATTGCCTCTGTCAGTCTTATTTTGGTGTTACAGAACCAGCTTTGAGTAGAATATTTCACTCAAAAAAATGTATTCCTTAATTAGGTTTACTTTGCAAAGAACAGGATCACATCAGAAAACTAGAGATTGATAACCAACTCCAGCCCTGCACTGAGAACCTTCCTACATCATTCTGCAAAGATTTTAGCCAAAAGCTTGATCTGTCTTATATGTATATAAAATATTTATATACACTTGAAACTAATAATTTGGCCGTTATACATATGTATATAAACAAATTGATAATTGTACCTCACACCCCCAGGTGGTCCCTAAACACTATTATCCCGTAAAAATGGCAGGCTTTCTAATTTTATAAATGTATACAAAATAAGTTGCTAAAACAGTCAATCACTGAGAGCTCACTACAGATGTTAATCCAATTTGTGTGGTAATGATCAGAACAGTCAGTTTACATAAAGCATTACAGCTGTGCAGTGCTGCAGTCCGGCAGTTCTGTCATCAGCAATGAGGCTTACCTACCTGGAATTGGAAATTTTTCCGATGGACTCTGCATAGTCATGCTGACAGTGAGTAAGCCCTTCCATTAGACTTGTCCACAGTGACAGCCTTGCTCCCTTTCTGCTTTTCTATCCAAAGATTGTCAGTGGAAATGTGTAAAAGGAGCTACAGCTCCTTCTACTGGGTCTTAAGGTTTCTAAGATTAAAGATTTTACACCCTACTAGGGCTTGGAGAAGTGAGTGGAAGAATGCCAGTAGTGCCTCATAGCACTCTGCATCACAGGGTTTTTTTTAATTCTGCTTTTCACATTCCAACTAACAGCATAATTTCAGAAGCAATCACGCATTTAAAGAAGCCATAGAAAGAAGTCTGGGGACAGACTGTTGGAATGGGGACTGCTAAGCAAACTGATTGTCTGATCTATATATGACATCTCAGCTGTAACAGCTTGTAAACATTATGTGTAGAGCGCCAAATAATAACTCTACAGATTTAACCAATCATGCTTTGAAGGCTGTCACTGATCCAGTGGAGCATGACCAAATCCTGTTAGAGTGCAGAACAGATTCTATCTGAAAGTCTTACATAGACTGGGTTGGGTATCTAGATAAGGAATTCAAAGACATCGCGCGTGCTACAGAGATGCACACACATGGAGAAATTAATACATGTAGCTAAATTCATCATCCCATGGGCATACAACAAAGGTTTCAAACCTTGCAGGGTGAAACACTCTGTAACAGTTCTGCTTCATCAGAGAGTATCACATGTCCAAATTCTTTCATAAGTAAGGACTGACTTTTGCAAAGGTAAGCATGGCAGGTATCTGAGACTCCTACATGAATATCCAAAGAAAGGCATAAAAGACTCCTTCAGCTGGAATACTCCAAAATTGATGAGATCTGTGTTTGTTTCCTCACTTTACAGATGTATTTCCTTGAAACAACAGTACAGTCTAAGTAGTTCATTTGTTAGAGTTAATTCAGTGGAGAAGATTTCCAAAGATCTGTGAAATTCTGTCAACCTTCCAGCAAAAAGTGGAGAAAGGGAAATGAAGAGAGTCTGAGACTTTTGAAAAAGCATGGGTAGAAAGCCTGTGTAGATGTGAAAGTGCTCAAAGGACACTATCACTCAAATGTTCCGATCTTGCCCAGAGGGGATAATCAGAATTATTTTGTCTATTTTTTATCTTCCTGTGTGAAGAAAGTTCCAGAGAAAATCATGTTAGATGACTAGGTGTCTTCTCCTATTCTGAGCACTACATGATGTATTTTTCTGGCTGCAAGCCTCTGAGTGTGAATGCCAAGAGAATTTCAAGCCCCTAATATCAAAAATCATTTACTACGTAAGGACCATCTACCACATTATCATTTATATTAGTATACACAGATCCTGCAGGGTATCCTGCTTCCCAGTATAGCTAGAAATTAGCACATTCTTGTTTGTTCAAAAACTGCTTTGCACTGTTGACTGGGATGATATGCAGTCTATTTTTCCCTTAGATAACTCAAGGGCTGAAAAATTACCCTGTTTAAACAAAATTCCTGTTCTTTTCTTTCCTAGGGTGGAAAGACTGCTTTTAATGAATGACTGCGGCACTATAGAAAAGAGATGCCAAGGGTGCTCTCTGACATAACAAAATAAAAACTCCACCTTTGGCTCTGACATACTCAGGACCAGCCAGAGTCCTAAGGGTCTCTTAACATTGCACTTTGTAAGATATTTTTTCTTTCATTTAGATTTAAAAAAAATAAAAAATAAAAAATTTAGAGAATTGATTTATTTTTTTTTTTAAGTTATATTTGGCCCAATTAAAATGAATCTTTTTCTGTCTCCTTCAGCTTTTCACCAAACAGTAGAGAAATCCAAAGCTTTTCTCTTGGCACTGTCTTCAGGGACTAATATCTTTAAGTACTTCAAGGGCAGATCCAACTCCCTGACATTTGTCTGCCTTGAACTTGCAAAGCACTTGTAAGTTTGTTAGCCCCCAAAGTGTCAAGGAACTGCAATGATCTTTAGACATATTCCATGTGGGAGGTTTTGCAGAAACAGCTTCATACAGCTCTACAACCTACAACTTGTTCTGCTGAACCTGTGTCAGATGAGGGCAAATAAAATCCTCTGAAGTAAAGCAGATATCCAGTTGAGCACATAACACTTGGAAGATTCATGAATAAAGGAGCTGCCCCATATCCAGCTTTTATTGTTGTCACTTACCATAAAAAGATTGGTTTGAGCCCAGATTAAACAAATTCAAATTAAAAACAGGAACCAGACTAATTCTAACTTTATCATATACAATGAAACAGATATCAAATCAAATGTTAAAGCTTTTTTTTTTTTTTTTTTTTTTCTTGGCAACTTGAACTTCGTTTGATGCTGCAGAAGGGAGGAGCTGAATTTCCTGGAGTGCCTTGCCCAGGCTCTGCTTATGGACTCACCCTCAGAGAATACAGAAGTAGGGAAGGTATGGAAAAAACGTGTGATCACAGTGGTAGTTACTGCAATGGTAGCTAGCTGTTACAGCTTCTTATCACCAGCCTAAGAAATCTGTCCGATCTCTTTGGAGTAGCACTGCAACAGAGCTCCTCAGATGAGATGGTACCAAGAAATGTGCTAAGCTTTGTAAATATTTGAACCCAGGGACACTGAGGGCAGGACTAATTGATCAATCTACACAAAGGATTTATGCAATTCTGCTTTCTAAAATCTCTGCTTTCCAGCAATCAGATAAATTAGCTTCCAGACTGATGTATCATTTCCAGTGACTACATATTAGGATGCTCAAGGAAAACAAATATTGTGCAGCTTGTATATGTACAACATACAGATATTGTACTACAATTCTAGTGGAGCTACCCTCAACTTTAGTCTAAACAAAGGAAAGAAGAACTGTGGAAGTAGCTTTAAAAGACTGAAATTTTAATTCAAATTTTAAGCTCTCTTCCAGGAAGTACAGCACTCTTCTTATATGCTTTTTTGCAAAGCAGAGTTAAAGCTTGAGTCACAGAGGGGATAGTGTTTATTCTAAATGATCAAAGTTAAGGAGCAGTTAATGATTTGAATATCCACAGTTTAAGATAAATTAAGCTGTCATGGGACTCTTTTTGAGCCATCATTCTAAACAAGAAAAATATCTGCGCCCTTCTGATGTCAAATACTTTTTATTTCTTCACAACAGTTTTTATCATTTTCAATGACACCACAATGGAAGTGAGCAAACAGAAGAATCCATAGATATGTCTAATTTATTCTGAGAACTCATCATCTCAAGAAAAAAAAAAGGTAAGGCTTTACAAATTTATTCCTCTCCTTTATTTCAATTACCATGTTAATGTTTGAGACAATTTCTAACGCAAACTTCCAGACAGAAGTCTGTTGGCAGGTAAGACAGAAAAACGAAATCAAATCACAAGGATCTTGCAATAAGACTGCATGGCACAATTTCCATTCAGTACCAAAAGCTGCACTTTCCCATTTCCCTACTGGAATTCACTGTAGGATAGCAAAACTTCACCATGTACACACGGCAGGAGGTTAAGATGCTACGTCCTTTAAGAAGTTCTATAACCAAATGTCCAAAGCCAAGTTCAAATCTAAACATTAAAACAACAAAGTGTGGAGTGGGGAAGAAAGGAAGATTGCTTACGCTAATGAGATTTTCTCCCATTAACACTCTTGGGGGTCTTTCAAAACCAGAAACTACATGAATGAAAGGGCTCTGCTATAAGCAGTCAACAATACCAATATGACAAGACTCACCATCCTGCTATAGTTGTGACCCTTTCATGACTGTCAAATTAAAACACACAGCAACACTGAGCCACCCTTCCCCATTCATTTTGGCCACCAGTTCATGCAATTACAGAAGACCAGTAGTCTTTGCTTAGCAACAAGATTGCATGTTCACTACTGATCACATTAATGATAAAGTAGTGAGTCTAAACAAATCTAATGATGAGAAGAGATGCTCTCCTTCTCTGACTAATCCACACAATTTAAAACGTCTGAAATAGAAAGAATAATTCATTCATCTTACAGGCTCACCAGAAACAGAAATGAGGCCATCTGTAATACTGCTTTTCAGACTATGTTTCTGCCACCAAAACCCAGGCACACAACAATAATTTCAGGCAAACAGAAAGAATGCTAAATGTATAAAAATATATGTATTTGTACTGAGGCATAAAACTTTCACATTTGCTTATGGCTAAGACTCATTCTAATATTTTTTTGAGTTAGGGTTAGTACATGTGAGCTGTTCTGATTGGCACAGACATAAGGACTGCTGGAGAAGGGTGCTGAACCATCAGCCCCTGAGTGTCTCCACCTCCCAGGGAATCACAGAGCTCATTCAGGTAACTGCAAAAAAGGTTTTCATTACTTACAGCAGGATGTCCAGCACAGTAGGTGTAGCTAGCATGAGACTGGTAGTGCAAGCTTGCTCTTGGAAAGGTGTATGTATTCCAAGCAGGTTGGCTGCTATTCCACTGGGAGCTAAAGCCAGGGCTCATGGTCACTCTCGATTTACTGTTTTGGTACGTTCTCACTGTGGAGCTGGACTATCAAAAAAGAAAGAAATGCAACGTAAAAATAGCTTTTAGGGTATAATACAAATAATGCAGCTATAAATCATCATTGTGCATACATATAAGGCCACATGGTCTGGAACTAACTTGAATGTTTCCTGTAAGGAGCTGGGAAAAGCAAAAAATGGATTCCATCAAAGATAACAGTGAAAGAGCTATGTCACTGTAATGCCCAAAAGGAAGAATGATGACTGTTAGACTTCAGGCTGTGATATAAATCAAATGGACAATCAATAAGTGATAGAAGTAAGGGGATGTTCTGAAAATCTGCAGAAGGCCCAATCCAAGATTAATTTTAAAACTTCTGTATCTTTTTATTATAATATTGACATTTATTGAACAACTGATCATCTATGGCCATTTTACAGTAAATGACAGTTTGAGGCCAATGTTTAGATCTATTTCTTGAAGACTTGAAAAAAAATCCAAAATCTTGAATTTTTTTTTTTAAAAGCTCAATTGTTTCATCTGAAAGTAGCACAGACTACAGATATGTAAGTCACATGCATTCTTCCTGTCCTTCTCTAATTTTACTTTAACTGCAGTTTTCTGCTTCTAGCACTTGTTTTACAAAAAAATATTCCTAATAAACATCTGCTCTGATAAGGGTGGTTTATTAGGGCAGCAAAAAAGAACCTATTTTCAAAAGAGTAGAAGATACATAAGAGTAGATGCATTTTTAGCAGGTATTTAGGTTGGTCTTCAAAGACATGCTAATGTACTTTTTATTCCATATTCTGCTCTTCATTTGGGTTTTGCTTGCTTTCTTTTTATTGGCAAAGGTGTTCCAAATTTCACATGCAAATTTACCCCAACTAATTGTAGTTATATAAAACTAAAACTATTCTTTTTAGAGCATTAAATTTACAAGGACCTTGTTTATACAGTGAAAGCTCGAGAAATACAAACACAAATAATATTTCTTAGAAATGCTTATAAATGTCCCTGTTAGCAAATTGATGCTATCAATTTCAAAAGCTATACTCAAGAATGACACTTCATTTATTTTTACTCTCCTTTCAAAGGCAACTTTTATACATCATACATGTAGCATTAACCAAATATCAATATGGGCCACCATCAAACAAGGTGTTTCACACGATCCAAGACCATCCTTACCCTGAAGTGCTTACAAGATAAATGAGAAGGTCAGGGAAAGGATGAAAGAGCAGAGTCTGGTGCAGAAGCATGGAAAACAGATTCATAAACATGACTTTCAGTTTAATTTCAGTGCTTCAGCTCAGTTTCATTGGGAGAGAATTAGAGAAATGGAAGAAAAGGAGGACAGAGAGAAGACATACAAAAAGGTTTCAAGGACACATTCTAGCTGTAAAAATATATATGCTGAAGTCTTTCCAAATTTTAATACTGTATTTAGACAAGCTGGTTGCAGAAACTACAGGCCATACTGGCACAGGCTAAACACACCCTCTTAATTTAATTTAATTTTCAAAAGTTTAAGTACACAAAGTTTGCCTCAGTTATCAATTGCTGTATAAACTTTAAGTTCAAGAAAAGGCCAAACGACTTCCTGCATGTGTTTATTTCCTGTGCCGCCGATTAGGAAGCTTGAAAAGAGCAGTTTCCGCTCACCAGCTCTCAATATCTCGACAGATTCGCCTCCCGCCCCCACCCCTAAGAGAAGGATTCCTGCGGTGTGATTTCTAAAGATTTAACTTACGACTAGCTGAACACAAAGCATATGAATGAACACTAAAACCCACACTAAACTCTCATTAGTCACTGTGTGTGACAAGTGGTTACTTTGTTCTTACAAAAGGCTTTAGGAAAAAAAAATATCTGCCCCTACAGTTAAAGGGGCTTATTTGAAATAAATCTTTTTGTATGAATTTAAATCATGACAAATCAAAGGAAAGAGGTTATAGCTACAGCTAGAAAAAAAAAAAAAAAGAAAAAAAAAAACAACGGAGGAGTTTTAATGTGGGGTTTTTCTTTTTTTTTTTTCCTTTCCCCTTTTACCCTCTTTCCCCAAGGAGCAGAAACTGCATTTTCTTTCCTTTGACGTATTACTTATCTTTCAGATCACTCCTCAAAGACAAATCTTTCTTTCTGGGCCCTGGTAGACTAGCTTCTATATAAGAGATGAAGGCTAGGTTTTGTTTCGGCCAGATCAAGTAGGTTTTTAGCCCTCATATACTTTTCTGAGTACATTTCTCCCCTTTATAAGCATCAGATATTCAAGTGTGGCTGCTTATTAACTCTTCTTGAGAAGGTGATCCCCCCTCGAATATTCTGTGAACACTGAGCTATTCTATCCTAATAATAACTTTGCTTCTTCCTATTATTTCCGATAGGTTTTCATTGTATGGATCAGTGGAAGGTATCTGTGGCTGATGGGATGTAAAGGTGCATTGTCAGCTGTGATAATTGTTAACTGATTATTTTCACAATGGCACTGAAGTCCACTACAGTAAAGAGAGATGTGCTACTGGCACTACACAGACATGTACAATACCTGTTCTCTTATGAGAGAAGAAGAGCAAAAACGAGCCTGTTTTTTACACAGTCTGCCTGAGCTGTTGGACAGCCTCCTGCCTGCTGACTGGTTTTGGTTTGTGTGTCACACAAAATGCCCTCCCAGATCTGTCCCCATGCACAGTTCAACCCCAGCGCTAAATCCAGGCACAGAGATGAGCCCCTCAGCCCTGTTTCTATTCCTCCATCCAGCTCCTACCTCATATGGGGTGAATTAGGAACAGGGAGGCATTCAGAGCACCAAGGATGCACAGGGTGTCCTACCCATGCAGATCTCTCAGGACACAGAGGCATGAAGTGAGACCCCACAGACCCCACTCCCCCTCAGGGTGGCCGGCACCCATAGGAGAAAGGTCCTCGAGAGGAGACCCCTCTGCTTTGAATGGCTTTGTTTGGGGACCACCATATAACCCATAAAAGCTGCTCTCTTACTTCTGGATGACCTCAAGAAAAAACCCAAAACACATAGCAAAACGAAACAAAAGTCAGTGGAGACACTCATGGGATCTTGAAGCAATACAGGTTGTCTGCCAGAACACAGAGATCTTTGCACCACCAGTCACAAAATCCCAGGACAGCCTGATCCCCTCAGGTTTTAGGGGAGAAAGGATGTGAGACCAGGAACTCCAAAAGTTGATGGTTTGATTTCAAGGTGTCCCCTGCTCAACAAAACTCTGCAGCATGGTGAGGAAGCAGCTGTGGGAAAGACCCTGGACCAGCTGGGAGAGCTGGGAGGGGACAGTGGTGCCCTGGGGGCAGGTGCCCGGGTGCTGGCAGAGCAGGGCAGCCCCTGCCAGGTGAGGCTGGGGCTGTACCCTGCCAGACACAGCCGCTCCCAGCCGGCTCCCAGCCTCCCACACACCTCAGGGCCCTCCTGAGCTCTGCAGCCAAGGCAGTGCTGCCTCTGGGAAAGTGGATTTTGGAAGGAGCAAAACGCTGCCTGGGAGTGAGGGGGAAAGTGAGAAACACACCTGTGAGCACCCAGGGGAGAGAAGGAGAAGGGTAAGAAGGCTCCCCTTAGCCCCTGGAGAGCCCACCTGGAGCAAGCTGGGACAGGATCTATTAAGAAACCCATGCTGGAGGCTGCGGAGATGTCCTGAAGGAACTGTGGCCTACACTAGAGCAGAGGATGAGCATGAGGAGCAGGAGAGGGAGAACATCCAAGCCCCCTGTGCCAGCAGGGACAGGAAGCAGGCTCAGGAACAGAAGAGTGAAACACCCTGGGAAAAAGGCGGGGGAAGAAGGGGTGGATGTTGTCATAATTTCCTCTTCCTTCTCACTTATTTTAACTGGTAATAAGTTATTTTTCCCACGTGGAGTCTGGTTTTGCCTGTGAAGGTAATTGCTAAATGATCGCCCTGTCTTTATATTGACCCACAAGCTTTTCCGCTTTATTTTCCACCCTTGTTTTGTTGAGGAGGGGGAGTAAAAGAGCCTCTGGATATGTGTCTGGTGGCCAGCAAAGGTAAACTCACCACAAACTGGCAAGGTCTTGTGGCATGTGAGTTTTTACTCAGGATTTAGAAGCATGTCTCTTTCCCCTTAACTACTGATTCCATCAAAAAAGGAACCACCTCTCTCCATAACCCTAGTGTCTTATTTATAGCTCTTAGGTTGTCAATGGCAGACCACCACTGCCACTTCTGGGACAACTCAGTCACCTTTTCTCAGAAAACTCCTGCAGAAAATTATCAGATTAAAACAAACAAAACCCACCAAACCCAAAACCAGACCAAAAAACCCACAAAAACTTTTGCCCTCCTTGCTGTCTTTCCAGAAACAAGCAATATTGTAAAGCAAGGGGAGAATTTTCTTTTCCTTGAGTAAGTCAGTCCAGTACCTTTATATCCCAAAGGCCTAATGTGATATAAAATTGAGATCAGTAACATTTAAATGTCTAAGCATATTTTAAAGTGTAACTTTTTTTTTTTCTTGTGCCTTAGTTTCTCTAGTTTATAAGTATGGATAATCTTACTTTAAAACTTTTAGAGTAACCTTTTCCTTGTGTTTGTAAAAGATTTGAATATTTTTGGACATCAGCATGAGTGAAGTGGAAAGTGTTATTAGTATTATTACTATTTCTTGCGCTTAACTGCTTTTCGTTCTTAGTTCTTCTAATAGCTGATGTGTGAAGTCTAACAGTGGAAAAAATAGAACATAGTATTTATGGAACACTTTTTATCATCAAAGCACTGTGCACATTTTAAATGGTGGCAATATTTTTGACCAGTGCAACATTTCCAACTTTTAAATAAGTTTATAGTGGATGTGAGAACTAGCAGCCACCCCTTTCTATTCATATGTGAATAAAGCACACGCTTTGACTAGGACATTAAGCAAAATTGATAGTTCTGAAGCAGCCTTGGTCTTCATGTTATCACACCCATGCCCTCCACTCTTTTTCATTACAGTGTCACCATGCAGTGAACTAACAGGAAAACTACATGCTAACTTCTGAATTTCTACATCATGTCAAATGCAAGATTTACTACATCTATGAGACACCTTTCTGCCAAACATTCCAAGATGCTATGATTATTATTGGCTTTGGCACTCCAAAAGAAGGGAGAGGCTCAAATGTTCTCCTCCACTCTACCATTTGGCTAACATTGACTTTAAAAAAAACAAAACCAAAACCAACAAACAAGTGGGATTAAAGAGGTGTAAACATCTGAATTCAGCCTCCCACTTCCTCATCTTTTAAAAGCAACTTTACAGAGCTATGACATCATTTTCTTAGCCCACACAATTTGAGCTGTTTTCAGTCCCCTGGATTTTGATTATAAAATGGTTCTCTCTTCAGCTGCATCTTCTGGGGGTATTTTTCTGAAAGGAATCGTTATTGAAAGGGTATCCACCCTCTTCCCATATCCCTTTTTGACATCCCTTATTTTGGATGCTAAAATGATTATAGAAGATGGGAAACGCCAAGGAGAGAAGAAATTATCTTCTATTCTGGAGATACTGCTTCCAGGAACTCTATATGCCTGTATTTGGATCAGACCATGATGCAAAGCACAGACCTATGCTCTTAAAAGTTTGGAAGCTTTACAAAATACTACTGGTTCCCATAGAAATCAAAGGTTTCCTATAACCTGTAAAAGTAAGAAATGAAAATAGCTTTTTTGGAACATTATTGCATGAGCTAAAATGTTGTGGGTTTTTTTACGCTCAGAGAAAATATGAAACTGGCACACCAAATCTGAAGTTAGTTCATCACAAAATCCACCTGAGAGACCTTAAAGATTTGGGAAATTGAAGAGCGAAGTTTTTTTTTTGTTTTTTTTTGGGGCTTGTTACAAAAACTAAACATGGAAGAGATTGCAGATTGGTTTTGGGGTTTTTAATGGCAGAAAAGAGGAATTCTGTGCTGCTACTTTTCCCAACAATCATTCACTATAGCTTGCAAATCTTTTACAGTCTAGGACCAGATTCCATCTGTTTCAGTAAGAAATGAGTTTTTAGTATTAGGCCATTGCAGATTTCAAGTTTATCAAGTTTGTCTCATAAGCTTTAAAAAAAAACTTCAGAGACATGACCAAATTTGAGAGAAACATTGTTTTTCCAGACGTGGGATTGAAACTCAATATGCTCTACCTGGAAAAACAGGATCAACTGAGAGAAATAGCATTCCACTGAAACCACAGAGAAATGATGAGGCTGTATTTCATACCTCAGCATAGATGTAAGGTTACAGCCCATCCACCAGATCCAAGAGCACTGTGCGCTTGCCCACATCACGCCGAAAGTCAGGATGTGCAGCCCTTCTGACCCCTCCCAGTAAGTGAGAGAGGAATGCTCTCCGTGGGATAGCCTTGCTTGGCAGACAGGCTCCTTGCCAGCCAGGTGAAGGGGACCCAGGTCTGCACAGCTGGAATACTTTCAGCTGGGGCCCTGTACAAATGCTAAGCTGAGAGACTTTTTAGGATAAGTCTCAAATAACTCAAGGAATGTATTCCAGAAAAAGAGCTTGCCATTCATTATTTTCCCCCAGAGTGATTATGCCTTGAAAACAAAATATATATGGCTTTCACACTTTCTGGTTAGAATTGCTGTCATTTCCAGTGACAACACTGTAATTCATGTTGTACTTTTAACTGTTACTTGAATCCCAAAAGCATTTTTTTCTCTGGGCAAAATATGAAACATTGCTCTTGTAGTTACAAGAGAGCGAGCAAAGGAGATGAAAAAATGAAGGCCTTCACAGTTTGAGGAAAAGCCCATGAAGAAGCTGGTTTTCTGCCATCTTAACATCCATACCAGGGGAAAAAAACTAGTAATAGGAGACAGGCCAGTGGTAATCCAGATTAAATCCTTAAAACCTCTTGGCAACCTGTGTGGGACACACACAAAAAAAAGTTGCTGTTACCTGGTGGTTTTCTAAGCAACACCAGCATTTCTTAGCAGGCAAAGTCAGTGCGAAGGCCAAGAGTCTCAAGAAATGCTCCTCCACTTCAAACTAATTTCTCCACAATAAGAAAAGGAATTTTGCATGTATAAGAGATGCCTCTAATGGGTTTGTTACCCATGTAGTACCAAGCCATAGGGAATGGGGACATTCATGCTTCTGGACCACTCATTTGTATGTCTTCCTTCCACAGAAAGGAAAATGAAAGGTGGCTTTCCAAAATGTATGCTTTTCATTTGTTTATCTTTGTTACCTTCTTTTTTAAAAATAAACTGGGATTAAAATGTATTTCTGCTAGATAGGATTCTTTTTGGTCTAGTTTAAACTCTTGATTTACTTTTAAACAAAGTCAATATCTTGACTCCAAGTAAGGCCATGTCAAAGTTTCTTCTTTTCAGAATATTATTTAGTCAATATATTATGATAAATTTAAATCATAACATCCTCAGAAGGACTTTGAATATAACTTTCTAATGGTAGCTTGTTAAGTAATTATTTTCTGAATATAAATCACAGTGGCATTTGTTAAACTTACTCCAGCCTTTTTTAAAACATCATGGTTACAATTTACAGCAGTGAAGCATTGTGTTCACCCAAGATAAGCAGGCACTGAGTGTTTCTAGTAAACTCTGGTAAGATAGCACTGGCTAAGACCATTTCACAGATGATCTGAATACTTCTGATTTCTAAAGAAGTCACCCACATAAAATAAACTACTCAATGCAATCTCCTATGAATGCATATACAGCCCATCTGTACAGAGAGACTGGAGAAAACTGTGTTCTACCAGCAGTTGTTGAGCACATAAGTCACAGAAGCAAAGAATTTGTTCTAGATCAGAAAGTCTGTTGGTGAACACTATTATTAAGGATATTTGTTGATTACATTCAAAACATATCACTGACAGATCTCCACAGTAATATTTTTACAAGGTCTAAGAATCCCTGTCTCATTTGTGCCTGTTGCCACTCTTAAAAGAATTTTCTGCAAAATACACAGCAGTATTTGGGACTTATAGCATTCCCTTGGTAAACCAGAGAACAAAACAGGGTGCTGCAAAAATTGAAAAAAAAAATAATTATTGTTGTAAATGTATTTCCTTAGGATCACATTTCCAAGTACACAGGGCTCTTCTATCAATTTTGCTGTAAGTCAACAAACCACTTATACCTACATCTTATTTTTCTGTGTAACACTAACTGCAACACGAGTTCAGGAGCTTTACAGAGTAATGGCTGATTTCAGCATTTACCTGTCTTCCAAGTTGTGACTTCTTACAGAGAGCTATCCTTTGTGAATCTCAATATTTTTTGATAGTTTGAGGAGAAAAATAATTATTTCATTAACACTTGAATTCCTTCCCCTTTTACAGTACCCAAGGGTATTTTTCACTGTCTTCTGCAGGATCTTAACATTTTTTCTGATGTATCTGTTTACTTCATGTATATTGAATTACTCCATGAACAATAAATCAACCACTGTCTAGGATACAAAATGCATTTTCCTCACACAATATCTGCAATACACAGCTTTTTTTGACAATCCCAAGAGTAACAACTGGCTGACAATTTAAGCAAATCTGAAACATTAACCAGTGAATGCAATCCAGACTGAGATACCAGGGAAGAGGGATGCTTATGAACAACTGAAATATGTCCGTGGCACAACATCACTGCTGATACAGATGATAAAAAGTCAAATTTCTTTCCTTGGTTGCAATAGGGCAAGTGTTGATTCCAGCACCACATGCCTATTACAAGCCTTCATGTACACAAATTTACTGAATGCAGTGCAGTTATGAAATACATTTTGCCACTGGGAAGATTTCTATAAATCCTACAAAACCAACCAGTGTACCACTCTCCCGCTAACTCCTGTGGATGGGCTTGTATGCTTTTGTAAACCTCACCATGGGATTAGGACATTTATCAAAGCTATGATTTCCTTCCCATAATGTTATATCTATTGTATAGCAGGAGTTCTGCAGGTGCATGATTTATCCATCCTGTCATTAGCTACAATACCCTGCAAACAGTTTTTATTTTCTGCTGGAGAAACAAATACTCCTCCCATAAATTGTTTTACTGCTGATTGGAGAACAGGCTCCCGCTCCCTTGACAATAAAACAGCTTGCTTTCTCTGACCATGGAGTTCTAATTTCCAGCACAACAATCTGAAGCTCAGCGCCATTTCTTATGGAATTAAGTAACATAGGGAAAATTATAGCTCACTTTTCAATATCACGCCTGAACTCTCATTATCTGTTAAGCACCAACACATTTGATCACTTGAGGGACATTACAGACAACATAGCCCTTAAAGATCCAACCAAGGGAACAAAGGAGGATGAAGCAAAAGGCAGATAAATAGAACAGACGAAAATCATCTTTTTAAATTAACGTGAAAACCCAATATGAATTTTGCTACTTGAATCAGGATTTGCCAAAGGTTTCAATTGGGCTGAAAATGCTCAATGAACATCTTTAAAAAAAGGAGCAAACTGGATAGCCAGGAAATCCAGAAATGAAAAGCTATTTCTTACTCAGTGAAATCATACTAAGTCAGACCTTTCACTCAAATTAATTATTCATAGAACCACATATATTGTATATGACACATCTGAATGTGAAAAGGCTAATATCCTTGTCTTTTCCAGTACTCAACTGATCCATTAGAAATGTAATAGTCAGTCTAACAATTCCATTACTTCAGTGGGATAGACAAAAAATAAAAGAGAAAGCAGAATGGACTATAAAGAGAGAAAGAAAATAAGAAGTTTTCAAGACCAGTTCTCAGGGTATTCCAAATAAACTTCAACTGCCTCAGATATCTGTTAAGTATCAAATACGGAACAGAGGAATGTGCACACAGGGCTACAGAGCTGTCTAGAAAAGCTTCTTTTTCTTCCATTAAGCTTTGGGCACTCATACTGGAGAAGAGAGAAATTATTATCTTATTAAAAGGGATGAGCAAATTATAAGTCGGAAGTTGATTATAAACGGTACGAACTCAGTGTAGTGAGGACTGGTTTTCAGGACACATCAATACACAGTTACAGATTTCATTAAAAAATAAGTAAATCTCAGTTAAAATGACATTAAAATTCCCAAAATAAAAGACAATAGAAATACCTAAGAGATAGTGTGCTAAGGAATGCGAGCTTATGATATTTGCTTAGCTTTGCTTTTATTCCCCTGGAAGAAAAGGAAAAAAAAGGCAATGAAAGGCTATTAAAATCTAAATAATTCTGCAGATTATTGACAATTCTGTAGTCCAAACTAGTGTGAAGGAGACAGAGGCGTCAACAAACAGACAAAAATAATATTAAGTTCATGAAACATTTAGTGAATCTGAAGGAATGGAGCAGCATGAGGTACACATGAGGCACTCCTGCTGAACATCTGACTATGAAAACCTTCTCTGGCTTTGGTCTGTACAGCATTCAAAACAATGGGACTACTCATGACCTCAAAGTAAACCATGAGTATAAGCAAACAGATCCCTGACAAAGTTTTGTTATAACTACTTCTTGAGTTAAACAAAGTTCTCTAGTGTGTCACTCTCAATTGTATGTAAAGATAATATCAGTCAAATGCTTCTATATATATTAAAACCCTTTTGCTATTAAGTATCAATGTGAATGCAAACAAGCAATCTCCCCATAACAGTATTTTTCCTTCAAACTATAAACCACTTCTTTTATTCTTAACAGCTAAAGATACAGGGCTGACCTGCTTTTGGCAAAACAACAAGTGTTTCAGATTGGCATATTATGCTCTATCAATTGATAAACCAAAATAACAACAACAAAATGCCAATTACTTACATTTTAGAAAGGTTACTGTCTTAAGAAAAACACAGGCAGGTCTGAAAGTAGCTTCAGTTTCCATGAAATTACACTGCTGGGAAAAATAAGCCCAACACACTACACACTGAGGGGCTCTAAGTGGAAAGCAGAGATCTTTTGAATCCTGTTGGAGGGTGCTCAAATAAGACAAGTCATTGAGTCTCAAGAGAGGAAATCCAGCTGAAGCTCCTCAGAGCCTGGCATGTGGAGCTGTACTTCTTCACTTAGCAAACACTGACAGCTAGGGGAATAAATCAGTGCAACTCAGCCTAAGCTATTTTTTTCCCCTAGTGCCCAACGGGATGAAGAAGATTCAGATCCTTCCTATTGAACTTCAACGTCATAAACTTGACAGGCAAACGGGGGGCAGAAACCTCTACTTTTGTATTTCTCCCTGATATAACCAGAGCCCCCTTTTTCATATTCCCAAATGTTTGTTAAATGTTAAAGTTCAGATTTTAAAATGTAAGTACAGAAGTCATGTCCAGGCTGCAAGAATCAGATGAGAAATGAACAGAGACTGGGCAGAAGAGAGAAGATGACCGCAAACCACAGAGCAGAAGGCTCTGAGGATAAACAGATACTGTCCTGGTACATTGTTCCCAGTTTGTATAAAACCTCTGCTTCTCAAGTCAAAGCCTTTCTAGAATTGATGACTGTATTTCCAAAGTCTGAAGATGAGTAGAATTTCTTATGACTCTGTAAGGACACTAGTCTAAAAATGCTAAAGAATTAACAGAAAATTAATACCCTAGAAAGTCCTTTAAAAGGTGTACTTTGAATCTCCTGTTTCTATGTCAGTAGATGGTCTCTGCAGTTTTGTGCTTAAAATATACATGTCAGGAAAATTTCCCATACAGTATATTCAGTCATATCTTTTGTTTCCTGACATGTATGGGTGCCATAACCTCATAGAAGAAACAGGAAAAAACAGTAATAATAATAATATTTGTACAGAAGCTTATATTAGTTACCCTCTTCTACCTGAACAGTTCAAAATGACTCGTGGAAATACTTTTTAAGATTGCCAAGAGATATTTTTGGAGGCACATTATTTGTTCAGTTTAAAATATATTTTAAAAGTTCCAATCACCTATAAGTAGCTTCCTGATTATTTAAGTGCAACTTTCAGTATCTAGTGAGCTGTTATATAGATACTAAGAGGGTAAGTTAATGAGTATAGATGTAAAAGAAAGGAATCTCAACTACTATATCTGGAATAAAAAGATGGTTTTTCACCTAAAAAGGAAAACTATTATTTGGAAGATCAAAAATCACCATTAACTCTGAATCAGGCTTCTTATGTGACTTAAACATTGCACAGCTCTTTCCTGGCCTCTGTAACAGACTTTACTGCTTCTTCTTTTGCAGCCTTTGGGAGAATGTGTGACATCTTTTGTCCATTCAAATTTTAACAACAAAGTCCCAAACCAATCACTAATCATCTAATCACTGAATCAAGTTTTTTGGTCAATTTTCACATCTATAGAGTATGAAAGTTTGTATGATCAAGAACAAACACAACAGAAGATGCAGAAAGGCCTCTAGTAATTCACATATATACATGTAAGTATAATTAAGTGGAAGAAACACAGGCAGAACAACACAGGATGTTCCCAACTTCGTTTAAATCTGATGGCAAACTAATTTTTTAATGAAGCTAAAAGCAGGAACATGAATTAGGTGGATTTAAGAAAGCTAAAGGGATACAAAAGCAAAGATGAGGAAAGTAAATTTGAGGACCTGAATCATAATAATAGAGCTTTGCTTCATCTCATTCAGCTATGTCTACATAGTCTACATATCTACATGAATACATCTGTGTCTATATTACATAAGGGGAAAATGTTGAAATTAAAAACACCTTGTTACAACATTTTGAACACTCTTTTAAGTTATATATTTTAAAAGAAATATCTAGAAACATTTATTTAGGAGGAAAGGGTAATTATCATTTTTTTAACCTTCTGCTACTAAGATTTTATGTAACATGAATGCACAAAGACACAGGAAAAAAAACCATTATAGTCTACAGCTTAAATATTGAAGGGAATCCAAATATATTTATGCCCCTATCTCCTGTAATTTTAGAAATTTCTGCTGTAGACTGCCATTATACCCATACTGTTTGCGGATAATGCTGTGAAATGGAATAGTCAGATTTAAATTGTTTGAATATTTGATGGCATTATCAACCTTTTAACAAAATTTAAAAGATCAAATGGACACTGAATAGATGCTAGTCACACCATAATTTGAGACTACTTATCTTTTTTACAGGTCTCTTTTACTTAGGCTATGATACAGGAAAATGCATATTTTCTACATTGACTTTCCTAATAAGAACTGTTAACTCAGATGAACTGATCCAATTGATAGAACATACACAAAGGGGTCTTTTGTTGTTGCCTAAAATTCTGATTTGAGTCAGAAACATTGTAACTCATGAAAAACTCTCTACAGAAAATATTGATTAATGCAAAACAATTTAATTAGTTGATGAAAAAACATTTTTTTTAAAATTTAAAGTTTAAAAATTTATATTTTAAGAAGCAGAAAATTTTACTCTAAAAATGTTAATATTTTCTACTATCCTCAAAGTCAAGACAAAATATGGAGGAATACAGATGCTATAAAAACAATAGAATTCAGATCTAGTAAGACAAATTTTAAGAAATTATTTGATGTCATGGATCTCACCTAGCTGACCAAAGAATAGCAAATTTGTAAGATGAAGCAGAAGATATAGTGTTTATCTGTCTCTTTAACATCAGAGCCATACAGTTTGAAAAGATTCTGATAACCATTCTTCTGCAAAAAATTTGATAACTTCAGAAAGTGTCATTCAGGCCCTGGATGTCAGTTTTGTTCTGGATGCCAAGGTCCCAGTGCACCAAGAACTGTAAGCATATACACAGCTGTAAGCACAGGAAGAAGTCTACAGGAGCTCAGAGGATTTGTTACAGTACTAGAATCATAGAAAAGATTTTCATTTGAAAGACTTAAATATCTAACGGAATTGATCCTGTGCTGAAGATAAAAACTTTATTTCTCTGCAAGAACAAAAAAGATGGAGGCTTCGATAGGAAAGAGGGGACTTTGTTGTTTATTTTAAAAGGATATAAATCTTCATGATGCAGGCTATACAAGAAAGCTAGAAAGATTAATACTCTCTAGGCAGGATATTCTACTCTTATTATGCACAGTATATCTTGCACCTTGTTCTGAAGCATTTAGCAATGGCTCATGGAACAAGAGATGTTTAATGGTCTGATAAGGCCTTGCTGCATCGATCACTGTGATACAGCAATCAAAACCAGAGGGTGCATATGGCCCCATTTGATCTTTACATGAGAATTTCACTATGCTAATCTCTAAAACATACCACTAGATTATGCATTTCCCTCCCTTGTGCTTTTCTTTGCTTGAAAATAAATAAATGAATCAATACCGCTATGATGCAAAATTTCTGAACTTAAGGGAAGTCAATAGTGTTTGTAGGTTCTTGGCAGAATGCTACCTCTGTAGTAACAGAGTTGCAAATTGCAAGGAGCCCTATTGACCTTCTTCTTTTAATAAACTCATTTTTGGAAAAAACACACACATTCGTTGTGTCTCTTACTTCCTGGAGGAAATATTGGTGCAGCTGGGGTCTGGAAACAGAAGACTCAACAACAGGAACAAATGACTGAAATATTTCATTGTCTTGCTTCTTCCTTCAGTATTCTTCCTACTTCTAGTCACTTTCTATTAGGGCTAATTTTTTTCAAAATTACTGTATACTGTAAGTTTTTTAAAAAACCCACATTTCTTCATGAAAAAAAGATGACAGGACAGAAAGAATTGGCTGTATAATCTGTATTTATACACATTTGACTAGAGTAGCTCATGAATTTGCAGAAAAAGTAAATAAGCAACTAGCATCTAGATTTTCAATTATCACCAGCTTCAGATTATTCCTGGGTATCCAATTCATTGTCCTCATGACTCTTCCATTCCTCTCTTATTTCCATACACTTCTTGTGAAATTTTTTCACTTCTCTCTCTTTAGATATTGTTAGCAGTTTATAGTTGGGTCAATATATGTAGAATCCTCACCTGGTAATTTGAATCCTCATAATCTGACTCTCAGAAAACAAACAACAATTTGAAGTACAGGACTAAATGGGCAATAAAAGAATTTGAAGTTTATAATGGCCAACAAAGCTTCAGTACCCTGAAGAATGTCTGACATGAAATAATCTACTATTATTAATTGCTTCTGATAAGAAGCACAGGCATCTCCACTGATTTTAAGAGTTGATATAAACTTTGCTGGTTTTTACTTACCTTTTTTTCCTCTTCAGGGTTCACTGAATTATGCTGAGATTGATACCCATGAAGTTATAACATTCTTAAGAGAGATAGTGGACTTTTTACTAAAACTTCAATGTATAGGTTGAAGAGCAGTTTCTCTAAGGCAGACTTTGAGTTTTAATAGTAATAAATTATTGTTACTGATATTAAATATTATTAAATTCAAAGCAAAACAGTCATAAGCCTGTCCCAGTTGGACTGATCACAGATGTTAGCTGGGAAATGAGAATTTTTGCTGAAGTCCCAGATGGAGCAGCTGCAACATAAAGTGTTTTAAAGAGAACTTTTCAAGAGAAAGATATTTGCATGTTCTTGTAAGCACACTCTATTAACATCTTATATGAGTTTAGTATATTCTAAGTAAAAGATCTCTTACGGCAATTTGGCAAATGGAAGCCCCCAGGGGTAGCCCTCTTTCCACTTAGTAATTGACAACTTTCCCAATGAATGCACAATCCAGGTTTTTACCTCTTATCAGTACAATTTAAAATCAACAAAGAGCAATTAGTTTGTTTTCAAGTACCCACAAAGAAAAAGGTGATAATCTGAAAAAAAAAATCGACAGATGACTAAATATGGGTGAAATTTTGAAAATTGCAAAGAACCAGCTGGGAAAACTTCCACACAGACTTGGTTATGCAAAGAGAGAAACTGTACTTGCTTATTGATATCTACAAATAACATTAGGCAATGCTGCACAATCACGGGACACTCCACCTAATATTAACTATTCCATAGATAAAAACCACTATAGGTCACTATGAAAAACAGCAGGTATCTTCTATTGAATTTTTTCTTCCTTCTGACCTGAAAAAAGGTCAGAAAAGGGCTGAGTCATTCTGAGTGTATTATCAACAAAACACGAGCTTCTGCTTTTTAATTAATGTTACCCCAAACTAGGAGGAGGTGAAACAGAAGACCTACCTTTTTACTTTTTCTTCCAAAGGGGTACAATGAAACATCAGTCTGACACCAGCAGATGCTAAATCAATTCTTTTTTTCCTACTATATCTAAGAGAGAAGGTTGTTTCTGGAGGACACAGTTCAGTTGCTAAATTAATATTCTCACCGTATTTCCACATTTCTACCCCAGAATGAGAAAGGTCAGATCACGTGGAGACAGATCTGGGAGGTGGGGAGAGCCTAGCCCTGAAAGAACAGTTAGGAGAGCTATAGGCATGTTGTGTAGTGCAGAAAGTGGAAAGATCATGCAATGAAGCACTTTGACTTCTTGCCAGGTATACCCCGTGAAATGAATTTCAAAATAAAGTTTAGATTACAGACGGCTTTTCCAAGCCATTGCTGGCAGGAGCACAACTGTGGAAAAGCTGTGACACCAGCAATTAGGGATAGAAGAACCTGCTATATTAAGGGAAACTTGTCAAGCAGAACTTAAAATATCTAAATATTTCTCCTAAATATTCGCCAAAAGAAGAAACAGAAATTGCTTTGGCTCTGCTTGCCTATAAATTTGCACCTTCTGGATTTATTTTTTTTTTTTTTTAAATATTCACAGATACTAGTTCAGAACGTCTATAAACATAATACTAATTCACATCTAAAAGCATCAGGAACAGGGAGGCTAAAGATAGAATTCTTTTAAAATATAGCATGTGGTATGCCAGCCACACAGTCCTATGAATTTCATGTTTGTCCTATCTGTCCAAGAAAAACACACTGTGAGCATCTAAGCAAAGATCCCTCACTTAATGTTTGCAAGGAATCCAGCAGAAAGAGTATTTGCTGAAACAATTAAGTTGAAGAAAGCATACACATATAACGAGTGGCAAAAAAGGCAAGGTGCTTAAGTCCTGTCTTAAATCATCCTTATTATTAACCATTCATGGGGAGAAAATCCAAACTAGTAATTATAATTTTAAAACCTCATGTAGTGTCTGCACAAATGCTAGCAGTGCCATCAGAAATGACCACTGCAATGAAAAGTCATATGACTTTTCTGGAAAACTCTGAAAATTGTGAAGAAAAGATGCACTGAATAAAGGATTTCCTAGTACTTAATAGAAAATTATAATTTTTTCGTAAATGTGGATCATTCACCAGCTAATGATCCTTTTTTTTAAAGTAGGGCAGAAACTATAGTTTATATAGTCTCTATATATATAGTCTCTAGCACTCAACACCAGGGACAAAAATTATTTGGTACCCTTTAACTCACAACAGAAGATACAGAAGGCGTTAAACGTAAATGCAAACAACTGGGCTGGTTCCTGTTTCCACAGGGTGAATAAAAAATTGCCATTGTGGCACTATTTCAGGAAGGATTTATTTCTAAAAATATCATCCTAATGTACAGTACCCCTTTAATGGCTCCACCAAGCTGCTTGTCACTGTCCCCATCTCCTTAGTCAGGTCTTCTAGAATAAGGAATTGGAAGAAAAGATGTCCAAACAACGCTCCAGAAAACATGAGGTTAAAATCACATAGTTCCAGTTTGCTGTAGGAACCGTTTCAGCTCTCAGCAAATCTCACAGCACACAGACTTTGCCTTTAACTTCTCCTGCTGGGTCTAGCTAAGGATTGAGCCCCATAGCTGAATTTTGAGTATCCTTAAAGTTTGTGGATCACAAATTGTAACAGATGTCCCTGCTGTGCAGGGAGTTTTGTTTAAAGGTCCATCTGCCTGCAGACTGAAATCTGGGATTCTTTGTTCACATCCTGTAAACCAGATCTTTCAGGCCACTCACCATAAAAACACAGAGATTTTTCTGAGGGGTATGAAAGATCAATACATTGCATACGTTTGTTCCTCTAAAAAAGAGGAATAGCTTGAGACCAACTCAGCGTTTGGCAGGACAATCTTATTCATGGTAATGTTGCCTCCACAGAATTGGCTGCCTGCTGCTGGAAGGAAATGGATATATGCACCTATGGCTTTTTTCTTTAAACCTCACGTAAGACTGAGTGCTCTACACATCTTGGAATGTGGCAAGGGAAGGAGTCACCTCAGCATGGCTAGATGGAGAATTCGGGCCAGGGAGTGGAACACAGGGTTCAGAATGTGGTCATTTAGAGAGAAAGGCAAAGAGACTACAGCCTTGGTATATTTAGCAAAAATATATAAATGTTTCTAAAATCTGAGCAAAAGAAGATAGCAATGATGAAATGACATGAAATCAGAATGGAAGAGAAGCGAGAGATTATGAAGGAATGAAAATACAGACATGAGAAGAGAAAATAGCAGAAAGGGTGCAAGTGGAAAGAGAAGGAAAAAGTATTTACTATGCAATTAGATTTCATGCAGAGATGCACTCAATTCCTTCCTCTGTCCAGCTTACAATACCACTTTTCAGTAGAAATTCTCCACACTCCCCTCAGCACACGAAGGGGAGGGCTGGTGGGGGAAGGGCTTCTTCCTGCTCATCAGACTCCACTGCTCCTTTCCAGGTTCTCCCATTAGATCAGTACATTTTGGGTTTTGGATGAGAAACTCGCAGGGGTGAATAAGATACTTGCATTTGAGCAGAGCCAACCCCAACCTAGAGGTTTTCTGAGCAGGCATTCACAATACTTTTGGGACAAGAGGCTCCAGTTTCCTTCCTTGCCTTCCCCAGCTCATTTTCAGCCCAGTAGTTTTATGTTTCTTTACAGAAGTAGCACCTCACTTGTCTGCACATTCTCCAATCACCACCAGCATCCAGTGGGCCTGTTTCCCTCCTGTTCATCTCCTAAGAGCATGAGGTTATCTCCTACTCATAGTTTTAATTATCTTTTTCTCAGTTCCTCTCTTTGGCGGCCAACAGACAGGCCCACAAGCTTGAGAAATGACAGCCAAGAAATAGTTCTAGTTTTCCAAACAGTCTCAAGTGTTGTCTTTGCTTAGGTCAGACCTTCCTAAATAAGTCTTTATTGGCCTTCCTTTGACTTCTCTACCAAGTCATGCAGAACTTCTTTGCAGCTAGCTTCCTTCCCCCTGGACAAAACCTGCATATGCCGTTGTGTCCAACACGGGCATGCCACTCTGTTTTTCTGCCCTGTCCAAGCTCAGATATTACATGCCCACAGATATGAAGCCTTGAACTGAGTACAGCATTTTCACAAAATTGACCAGAATTCACAGGTTACGACAAGGTTTTCGCTTGCTTGAAACTAGTTGCAAAGTCTTCTTGTATCTTCAATTCTTTGCTATTTTAGGACATCGCGTTTTTGCCTCTACTTAACAGCCAAAGGAAGTAAAAGAGTGCATCTTCCAGCAATTTCAGAAAACACTCAGCAGCAGGAAATATATTTTTTCAGACACTTACAGTAAATCTTTGCCATTGTTTTAGAATCTGGCATCCTGTTCATCAGTTTAGAGGTAATCTGTTAGAGAACCCAGAAAACAAACACTATTACACACCTGTAAAGCTGAGTAATGCTATTCATCAGCACAGGATTTTATTTTTTTTTAGATACATTTATATATTGAAACCTAAGAATGAATTCTTTTTGCATTTACATCTTTGTAAAGGTAGTTGGTACTGGTCATAAAAACCACAATGTGTTTTCTCCTGTAAAAATAGCACAGGTTCAATATTTTCTGCATAAAGTATTACTTTGTTTTTATGGAATACCTTTATATTTTGTCAGAAATCAGATGGCCATGTTCTTTTATTATTAGCAGAATTAGAGAGACAGGTCAAGTCTTCAGCATGGCATTCCTAGTTTTTCATGTACCAGTGAAATGTTCTGTATCTCCTTTTCAGGTTTATTCTGTCATTTTGTCAGTTTTCTGCATTGTCCTCTTGTTCATATTTGAAAGACTTGGAAGTTTTCTAAATTCTATTAAATGTATCCTTTTGTCACACTGGACAATTCAATCTTTACTCTTCACATTAGATTCCTGTGTATAGTGGTCCCAAGTTGTTACAAAACTTCTTACATGGCCCCATCAGTGGCAGACATTTACTTTTCTCCTTCAAGAATCTATTTAAACTATTTCCTTTTAACTCCTGTTGTTTCACCAACAAGTTCTTTCACTGCCTATCTGTGACTGCACCTCCTAAACTGACAGTCAAATTTGGCTTAGAGAATTTTTAATGGATATTCTGTCCTACTGATAGCTAGACAGAAGTTCATCCCTCCTTTCAAGGAAAAAATCCTCAGGCAGTGCAACTTTTAATTGTTTCCACAGTCATTCAGCATGTTCAAGATCCAAAAGTTGTCATACAGCTCCATTTCCCATTTACAGGCTTGCTGAAATAGGGTGAGATTTTCAAGTAAGGAATTTTTTTCCCCCAAAAATAGAATATGCACACAAAAGGAGACAAAGAGAATGCATGCTGAAGATGAAAAAAGAATTTGCTCCACTCCACTAGAAGAAACCAATAAATGCTTTTACAACAACAGTGAAAAGCTAACTGGGGTCTGAACTTGCTCTCACTAATGTCAGTAACAGTTTGATTCAATGGGAGCAAAGTAAATCCCATTAGAGCCTTTTAGAAAAAAATCCTAATAAAAGCAGACACTACAAAGTAAAGGCCCTGCTCAGGCCTCGCTTACACCACAGCCATTGTACAGCCAAACCATCATATTTGGTGTCGGCATTCAAAGCTGGAGCTTTTCAGTCCTACGCTTGCCACGTAACAGAAAGCCCAAAGGAGATGCTGCTCCAAAGTGAGAATTTCAAGTCTCCCATGGCTGTGGATTTAACACACTATTGTTAGATTTATATAAGATCTGTCTGGGTCTCAGTTGTGCATTCCCTGACACTCACACTGCCTGATTTATGCTGTCTTATTTGGCTGGTAACAGAATCAAATTGCTGACTGGTTTTGAATGAAGGCAATTAGGGTGCTTGATTGGTTTTGTAATTTGGAGAACACTACTCCAGAGTATAAGTCAATTGTGTAGAACTATCCAGGTCTTTAATCACTGGTTTCCCTGTGCAAAGAGCAGATACTTTACATCATCTGAAATTTATACCACCTATAATCAATTCCATTCTCCCCATTATCCCCCCTTATTGCTTCTTCCCCGACCCTGCACCTGGCAAAAGCATTACATTTTACTGGAGAAAAAGTTAACTATAATGTGGCCAATTACTTCAAAGATATATCTGAATTTTATTTACAGGGTCAACCATGTATGGGGGTAACTATCTTTACAGAGAATCTGACAGCTGCTGTGACATAGTGGTCCAACACTTCCCATTAGAAATCTGTTGGGAAGAACTTGTTTAAATTTGAGTTAGGATATACAAGAGACTTGCAAATCCTAGAAAGCAACATCATCAACAAAGACAACAATTTTACATAAATCTCTTGGGTTTCCCCAAAAGACTGGAAATTCTCTATTCAAAGAGTTTTCTTCCTGAATGGATAATAAGATCTTCAGGTTCAACACACAGGAATCAAGCCAAGCACAGGACAAGAAATCATATATAATTTGTCGATGTATAATGTATAATGTAAGTGTACATTTACAGGATAAAAAAGGAAAGAAAAACTCTGAAGATTTACATGATATTCCAGGCAATATCTTCTATTCCCTCATCACAATCTGCACTCCTGACATTTATTCAGAATAAGGCTGTGTTCTGCACAGTGGCTTTCAGATCACTAAGTCCCAAACCTTTGGGCCAATGCTCTGCTGAAAGTCTCTGCCACTGATCACTGATCACCACAGAACTATTCCAAACATTTACCTGAAGTGTCAGTTCATCTTACACAATGCTGTAAGCAGATGTGAAACACTGAATTTCACTTCTCAGCAAGGTTGCATAAGAAATAATATTTGCTTTGTTGAAGGATCCCACAAAACCCCTGGTGAGCTCAGAAGATGTGAGGCAACTTCAAGGGCATATTATGCCCTAATTTTATACTACTCATTGAAAGACCTTGCTATAGTTGAACCCTGAAGCCCCATGCAAACTGACCACCACTGACAATTCACAGTTTAGAGAGGCAAAAGTTTTATTAGTAGGTAATTAAGTAACTAATTAAGTTTTATTAGTAGTTAATAACATGTAGGGTTATGTACCTTTGTACAAATTCCCTGCATACATCCTTAATTTATTGTGGTCCTGAAAGTTGTCAGATTTTAATAAAATCTGCCAAATAGAAGCAAATTCTGGTTCCCACTCTCAAGTAAATTGCAAATCTTACTGGTTATGAGGCAATAATGAAACCATGTCAAAAGGTTTGTATAGCATGGAGTAGATGATGTTAGTTAGCCGCATTTAATATTAGTCAGAGTAAGCAAATTTTATTGCAATTGAAATGATCCTATTCCACGGAATAAAATATACAGGAAAGAAGAAGAGCTGTTTTGTTTCATCACTTACAAGCAACAAGGAATAACTGAAAATTCATTATCACCCTTTGGTACTATAAGCAGCTATGCTATCGCTGTGCAATTTAAATATCCAACCATCCCATTCCACCCCATCAGAACACTACTCATGGTATGTTCAAGAAGAGTGATAAATTTGAACTTGACTAACTTTAATGTAGCTGCTCACCTAATAACATTCACATGCAACACTATACACACAGAAGCATTTATTTAGACAAAAATTGGTTTTACTACTGCAACCATTGTGAATATATTAGCACATATTTGTAATAATCCCTAGAAGCATTCTGGGTAAATCCCCACAAACTGGACAGATGCTTTGATGGAGTTTCCCCTCCTAGATGATCATGTTCATTGAGACAAGTGAGGAACCACATCTCTGCCAAGCTCCTCAGACCACTATTCACACCTGCGTGACATTACTGGTAGTGCCTGGACTCAGCATTTCAGATTAATTTTTATCTTAAAAAAACTCTCAAAACTGATTTAAATACTTTGTTGTGCTTAACACATTGACCTGAAAAAAAAAGTGCTTACAGTCCCAACCTAGGCTTCCTGGGGCCAGCAGCCATGGGCAGAAGGTGACACTTCTTCCAAGGACAGAGGCACAAACAGGTAAAAGTCAGGGACCTGGTTGCAGTGTATCAGCCCTCTATGAGAAACTATTTCTCCTCGTGAGTTCACGATGCAAACCTGAAGGGACACACAGCATATTTGTGACTGAAGGTGCATGTCTACAACAATTTTGCTGCCTTCCTATAGATAGAGAGTAAACATGGGAACTCAGATTCTTGGCTAGAAAAACAAAGTAAAAACAAATACAACAAATACTGTTTCAGGGTCATGAATTAATTCATGTCTTCAGCAACTCACATCAGGGTCCAGCAGTGAAGCAAAGGAAGTCACAGAACCTTCCAGTGAGCCCTCCCTCCCCCC